>NC_048298.1:313932062-314235874 GCF_013100865.1 Trachemys scripta elegans | reverse complement strand
GCGCTGGAGCGGGGTTCTGGCGGCGCTCGGCAGGGGGCAGAGGCGGACTCTGGCGGCGCGGCGCTGGGGGGAGTTCCGGCGGTGCTCGGCGCGGGGGGGGTGGCCTCCAGCGCTCGGCGGGGGGGCAGCGCTCTGGGGGGGTTCTGGCGGCGCTCGGCGGGGGGCGGCGCGGTGCTCGGCTGGTGGGCTCGGGAGGCGGCGCTCGGCTGGGGGGCTCGGCGCTTTTTTTTTGCTGCTTGGGGCAGCAAAAAAGCTAGAGCCGGCCCTGCTGGCATCCAGCCCATAACTGAAAAATCAAATATGGTCCTAAACGCCCCGCCGCCGCCACCCCCCAATATTCACAGGTTTTTTGCTTGAAAACAGAAAACTCCAACGCTGGAGTCTGTTGACGAGACAACAGAAGAGTAAAATGTTGCTTGTGGATTTGGCACAAAATAAGGCCTTCTTTTCAGGAAAAGCAGATTGGCAATGGAAACGGTGAGAAATGGTCATGCAGGAAAATGCTCCCTTCATTCTTGATGAAAAACAGAATTTTCCCAGGTTTCACAAGGCTCCACAATTGCCAATTCTCAGGAGAGCTGATGTTTTCCTTTAGCGCCAGAGTTCCTGGAGTCAGGGGATAAAATGCTTCAACTAGCTTTTATGGTTGCAAGGAAAAACTTGAGGTGACTTCAGTGCAGCCAGATGGCTCAGACACCACAAGACCAAGCAGCCAGAATGAGTTATTTGCACAACAGTCTCATGATAATGGGAGGGGGGCTTGACTCCGGGTTTTGAAAGGCTGGGGGTTGCCAATACCGTGCCCAGGGCTTGGCTGGGGAAGCTCCAACCAGGGCTGGAAGCCTGGTCCAGCCGGCCAGATGCCTGCTGACCTCTTAGGGGGCAGCTGCCTGGTCATATTGAATCACAGTATTGTATGTGCTTGCAGACAGAGAGAGGCAAGGAAGGGGGGGGAATCTCAGCGCGCTCAGCCTAGGAAGCGGGGAGAGCAGGAAGCTGAGCCGGCTCAAGAGCCTCGCTTCCTAGCCGCAAGGTGCAGCGGAAGCTAGCGCGGCCCCTGGGGGCAGCGGAACCATTGTCAGCGCGGCAGAGCACCCGGGGGGAAGCTGAAAACCAGAGCACCACGTGCTGGGTGCGTTTCCATGGTAACCAGTGCGGCGTCTAGCGGAGGAACATGTCTGCCGGGGATGAAGGGTCCGAGCGGCGCTTCGCTTTCCGCTATCTCCCCGAGAAAACCCTCCCGTCCCTGGAGAACAGGGACACGCAGAGCCGCCTCCGCAAATGGTGGGAGGGGGAAACGCTGCTAGCTCCCTGGGGGCATGGTGCGCAGGGGGCTGGGATCTGCTGGGAGGGGAGAGAAGGGGGAGGGCTGCAGGGCAGGAGGGGCTGGGATCTGCTGGGAGGGGAGAGAAGGGGGAGGGCTGCAGGGCAGGAGGGGCTGGGATCTGCTGGCAGGGGAGAGAAGGGGGAGGGCTGCAGGGCAGGAGGGGCTGGGATCTGCTGGCAGGGGAGAGAAGGGGGAGGGCTGTAGGGCAGGAGGGGCTGGGATCTGCTGGCAGGGGAGAGAAGGGGGAGGGCTGCAGGGCAGGAGGAGCTGGGATCTGCTGGCAGGGGAGAGAAGGGGGTGGGCTGCAGGGCAGGAGGGGCTGGGATCTGCTGGGAAGGAGGATGAAGAGGTTATTGATGTTACACTTTCCCTTGGGTATACGGATTAACGTGAGGGTTGCCAGGTGTCCAGTTTTCGACCGTAATGCCCCGTCGAAGGGGACCCTGGTGGCTTTGGGCAGCATCGCTGACCAGGCCTTTAAAAGTCCGGCCGGTGAAGCAGCGGGGTTAAGGCAGGCTCCCTGCCTGCCCTGGCTCTGCACAGCTCCTGGAAGCGACTGTGAGGTCCCTGCGGCCCCTACATGCAGGGAGGCTTCACATGCTGCCCCCACCGCGAGTGGTGGCTCCGCAACTCCCATTGGCCGGGAACCGTGACCAATGGGAGCTGCGGATCTGGCACTAGGGGAGGGGAGCAGCATGCAGAGCTTCCTTGGCCTCCCATGCACCTAGGGGGCTGCAGGGACCTGGCAGCCACTTTCTGGGAGCCACGGGAAGCACCGCCGGGACCCCATACCACCTCCTGCACCCCAAACCCCTGCCCCAGTCCAGAGTCCCCTCCCACACCCAATCTCCCTCCCAGAGCCTGCACCCCCATGCCCCAGCCCGAAGCCCCATCCTGTATCCCAAACCCCTCATCCCTGCCCCCACCCCAGAGCCCACATCCCCAACCGGAGCCCTCACTCCCCTTCTGCACCCCAACCCCTGCCCCAGCCTGGTGAAAGTGAATGAGGGTGGGGGAGAGTGGGTGATGGAGGGAGGGGGGATGGAGTGAGGGGGCAGGGCCTCAGCGAAGGGGCGGGGCAGGGACGGGGCTTGGGTAAAGGGAAGGTGTGGGGACTCGGGGAAGGTGTGGGGCAGGGGTGTTCGGTTTGTGTGATCAGAATGTTGGCAACCCTAATTAACATCAACCTTGTTTTGCAGTAAAACTGTGGTGAGTCCAGAGCTTGACTTACTGCAGATCTTTTCAGTGTTTTTCAGGCATGTAAAGAGCTGTTTGGAGGACAGTTCCTGAAGCAAAGTTAATTGCTGTTATTTTAAATAAAATAGTATAGATATCAGCCTTGCAAAATTCTTCTTGCCCTAGAAGAGTAATTTTTTAATCTATTGGACAGATGAATAAAATATAATGAAAAAAATAATCAACAGTTGTCATGAAAGGGTTAGAGTGTGGTTTTTGTGCCTGGGCTAGAAAATATCTAGATAATTTTCAACTGCTGATATATTCTAAAGGGATGTGTCCAGTGTGTGTGTTTTTTAATATTATTACTTATCATGTTCTGGGTTTCAGGTCCATGCATGGCAGAATCACCGTGCAAGCATTCAGTTTTGACCAACATTTTAAGGCCTATCAAAAGGATGAATTTGTTAAGGTAGTTATAAATCTATCACATTTAATGGTTCCTTTTTAAAGGAACTATAACTTTTTTTGTGCTGGAATAACACTTAAACTTTCCCATTATATCTGCTATATTATGCTTTTACAAGTGGCGAACAGTCACCGTAAATTTGATAATAGGTGGATTGCGGGCAGAAGCGCCGCCAGCTTTTCTGCTGCCCTAGGTGGCAGAAGGTCCCGCCCCAAAATGCCGCCCCCCACAGAGGCGGCGGAAGGTCCCGCCGCTGAAATACCGCCGCAGTTGCTGCCCCCCAAATTGTGGCGCTCTAGGCGACTGCCTAGGTCACCTAATGGGTTGTGCTGGCCCTGATTGGGGGTGGGGTGCTCATATTTTTGGTGAGCTGTGTAATACTATGATAGTATTTTACAGGCAATGTTAACATTTCTCTGTTGGTCCCATGAGGCAACATAAGAGCTAAAGAATGGGACTCTGGTTGGTTCTGGTCCTGGCTGCCATTAGTTCTCTGTTGATATTTGGGAGATAGTCATGTAGGCCTTCCCTAGATTTTCAGAAATGCATGTGAATATGCAGTTAATGCAATCAGTTGCTCAATCACAGTAATTATATGCACAAGCTAGACATGCATGTGCATTCAGAAGTCTGAAGAAGTGAGGCCATGTTTTCAGAGGTGCTGAGAACCTGCAGTTCTCGTTGACTTCAGTTGGTCTTATAGATGCTTAGTATTTCTGAATATTAGGCCCTTTGTCTTTAATCTCTGTGTTCCTCAATTTCCTTGTGTATAAAAGAGGATATATTCACCTCTGTGAAGTGATTTGATTTAGTAGCGAGAATGCATCTGTTTAGTGTAAAAGTAGGTTGGTTTCCTCTCTTATTTGTTGAATAGACATTTGACAACATCAGCTGATTTTTCTTGGAGATTAATTCACAATCAGGTGGTAACATAAAAGAAAAACTCTATTTAGAAATGTAGCTAAGCATCTGAGCTCCCTCTGGGATTATTCTACATCTTAATTGACGAAGACTTATTAAAGACACATCTACTGTCTCCTTAACACTTTTTTTTGTAGTGGTAAAATGATAAATTAGTTTAATTGTAGAGATTACATATAGTAATTTATGGTTTATTTTTCTAACTTTGGTCTGCAGAAAGTATGAAAATTATGTATGGATTTTGATTATACTGCAGAAAAAAGCATTCTGATAATTCCCTATTCTGAAAAACTTTGTCATTCTGCAAAAATTAATCAGGCCAAGCACCCGGCATAGTTTGGGACAACTGATGTTTTGCAGACTGAAAACCTCAAATTTGCATACATAAATACCTTTGTGGATATATTTAAAAAAAAATTGGTTAGTCAAAATTGCAAAGGCATAAACTTGGGGATGTAATTTTTGGGTATGCAAACTCAGAGATCATACTGAAGCCACTTATTTATTGGGCCCTAAAATTTGTCATAGAAATGTAATTTATTGCTTTGGTTGATATTATGAATCTCATTTTGTTAACTTTCATTTTTAATTTGAAATTTTAGGCATTTTTTAATGATCCAAATGTTAGCGCCAATTTGAAATTGCTTACAGCTTCTGGACAGTGGACTACTCTAGGTAAATAAATTTAGAATAAATTAGTCTTTTAAATCTTTCTCTGTGGTAACTATATTTTCTCCAGTTAATGTTTTGTAACAATGACATGATTCAGATCTGTACCTTCACCCTCATGAAATAAAATTTGCAGCAGAAGATCATTAAAAGGAATCTCCTTCCTTTAAACCGTTGCTAAGGGCCATTAATCTAATTTCTGTCATTAAATTGTCACAGTTAAACGGTAAACTTCCTCACTGATATTTAAGGCTAGCCCATTTCTTTAATAATAAAGGAGACTCAGGTCCCACATATGTTACAAGTAAAACTGTTTTTGTAAATCGATTGCTGACTTGGTTACACTGCCCACACACCCAACAACACAATTGTGTGTCAGGAGTGGTTGTAATCGTGCCTACTACCTCACCAGGGTGCAGTGTCCAGAAGAGTCTCAGAGAGGCAACCACAACATTTGGGGGATATTCTCTGAATTGTCCTACTGCAAAGAGAGTTGGGAGGAAGAGAACTAACTAGGGCTGTCAAATATCAGAGGGCTAGCCGTGTTAGTCTGGAACAGATGTATTGGAGCATTACAGGTGCCACAGGACTCTTTGTTGCTTAGGGCTGTCAAGTAATTAAAAAACTTAATTGCAATTAATTGCGTGATAAAAAAAATTGCGATTAATCACACTGTTAAATAATAATAGAATACCATTTATTTAAATATTTTTGGATGTTTTCTACATTTTCAAATATTGATTTCAATTAAACACAGAACACAGTGTACAGTGCTCACTTTATATTTATTTTTTATTACAAATATTTGTGCTATAAAAAACAAAATAGTATTTTTCAATTCACCTCATACAAGTACTGTAATATCTCTTTATCATGAAAATTGAACTTACAAATGTAGAATTACGTACAAAAAAAACTGCATTCAGAAATACAACAATGTAAAACTTTAGAGCCTACAAGTCCATTCATTTCTACTTCTTGTTCATTCAGTCACTTAGACAAATATGTGTGTTTACATTTGCAGGAGATAATGCTTCCCGGTTCTTGTTTACAATGTCACCTGGAAGTGAGAACAGGTGTTCACATTGCACTGTTGTAGCCGGCGTGACAAGATATTTATGTGCCAGATGCATTAAAGATTCATATGTCCCTTCATGCTTCAAGCACCATTCTAGAGGACATGCGTCCATGCCAATGAGAGGTTCTGCTCGATAACAATCCAAAACAGTGCAGACTGATGCGTGTTCATTTTTATTATCTGAGTCAGATACCACCAGCAGAAAGTTGATTTTCTTTTTTGGTGGTTTGGGTTCTGTAGTTTCCACATCGGAGTGTTGCTCTTTTAAGACTTCTTAAGCATGCTCCATACCTCATCCCTCTCAGATTTTGGAAGGCACTTCAGATTCTTAAATGTTGGGTCGAGTGCGGTAGCTATCTTTAGAAATCTCACATTGGTACCTTCTTTGCATTTTGTCAAATCTGCAGTGAAAGTGTTCTTAAAATGAACATGTGCTGGGTCATCATCTGAGACTGCTATAACATGAAATGTATCGCAGAATGCGGGTAAAAGAGAGCAGGAGACATACTATTCTCCCCCAAGGAGGTCAGTCACAAATTTAATTAATGCATTATTTATTTAGCAAGTCATCAGCATAGAAGCATGCCAAATTTCAATTGGTATTCTATTGTTTAACAGTGTGATTAATTGCGATTAATTTTTTTAATCGCAATTAATATTTTTGAGTTAATTGCATGAGTTAACTGTGATTAAGGTAAAACTAACATGGTTACATGAGCACTATGGGGGCCCTGACTAGAGAATAATATAAGCATGACCTAGCTGTTGGACGAAAGCCAAGTGGTAGGCTGTGCCAGTTGTAAAAGTGACACAAGGTTAAACTCATGTTTAATTACCTTGTGCCCTGTCACTAACTGGTCGCAGACTCAGCGAAGTGTTATAACAAAGACAAGACCTTAAAGGAGCATAATCAAAAAGGAAATGAAACATGAGTGCAGGACAAAATCCTATAATATATACAGCCATATATAAGAGATTGTAAAAGCACCACAAGAAAATGCAAATGGTAATACAGTAGAATTTTGTGTCTAATTAAGTATTTATAAGGTCTGAATCATACTGGTATCAGAGCAATGGCTCCGTGTTTTAGGAAGACAAAGGTATTATCCCTCAAGAATTTGCACTCTGCAACTTGGTTTGGCTGCAATTACTCTGTGTGTGTTTGTGCGTGCGTGTCTAATCCACACATTTCCTGGGTGTGGAGTTCTGTCCCATCTAGTGGGGGAGGAGAGAGAAAAAAAAGAAAATGAGTCTGCTCTACAGCCTTAGCTAACAGCCAGTTGGCTTTTAGCTCATGCGGTAGAGGCTCATGCACTAAGCTCCAGCAGTCCCCTCGGTTCGATCCCGCCTGCTGATGACTGGGGCCTGTCGGTGTTACACGTACCTGCATGCATGCAGTTACTCTGTGTGTGTGTGTTTCCCCGTTCCTGCTCTCTGTGGAATGGGCAGGGAAGTTCCCCACCGTACTTTGACACCAGACACTCTGTCTTGTTATCTGCAAAGTTTCATCTTCCTAGGATACTGTATTTGGCCTTTAACACAACACAGCCCTGCTAGTTGCCTCTTTCCCAGTCATCAAACTGTAGCAAGCAAAAGAAAATATAATAGACTGAATCAAGGTAATCTTCCCTCTCTCCTGCTTTGGGCAAGAGTTCTTAAGCTATCTGACCTGCCTGTGTGACTTTCCAGCCCCCTTCTCAGGGAAGGTCAGCAGGTTACATACCTCCTGCTGGGGTCAAAGGGTCACCTGCCAAGCATCCCGGCTTTTTAACTCCTGCTGGTCCTGAACACATCTTGGTGTGGTAAGCACAGGAGTAATGCATTTTATTTCCATGAACCAGAAGTGTTTGCTCTCTGAACACTGAATGGTCAGTATACTCCATCACATTTTACTCTTTCTTTAAAACCTGCCTTCCTTCTCTCTGCTTACCTTTTTCGGTTAAGTATGCGGGCTCATTTTTCTCCACTTAGTTTTCATGTAAATTTTTTTCTGAAAAGTATAGTAAGAAAACACAAGCTGATGATCTTCCAGCATTCTCTTACTCTTCCTTAAATTTGCAGATCTTCAGCTCCAACTACCCTGTGTATTTGAAAGTGTGGAGCTGCACTTTAATTAAGCATCACAGTCATAAGCTACACCTCTACCCCGATATAATGCAGCCCGATATAACACGAATTCGGATATTACGCGGTTAAGCAGCACTCTGGAGGGGTGGGGCTGCGCACTCCGGCGGATCAAAGCAAGTTCGATATAAATGCGGTTTCACCTATAACACGGTAAGATTTTTTGGCTCCCGAGGACAGCGTTATATTGAGGTAGAGGTGTATGTGTAAGCTTCTGCCTAAAATAGTAATAGATCTGGAGAAAAGTTAGTATATAATTAACTTCTAATCATAGAACTGGACTGGAAGGGACCTGGAGAGGTCATCTAGTCTAGTCCCTTGCACTCATGGCAGGACTAATTATCTAGACCATTCCTGAGAGGTGTATGTCTAACCTGCTCTTAAAAGTTTCCAATGATGGAGATTCCATAACCTCCCTAGGCAATTTATTCCAGTTATTAACCACCCTGACACTTAGGAAGTTTTTCCTAATGTACAACCTAAACCTCCCTTACTGCAATTTAAGCCCATTGCTTCTTGTCCTATCCTCAGAGATTAAGAAAAACATTTTTTCGTCTTCCTCCTTGTAACAGCCTTTTATATACTTGAAAACTGTTATCATGTCCCCTCTCAGTCTTCTCTTCTCCAGACTAAACAAACCCAATTTTTTCAGTCTTCCCTCATAGGTCATGTTTTCTAGACCTTTAATCATTTTTGTTGCTCTTCTCTGGACTTTCTCCAATTTGTCCACATCCTTTATGAAATGTGGCTCCCAGAACTGAACACAATACTCCAGTTGAGGCCTAATCAGAGCAGAGTAGAGTGGATGAATTACTTCTCGTGTCTTGCTTACGACACTCCTGCTAATACATCCCAGAATGATGTTTGCATTTTTTGCAACAGCGTTACACTGTTGACTCATATTTAGCTTGTGGTCCACTATGACCCCCAGATCCCTTTCCACAGGACTCCTTCCTAGGCAGTCATTTCCCATTTTGTATGTGTGTAACTGGTTGTTCCTTCCTAAATGGAGTATTTTGCATTTGTCCTTATTGAATTTCATCCTATTTACTTCAGGCCATTTCTCCAGTTTGTCCAGATCATTTTGAATTTTAATCCTATCCTCCAAAGCACTTGCAACCCCTCCCAGCTTGGTATCATCCACAAACTTTGTAAGTGTACTCTCTGTGCCATTATCTAAATCATTGATAAAGATATTGATCAGAACTGGACCCAGAACTGATCCTTGCAGAACCCCACTCATTATGCCCTTCCAGCATGACTGAATCACTGATAACTACTCTCTGAGAATGGTTTTCCAACCAGAGTTTTGCACCCACCTTATAGTAGTTCCATCTAGGTTGCATTTCCCTAGTTTATTTATGAGAAGGTCATGCAAGACAGTATCAAAAGCTTTACTAAAGTTAAGATATACCATGTCTGTCGCTTCCCCCTTATCCACAAGGCTTGTTACCCTGTCAAAGAAAGCTATCAGGTTGGTTTGACATGATTTGTTTTTGACAAATCCATACTGACTGTTACGTATCACCTTATTATCTTCTAGATGTTTGCAAATAGATTGCTTACTTATTTGCTCCATTATCTTTCCCGGTACAGAAGTTAAGCTGACTGGTCTGTAATTCCCTGGGTTGTCCTTATTTCCCTTTTTATAGATGGGCACTATATTTGCCCTTTTCCAGTCTTCTGGAATCTCTCCCATCTTCCATGACTTCTCAAAGATAATCGCTAGTGGCTCAGATATCTCCTCAGTCAGCTCCCTGCATATTAGAGGAAGCATTTCATCAAGCCCTAGTGACTTGAAGACATCTAATTTGTCCAAGTAATTTTTAACTTGTTCTTTCCCTATTTTAGCCTCTTCTGATCCTACCTTATTTTCACTGGCATTCACTACGTTAGACATCCAATCACCACCATCTTTCATGGTGAAAACCAAAACAAAGAAGTCATTAAGCACCTCTGCCATTTCCACACTTTCTGTTATTAATTCCTCCCTTTCCCCTCCCTCCCCCCTCCCCCACTGAGTAATGGGCCTACCCTGTCCTTGGTCTTCTGCTTGCTTCTAATGTATTTGTAGAATATTTCCTTGTTACCCTTTATGTCTCTAGCTAGTTTGATCTCGTTTTGTGCCTTGGCCTTTCTAATTTTGTCCCTACATACTTGTGGTATTTGTTTATATTCATCCTTTGTAATTTGACCTAGTTTCCACTTTTTGTAGGACTCTTTTTTTGATTTTTAGATCATTGAAGATCTCCTGGTTAAGCCAACGTGGTTTCTTGCTTCTAATTTTATGATATGCTATTATCTGAGTTGATAATATAGATTCAAGTGCTACATCTATTCCCTGGGAAATGAATGACTGTCTCTGGGTCATTAGGGTAACTGATGCAGTAAGTGGATTTTTGCTAGGGCCTGAAAAATTTACCCAAAGGCCAACACCTATGAGGATGGGCATAAAATACCTTTGCATCTGCACCTACAAGCCATGCCCACCCAAAGCCACACCCTTTGCAAATTTAAAGAAAAGAAATCAGCAGTGTGCTGTATTTCATTGGAATAGGTCGACTTTCTATTTATACATTTTAACAAGGTAACTTATTTTAGCTCTTGCAATCTTGTCTTTTATAGGCTTCACTCTATTTCTCCTGTCTCATAACCACAATGTATCCTTTCCTATGTTGTCTTTCCATGGCTATTTCCTCACTTTCCTCCCATTGCATCTTTACCTCCTCCCCATACTTTTTCTGCCTTGTTCTGGCTCAAAATCTGTCACTTTGTATTCCTTTTCTAAATGATCCCATTAATCACTCCCTCTCTCTTGCTCATTTTCTCCCCTTTCCCCCCAGTGCCCCGCACATACAAATATTACCAGATTCCTTGTAATCAAAGTACTAAATCTAGTAAATGGAGACTGATGCAAAAAATGTGGGGCCTTTCACTGCCCAGAGTACTGCTCAGGTGTGGAATCAATTCATCACTCCCCAGCAGCTGGTAAACTGGGAGCTGCTGGGATTCTTATTAGGATGCTGTCCTGGACTCTGCTTAGCCTCCAACTAACATCTGAAGTGTCAGATTAATTGGAATCTCCCCTTTCCTGCCCCTTTTGGCTGCAAAGTAAGATAAATATTTTTTCTGTCTTCTGTTCCCCCTCTCATGTCAGTCTCCTGGCTGCTTTAATGGTATTTCTACAGTTTCCCACTCTCTAAAAAGCTCTTGTCCCCATTGCCTGTCTATTGCTCCTAGCTTTTCTAAGCAGTAGCAGCAAAGTCAAATTGATCTGATTCTTGTCAATTTCACTGCTGCCCACAAGTTTTGAATAGCAGCAGTGAAAACTAACCAGCAGCTTTCACTTTGTAGTAGTAGTGGCACTGCACGTGTCTGTCAACAGACTTAAGGAGACCGCACTGCATCTGTTCAAACTCAATTCACATATGCAGAATTATCTTCAAAGGACTAGAAATACCTGTTGGTTTTGTTTTTTTTTTTAATAAAAGCTTTAATTCTGCAGAAGCTGGCAGTATTTGCCTAGGAAAAATTCCCAGTTGCCCCACACAAAATGGATTTTTCAAGCTCTAATGACAGTCATCTATAGACCCTGTGTTTTTGAAATCTATGAGAGACAATCTAAAATTAGAAAAGTTATCAATATAAACCACTACTGCAATTTTATTCCACTGAAATGTTTTTTACATGTCATTTGAACCCACAAAATATCACTGTGACCCTCGGTTTTTAAAATAGTTCCAGTTTAACCCTAACATAAGCATTGAATACATGGTTTTACTTAAGTTTTAAATCACATGTTTTTATAAATAGTAATTTGCACTGAAAACCTCAATGCACACCAGTACACAAAAACAAAACCTCAAATATTGGTCATATGTGCAGGAAACTCTTAAAAAAAAGTCTTATGAAGGCTTTTAGTTGGGGTTATCTGATTATCAATTTTCTTATTTAAAATTTAAGAATGAGAATTTAGGATGTGGTAGATATATTTCACACATCCAGTTCTTGATTTGCCTCTGTGGATCCCCACTTTAGAAGATGTACCCCATGTTGATGAGATTCAATGCTGCTGGCAGAAGTAAAGCTACTTGTGGTAATCTACTGTACAAATGTCCCAGAACTGGAGACTAAAAAAGGCCCTGCCCCCATACTATACCTGTTTTTTTTTTTGTTTGTTTGTTTCCTACTTGCAAAGTTAGCAGAAGACCATCTCTCCCCATTCTGTTGATGTTTGTTGGGGTGGTATTCAGATTGGTTAGTCCTGTCCAGGGAATTCTGAGTCTCTCCAATTAGTTCCAGATCTCATATCTCAAATGGAGAGGAGATTCCATTACAGTCTTTAATCTCGTCACCTACCATTGTCAGTTTGGTTTCTGAATGCCTAGGATTTGAACATCTATTGTCTTTCTGACAATCTTAGAAAACTTTTCCTGGATTTCAGGAGACTATGAGGAAGTCATATATGGAAGTCTTCAAATATGTAAAATATTGTTATAAAAAGGACAATGATCAATTGTTCTTTATGTCCACCAAGGATAGGATGAGAAGTAATTGGCTTAGTTTGCAGCAAGGGAGATACAGGTTGGATAATAGGCAAAAGTGTCTAACTGTGAGGATAGTTAACCTCTGAAACAAGTTACCTAGGGAGGTTGTGGAATCCCAGTCATTAGAGATTTTTAAGAACAGGTTAGACAAACACCTGTTAGGGATGGCCTTAGATATACCATATATACTCCATCATAAGCCGGTTCATTATAAGCCGATCCCCCCAAGATGGATAAGTAAAAATGGAAATTTTTTATAACCCGTTCATAAGCCGACCCTATAATTCAGGGATCAGCAAACTTTGGCTCCTGGGCCATGAGGATAAGCTGCAGGTGGGCCGAGGTGGTTTGTTTACCTCGAGCGTCCGCAGGCACGGAGGTAAACCTAAGTAAACAAAGTGTCCCAGTGCACCAGTTGCTTACCCTGATGGGCCGGGACAGCAACTGGTGGGGAATTTTTGGGGGGGGAGAAGCTGTGAGTCAGGGGAGTAACCCCTGTGATCACCCCCCACATGACCCCATCCCTAGCCCAGGACCCCCACACTCTCCCCATCCCATCCCTTCCCACCTTATCTGGGGAGGGCCAGGGGAGGATGTCTCTGACCTGGCTGGAGCTGCTCTGGCAGGCTGGGCAGCGCGGCCGCAGCCTGCTCCACTGGGCCAGACTGGGCGGTGCAGCTGCAGCATGTTCCAGTGGGCTGGGCTGGGTGGCACGGCTGCAGCGTGCTCCAACGGCATGGCCACAGCCTGCTCTGGGGAGCAGGGTCAAGTGGCACGGCTGCAGCCTGCCAGCCCCGGAGCAGCAGCTGCTTCGGAGGCTGGGGGGAGAGTAGCGTGGCCAGAAGCGGAAAGACTCTGGCCCCGCCTCTTCCCTTCTGGCTGTGCTGCCTCTCCTTGCTCCCTCGGTTGCGGGGAGGGGCTGTGTCCCACCTCTCCCCCTCTATACCCGTTCATAAGCCGACCCCCTTCTCTGGTGCTTCCCTTTTTTACTGAAAAAATTCGGCTTATGAAAAAGAGTATATACGGTACTTAATCCTGCCTTAGTGTGAGGGGATGGACTAGAACGACCTCTTCAGGTCCCTTCCAACCCTACATTTCTATGATTCTATATATTTTGGAGTAGACATTTTTTTTCTATGGTCTAACAATTTGGAGATACAAGGACTTGTTCCATTCCCCATGTTTAGGCTTATTTTTGAAAAATGCAGGTTTACTTTTATATATGTAGTCATTTAGCATCCAATTCTGCCTACCACATATCAATTTTTGGTTCTTCAGTCTCACTGCATCTAAGTAGAGGCCTGATTCAACTACTATTAATTTCATTTAAAAGACTCCTATTGACTCCAAAATGGGAGTTGAAATGGGAACTAAAAAGGGGGAGGTTGTTTTGGGTTTTTTTTGGGGTGGAGGTGGGGGTGGGGGTGGGAAGGGGGTTAGGTCTATTACACTTATTCTCGGTGACTTGTGAAATCTCAGCCCCGGATCTGATTCTTACCAGAGTGATGTCTACTACACTTCTTCTCTTGAAAGAAGTTGCAAATTTTAAAGCTGATGTTCCTTGATCCTTGTTCCTTGATAAGGTGATTGTGAAATCTCATGCCAAACTTTTGCCTAAGTGGTAACACATTTTCACATAGAGAAAAAATACGAAAGAAAGATGATCTGGTAAGTGAGGTGAATTTACATAGGTTAGATCAGGGATCGGCAACCTTTGGCATGTGGCCCGCCAGGGTAAGCACTCTGGCGGACTAGGCCGGTTTGTTTACCTGCCGTGTTTGCAGGTTCGGCCGATCGCGGCTCCCGCTGGCTGTGGTTTGCCACTCCAGGCCAATGGGGGCTGCAGGAAGCGGTGGCCAGCACATCCCTCAGCCCGTGTTTGTTTGTTTTAGCCATAATTGCATATATTACAAATTTCTCAAAATGGTTTTGTTTGGAGTAATTATGTGCATGCTGTGTTCACTTGTGAAAATGTATCTTGAATTTTTGTGGAACCCTTAATAAGGGGAAGTTATCCTGTATTTCACCTCAGGTTTTCCCTGTTAATGAAGACTCTGTCATCTTTCAGGTACCAAAGTGAAAAAAATTGAAGCCATAGTTGTTCCCTGTACACAAGTTTCCATGTCATTTTTTGACCGACTGTACTCTGAAGGAGTTGTTAGAGAAACTGGCCATATTGTTAAGTGTTATGATGACTATTATGATGGCATTCCCATCTCAGATGAGTTAAGAAAGGTCAGTACAGCATTTAAGAATTTCTCAGTGGTTTTCATACTTCTGTCAGTCACTGCTAGTCACTTCTTGCCATCCTGTGGCTGTCCCCAAAGCATACAGCTAAGTAATTCTCAGACTTTGCATGGGTGTTTCACTGGCATGTTGTGCAGTTATCCCTACTGCCTGGAATAGGAAAGCATTAACACAAATCCGATAGTTAGAGATGCAACTATTTAGATTTGTGCTCACAATTCCTAGAGTAGTTATCAGTGGTTCATAATCATGTTGGAAGGGCATATCAAGTAGCGTACCACAGGGATCAGTTCTGGGTCCAGTTCTGTTCAATATCTTCATCAATGATTTAGCTAATGACAGAGAAAGTACACTTATAAAGTTTGTGGACAATACCAAGCTGGGAGGGGTTGCAAGTGCTTTGGAGGATAGGATTAAAATTCAAAATGATCTGAACAAACTGGAGAAATGGTCTGAAGTAAATAGGATGAAATTCCATAACTACAAATTCCAAGTACTCCACTTAGGAAGGAACAATCAATTGTACGCATACAAAATGAGAAATGACTGCCTAGAAAGGAGTACTGAGAAAGAGATCTGGGGATGATGGTGGATCGCAAGCTAAATATGAGTCAACAGTGTAACACTATTGCAAAAACATCAAACATCATTCTGGAATGTATCAGCAGGAATGTTGTAAGCAAGACGCGAGAAGTAATTCTTGCACTCTACTCCGCGCTGATTAGGCCTCAGCTGAAGTATTGTGACCAGTTCTGAGTGCCACATTTCAGGAAAGATGTGGACAAATTGGAGAAAGTCCAGAGAAGAGCAACAAAAATGATTAAAGGTATAGAAAACATGATTTATGAGGGAGATTGAAAAAATTGGGTTTGTTTAGTCTGGAGAAGAGAAGATTGAGAGGGGACATGATAACAGTTTTCAAGTACATAAAAAGTTGTTACCAGGAGGAGGGAGAAAAATTGTTCTGCTTAATCTCTGAGGATAAGCCAAGAAGCAATGGGCTTAAATTGTAGTAAGTGCAATTTAGGTCGGACATAAGAAAAAACTTCCTAACTGTCAGGGTAGTTAAGCACTGGAATAAATTGCCTAGGGAGCAGGGCCGGCTCCAGGCACCAGCTTAACAAGCAGGTGCTTGGGGCGGCCAAGGGAGAGGGGCAGCATCTGCAGCAATTTGGGGGCGGCAGGTCCCTCACTCCCTCTAGGAGCGAAGGACCTGCCACTGAACTGCCGCCGCCGATCGCAGCTTTTTTTTTTTTCCAATTGCCGCCGCCGATCGCGATCGCAGCTTTTTTTTTTTTGCTTGGGGCGGCAGAAATGCTGGAGCCGGCCCTGCTAGCGAGTTTGTGGAATCTTCATCATTGGGGATTTTTAAGAGCAGGTTAGGCAAGAACCTGTCAGGGATAGTCTAGATAATACTTAGTCCTGCCATGAGTGCAGGGGACTGGACTATATGACCTCTCGAGGTCCCTTCCAGTCCTACAGTTCTGTGATTCTCTGAATGCATTTTTCAGATGTAAAATATGTAAGTGAAAATCACATCCACTGTAGAGGATTTCTGCCTGACTGAAAAAGTTTCCCATATTTTATATGTAAATAATGGAAATTCCTAAATGATCAGTCTCTGTGGTTAACATACAACAAAATAGCTGCATTTGTTAATTTTTTGAAATTTCATATTAGAAAATGAAATTGACACTTTTTTTTCTTGCCCCTTTCCAGGTTTTGCTTCTGGAAGATTCTGACCATTTTGATTTATTCAGCCAGTCAAATCGTGAGGAGTTTCTCTTCTGTCTTTTTAAGCATCTTTGCCTTGGAGGAACTCTCTGTCAATTTGAAGATGTGCTTGGTCCATACTTAGAAACTACAAAGGCTTTATATAAAGATCTTGTAAGGTAAGGTTGTTGCATTTAGAATCTGATTTTCAGAAATGCATACAAAATTCTATGCAGCTGTGCATAGAATTGCATGTGCACATTTTGAAAATTACGCTCTTTGAATGTTATGAATATATTTTGTGCGATAAGATCAAAGATAAGTTGAAACAGAACATTAATGCTTCACTAGCAAAATAATACAGTTTTAATGGCAACTCTCTTATAAAGGAACTTTTTGCCACATTATAAATATTTACAGTATAGTTCATTTCCATTTGATTGGTTCCAGTGATTATTCTACATATGGAAAATGGGGAATATCATTGAAACCAGATTAAGTGCTCCAACAGTAGTAGATAAAATCACATCAACCAATTGTGGAAATATATAAATTCATAATAAAGTTATTATTTTCTGAGCTTAACATTTTACTCTCAGGAGAATAGACTTCTGAGTCATCTCCTATCCCCTGGTGCATGTAGCTTTCACCATTCAAAGTAGCTAGTTTGAAAGTTGTTAAAATGATATCAATGGAAATTTTTATTTTTACATTATGGACTCAGTCCTATAAGGTGCTGAGCACTTTGGCTCTGATCCAGCAACACTCTTAAGCACATGCTTAACTTTAAGGATGTGAATAATCCCACTGAAGTTAAGCACTAAAGGATATATAAAACAAGTCAATGGGACAACTCATGTCCCTACAAAGCACGTGCTTAATAATTTTGCTGGATCGAGGCTAGTGTTCAGCATCTTGCAAAATCAAGCTCTGTTTGTCTTATAAATCAGGCCCAAACAAGATGCTTTGGATTGAAATGTTGGTTCTTTCACAGTCACCTGGAATAAAATATTTAAGTCTTGATTTTTGCCACCCTTAATTCTGCTGGTAGTACCCTACGCTTTAAGTACTCAGAATGAAACCAGTGAGACTTTTGCAGAGTAAATACTACTTAATAAAGGTAAGAATCTGGTCCTTCTTAACTTGACATAATGGATTAAAGTGAGCATTCTTGCCTGGTTTGGAGAATGAAAGAGCTTGTCTATTTTTCTTAAGACTAATCCATATTTTCTGAATCAGCACCTGGTGTTCACATCAATTTAATTTTTTTAACTATTGCTTATTCTATTTGTCAGTGATAGATCATAGGTTGACAATGACCATTTAAAAAATCTTGTTTCAAAGTTATGTATTCTGCAAAATTTTAAAAATCAAGACTAGCCACACAACCCATAAATTAGACACTAATGCCGGAAGAAGCAATCTTTATTCATGTAAGTAAGGAGTTCCATTGAATTCCATGGCACTTGTGAATAAGGATTGCTGTATCTGGCCTTAAACTGGAAGAATTTACTTTCCTGTTGGAATTTTCTTGTTTTAAATATTTGTGTAAACCACTTTGGTTGACTAAGTTTAAATCACCCTCCATTCTAAACAATTTTAAAACTTTCTAATGTCCAGCGCTTTCCAATGGGCACGCTGATTCAGTTCTATAATACTGAAATCATCAAAATGAGCTCTCATTGGGAAGTAGCGTTAAGACAGTTTCTGCCATTGAAACAACCCCATTAACAGACTGAAAATACTGAAATAGAGATTTTATTTCTAAAGATTGTTTTGAATATTCTTTTTAATAAGCACATAGTGTTACATATTAAGTTTATTTAACTAGTTACAGTATCACAACTAATCCCAGCAGTTTTCTTAAGTAGTATAGACGTGGTGCTTGGCTATATGATTTCCATAGTACTGTACAGAGTATTCAAATGGGCACCTCAGGAATACTGAACATGGCAAGAAAGGAGCTAACAGTAACAGAAACTCTATCTTCTCCTTTCTGTTAAATCCTTCACTCCACACTCTAATCCCCAGCCTTAGCTTGCTCTCTGCATTTTACTACAGCTGTTCCTGTTCCGATGTTGTTGAATGACATTGGACAAAGTGCTAAGACTACAATTAGTTCCTCCACACTCTTCATTTCTTTTGCCTCTCAACTACCCTCTTTCTTCTAGACAGCTTTACTTCTACTCTCTGAGCCACTCCTGGGCTGCTATCTCCAGCTGGATTTCCTTTACCTTCAACTCTCCTTAAACCTTCTTCTTGGCTTTTCTTTTTATATACTGCTTTCTCTGACCAGGATCTTGCAAACTTTTAAAAACAAGAAATTATTTGGCAAAATTGCTTCACCCCTTCACTAGTTCTATCTTCTTCTTTCATGCCGCTCTGACTTTTACCTTTGTACTATTTACCTTTTAAAGCCTCAACTTGTTCCCTTGACTCCATTCCCCTGCTGTTTTATCGTCTTCCTTGCTCCTTCTCATTCCCTTACCTTCATTCTTGCTTCTTTCCTTATGGACAACAGAAATTGTCTGTTTCTCCTTCCTTTTGTCTTCCAAGTCCTAAAATATGCTGTTTACTCGTTTTACTTACTCTCCTTCAACTCTCTCTCCTTGATCCCTCCAGTCTGCCTTCTTCACTCCACTAAAACTGTCCTAACCAAGATCACTAACTACCATCTCTAGGCTAAGACTTTTTTTTCCTATTCTTTTCCTTTATTTCTTACTTGACTTTTCCCTCTGCCCATAACCTCTGTGGCCATTGTCCTCTTCAGCTGCCAGTCAGGCATCTCCTTTTGGCTGTGGGATTCCCATCTCAAACTCAGTCTTTCCAAAGCTGAACTCCATGGGTTAGATTCACAAAAAAACATAGGTATGCTGATGCTCAGCATCACCACCCTTAACTTCTGTTGGCATCCTTTTGCCTGCAAGAGATGGTGGGAATTGCAGCCTATAATGTAGATGGTTTGCAACACCTCATGTGACTGAATAGTCCAATCCAAGATTTGCATGATCTTTGGTGGTTATTGCAAATGTATGTATCTTGGTTGGAAGCTGCTTGCTTCCTATGGGCTCTTTTCTCTTCAAGTTGTAGGAGCCACTCCTGTCATGGACTTTGATGCCCTGATGGAGACAATGGCGCCACTTGTTACAATTATAGAATCATAGAAGAGTAGGGTTGGAAGAGACTCAGGTGGTCATCTAGTCCAACCCCCTGCTCAAAGCAGGACCAACACCAACTAACCATCCAAGCCAGGGCTTTGTCAAGCTGGGCCTTAAAAACCTCTAAGGATGGTTGCCAAGATTTCCCATTGGTCAGGATCAATTCCAAATTCCTTCATATCTTGTTTGCATATATCTTTATAGCGAAGCTTGGGACATCCTGTTGCTCTTGTTCCCTGTGATAGCTCCCCGAATAGCATGTCCTTGGGTATGCTTCAGTCTTCCAGCCTACTCAGATGGTCCAGCCAGCACAATCGTCTTTGCTTGAGCAGGGCTGTCACACTTGGTAAATTTGCCCTTTAAAGAAGCTTTGTGTTGGTGACTTTATCTTGCCATTTGATCTTGAGTTTGCGGTGTAAACAGCATAGGTGGAAACTGTTTAACCTTTTCTCCTGATGAGCATAAGTTGTCCATGTTTTCCCACCATACATGAGAATGCTGAGGAAGCAAGCTTGATACACTAGCATTTGGTCTTGGTAAGCTTTTGTTCCATGTTCTTTTAGTCTGCTAAAAGTGGTGGCAGCCTTTCCACTGCAAACATTTAGTTCTTCATCCAAGGAGAGGTTGGTGGTCTCTGTAGAGCCTAAATAGCTGAACTTTTGGTCTATTTCTAGCTGGTTTGCCTAGTGCCTAGAAAATAACTGGGATTGACAAAGCCTGAATTCAGCATCTTAGGCTCCATATGCAATGAATGGGAAGCAATAGGCACCTCAGGATGGGATTCACAAAAATCAGCATGCTAGCTGGTTACCTGCCAAAGCTAACCAAAGGGAGATGCCAAGGCAAGGGGTGTGTCCTAAGCCTCACCTCTCTCTGAGAGAGAGGCTGCAGGGAGACGTCCCTGTGCTTGGGATTCTGAGATGCAAACCCTCTCTTGGTGTTAGGTGCCTATGTTTTTTTTTGTTTTTTTGTTTGCAAGCAGCAGGAGGAAGACTAGCTGGACCTCCCTCATAACTTAAAGCCCAGCGGGTAGTGTACTCACCAGGGATGTGGGAGACCCCTAGTTCAAGTTCCCCCACTCGGAGAGAAGGGATTTGAACAGGGATCCACTGGGGATCCACTGGGCTCCTTCAGTCTCTCCTGTTGAAGCGATTCTATAGTGGATATATCATTAAAAATTTAATTGGAGCAGGGGATCCTGGGTCTACACATATACAAAAAATTATTCTGTTATTATTTATGCACAGTGGATCAGATTCAGCACTGGGCCTCAACTCCTCCTCATCCCTCCCTGGCCATTTTGTGCATCTATGGGGGGCCCAATCCAGTAGGTGAGCTCTGAACATGCTTCCTAACAGACTGGGCCCTGCAGGCAAGTAAGGTAGATGAATGCTTATCTTTCCCTGGTTTGTGAATCATTCTGGGGTTAGGTGTCCAGATTCCTGGTGTGGCTTCACTGTGCATATGTAGAGACAGAAACATAGGCTCCTAGAGAATTTTTTTACTGCAAATTTAAGTGCTGAGTGAGTTTAGGTGCCTACTATGTTTGAAGGCAGCCGAGTGTGGGTTTTGTGATCCCAGTGGGGCCGGATTCTGGGATTTAGGCACCTAAGGTGGCAGTTAGATGCCCACATTCTTTTATGAATCTAGCCCATATCTTTCATCTTGATAGGTACTGAGATCTTTGTTAATCCCATGACCAAAGTTTGCTACCATGATGTCATTTTAGACTCTTCTCTGTTTCTTCTCTCTCCTGGGCTTTATTTGTTGCTTCTTCCTTTTCAATATTTCCAAATTACACATAATGTTCTCCTTTCTGATGTCTCCTTTTCATGTGCAGTTTATCCAAAATGCTGCTGCTAACCCTGTTTTCCTCAAACCGCTCTCTGATATTACCCTCTTTTTAAATCCTTTCACTGGCTTCCTAGCTCCTCCCTCATTAGAGTAAAACCCTTCAACTTCTCCCTTAAAGTTGTACATCATTTTACATCACTAATCTCATTTTCTTCTTCTCCCCCACTCTCTATCTATTGTGGTTGTTTCTGTAATACTCAGTTTGTGTACACACAGGGGCTTTAGTCTAAGCTGAAAGATCTCCAGAAAAGCTCTCCTAACACCTGAAGTGGCAGCCCTTAATGATCTTCTCCTGTCCCCCCTTGTTACAACAGCCTGTACCTAACAAATTCTGCGAGTCCAAGCACTATTCTACCCAAAATTCAAATTATTACAACATGCTTTTTAGTAAAAGGAAATTTGAAACCTTTAAATATTTTATCACTTACAATTTAGATCTAGGTTAAAACAGCCATTTATGGAATATGGAAGTTTCCCAGTTTAACAATTACGTGTGAAATATAGATGCAGAGATTTGGACAAATATCACTGTATCTAAGAAGGTTAGTCATTTTTCCCTAAAACTCTTAGGGAAAAATGAATTGTGGCTCTTAGACTTATTTTCACATGAACGTGTCAGAGCATAAGGGTAAAATCCTGGTCCCATTGACTTCAATAGGATCACAATTTTCACCTAAGAGTTTTAATAGAGGTGCTTCCAAAGCATTATGTACTAGAAACAAACACTGAAGCTGAAAATTATAATTTCCTTCCAGGAAACCAACAGGAAGCAGAAAATACCTCTGAATTTTTAGCCCATTTAAAACAATGCCCGTTTTCACCATCTATTTTGGTAACTTAGAATTTCCCTTTTTGAATTAAGAAACATGCAAGTGAAAGGCTGCTGAACATTTTCATACAAAGCAACTAACACTAGAAGGACCTGCAGATACAGTTGTAATATCTGAAAAGATTTAGTTTAAAAATCTCTGCTAAAATACCATGTACTAGAAGAGAGACCCAGTCCACAGCATGTAGATTTGATGACAACTTCACCATCCTACAGATGATATCATCAAACCAAAAGGAGCCAAGTGCCTATTGGTTAAAGAGATTGTATTGATTGGAGCAGTTTGGGTTTTTGTTTTGTTTTTTGTCCAGTTCACATTCTCTTTTCAATAAGTAGAAGCTTTGGTAAAAGAGGACAGGTTGCCAAGGCCACCTGTTCTGTGCTGTTGTGGTGTACAACATGAACAGAAGTACTAATGCTTAAAAGTCTGACTCACCTAATTAGTTATTAGACTCTAGCAGAATCTGTCTCAGAAGCTGAACCTCTTCATGATAAGGCGTTTTGTGAGTTAACACATTTCTCAGAACTGTATGCAGTATGGAATCTACAAGACTCAAGTGCACCATAATGAGTTGATGTAAATAAAAATTATGTGGAATTAGTGAAAATTGATAGAGGCTATATTATCTGATTTCTGAAGAAATGTAAAAATAAATGTCAATATAAAATTGAGAGAAATGGATGCAATTTTGAAAAACTTTAATGGTGAATAAAAGCATTGGGATATTTGCAGATATTATAACTGAGGAAATTGACAGCTCCACAGCAAATAGGTTGGTAGTTTAGAAATGTAAAGGTGCAGTAAACAGAAAACACTCCTAAGTTAGGGCTTGTGTCCCTAGTGGGGAAATGCGCTCTATGAGGGTGTGACTTTTAAAGTGCATTCATTAATGTGTTGCATACTAATTGCTCTGTGTAGACCCTGCAATACATTAGTGCACTTTAAAAATCACACCCCACCAGTTAGATACACCCTTTTATAGCTATGCACAAAACATTCCTTATTGGAAAAATGTGTTAAATAAATATATAAACCACTTCAACAATAAATGGATGGACGTCCACATCTCTTGGTTAAGGTTATTGGCTTTTTGCATCCTTAAGATAATCACTCTTTTTTACTCTGCAGTTCTTCTATTTAAAAAATACATGAGGTAAAAATATTAATTAGCTAAGAGAGAGAGAGGTGCATCCCTGATGACAATGAAAATTGTTTTACAACCTTAACTTTGGAGTCATTACTGTGACTCTGTGATGCAGTTGTAATTTAGTGGATGGAAATAAGGAGAAACTAGCCCCAATTTTTGAAAAATAATTCAGTACGCTCTATAAAAATGTTGCAATGTCCAACCATTTCTAGGGTTGAGATGACATGGATCAAGTCCTAACCCCTAAATTTCCCTTCATAGATTTGAGCAAGAACATAATGTAAAAGCTTGCAACTAATTTAGTAAATATTAAAGATGTCTATTAGTCATTTTGTAGATGCTGGTATTAAATATGCGTTATTTCCCCATATTTCAGTGTTCAAAAGGATCCTGAAACAAAGGAAATAATTATTACATCAACTATCTTCAAAGTTTCTGCATATGTAAGTATTAACTTTCTTGCCATGGCACCTATACATCATGAGAGCTAGGCATAAAACACATTTTCAAGTTTAATTATACAACATGAAAATATCAAATTTATTTGAAAATCAGACAAAAATGTAAATAAAATGTAGTATTTAATTTGAAGAGATTGTTCAGGCACACTATTTTTTATTAACCCTTTTCCTGATGTCATCTTTGTTCTGGTCTTTAATAACATTTCACCAATGAGCACGAGCACCACTTCATTTTCTATTCAGTTAAAAAATAAATGTTGGGCCCTGTGGCTTTCTAGGAATATAGGTGTAGAGCTCTAGAGAGAAGAGCCTATGCAAAGCAATACATTGCAGGCAAGTGCGGCCATTTAGCTCATACAGTTACTCCTCATTTAACGTTGTCCCACTTAACGTTGTTTCAATGTTATGTCCCTGCTCAATTAGGGAACATGCTCGTTTAAAGTTGTGCAATGCTCCCTTATAACGTCGTTTGGCTGCCTGCTTGTAAGATTTTGTGGAAGAGCAGCGACTTTACAAGGGAGCACTGCACAAGTTCCGCTTCTCCACCTCCTCCCCTTCCCTCCCAGCATTTCCCCTCCCAGAAAGTCCTAAGGAGTGGAGACACGGGGCTTCCCTGCTCCTCCTCCTCCCTCCCAGCACTTCCCGTTTAGGACTTTCTGGGAGGGAGGAGGAGGAGCAGGGAAGCACCGCATCTCCACTCCTCCCCCTCCCTCCCAGAAAATCCTAAATGCCACCAAACAGCTGGATTTTCTGGGAGGGAGAGGGAGGAGTGGAGACATGGGGCTTCTCTGCTCCTCCCCCTCCCTCCCAGCACTTCACGCTTAGGACTTTCTGGGAGGGAGGGGCAGGAACAGGGAAGCACTGTGTCTCCGCTTCTCCCCCTCCCTCCCAGAAAGTCCTAAGTGCCGCCAAACAGCTGTTTGGTGGCGCTTAGGACTTTTGGGGGTGAGGGATGTCACGTGCTCCGGAGAGGAGGTGGAGTGGGGGTAGGAAGAGGTGGGCCTGGAGTGGAGGGGGGACAGGAAGAGGCGGGCCTGGAGCATTCCCCGCAAAATCCGAGTCTGTTCTCCAGGGAAGCTGTTGCTACTCCTGCAAAGGTGCTTCCTAGCGTTGCCTGCAGCGGGCTGTGCCTGTGTGGGGTAAGCCAGGGGCACTTCCCAACCACAGTACAGTACTGTACAGTATGCAGTATAATGTCTTTTGTCTGTCCCCCCAAAATTTCCTTGGAACCTAACCCCCCACATTTACATTAAATCTTATGGAACAATTGGATTTGTTTAACATTGTTTCACTTAAAGCTGCATTTTTCAGGAACATAACTACAATGTTAAGTGAGGAGTTACTGTACTATTATTCGATATAAACTCAAGATAGAATCAGTAGAAGCTAAGGGCTAGAGTAACAAAGGAGCTTAGGTGTTAACAATGCTCAGTGTTGCGCTACGTAATTTCCCTGAGTTAGGCGTCTCGTCTCCCTATACAATGCAGGGGAAAAGAAGAATAGGATTCACAAAAGCTGCCTAAACTAGCCAATAGTAGATGCTGAGAATGGGGTGGCTACTAAGTCCCACCCTTCTCAGAGTTCAGCACCATTTGGGATTCACAGCTGGGAACCTTCTATTGGAGTCAGATGCTTAAGCCATTTCTTGCAAGAAAGGGCGTGATGCATATGTGTTTCCACACAAAACAGCTGTGGGAGGAGGCCTAATGGATAGGAAACTCATCCAAGATGTGGAAGATCCCAATTCAATTTCCCCGCCCCATGAGGAGAATGGATTCAAACAGGGGTTCCCCTCCCCACTTTTTAGGAAAGTGCTTTAATCACTGAGCTATGGGATATTATGCTGTGGGTCAGTCTTAATCTCTCCAACTGCAGATGTTTCATTGTGTATGAAATACTTAAATATGCATTTGGACCAGTCAGAAAGAGAATATAATTGACTCTATGGTCCAGTGGTTTGAGGGCACTCCCCAGAGAGGTGGGAAACCCATGTTTAAATCCCTGCTCCCCATCAGGCAGTGAGGAGAATTGAACTGGATTCTCCCACATCCTGGCTGTGCTAACCACTGGGCTAAAGGAAGGAGTTGTCCTCATCCTCTCTAGGCTGTTTTGTGTGGAGTTAGGCATGCTCTGAGCATACTTACCAGAGGGGCTCCCCACGAAAGTTAGGCAGGGTAACGCCAAGTCTAAGGATCCTGCTGGGGTTAGGCATGAAATAGGCACCTAGCTGCTGTGTGGGGTCAGGACTGAGGCAGCTGTGCCTCAGCTGCTGAAATTTAAGCACCTTGGGGACTTTAATGGCAGAAATTTAGTTGTCTAGGGAATCTGCACACCTCCAGGGTGAGACAGCAGCTGAGCAGGGTTTTTGTGAATGCCAGTGGCACCTAAAGTGGCAGTTCGGCACCTAAGTTCCTTTTGTGAATCTAGCCCTAAGTTTTATTTTGAGCCTGCCTTTATTCAGGCTTCTGTTTTGCACTTGCAGTTTGGATTTATCATAGAGAATTTGCTGGATAGGGTGTGGTGTGCCTGATTCTTACTAAAGATTACAGGAGTGTTTACAGCATAAGAGGGCTTGAGGGGCAAGGTGGGTACCGACTTATAGACCTCCTCCAATTGTTTTCTGTCCTTCTGGCTGCTGAGTTTCTGAAGCCTCTGGCTTCCCTACTTCCCCGTGCAACACCATATGCTTACCATAAAGATGAGCTTGGAACCCACCTGAACTGTACTACATGCTTCCCAGTTTAGTTGTTCCTCCACTAGGCAGATCCGTTCCAAATCCTCCACCATGCACCTGAGCATGCAACAATTTAAATGTAAGATAACATATCTTCCAAAAGAAAAAGAGTTGGTGTCACTGCAGACAACACACACTACCAGTGGCCCAGTTGTTCATCAGTGGGCCATCATCTTTTAACTATTATGCATCATTCATAGAATGTTTTGGAACACTTTAAAAAAAATAATCTCTTGTGTGTTTGTCAGTATTTTTACCTCTCTCCTGCCCATTACACTCAGGTTTCTTTTCATATAAAAAATGCTAAAACTATATTCCTGGAACCAAAAATTACTCATTAGCATTTTTATTTTAACACTGTGCAATTGTTTTCATATCTGTGAATTGGTATTCGTTTGACAAGAACTTCAGAGATTTATATTATTGTTTGGTTAGATTTAGGTAAAACATCCGAAAACACTTCTGGGTGCCTTTGTCATATTTTAAAAATACCAAGAATATATTCAGTGGTCTCCACAAAACCAACAAATGGAGGAATGGGGAAGAAATCCCATTCCAATCACAGATCCCTGTCCTTAGCACACTCCCTCCTTCCCAAAAGCTTAGGAAAAGAAGTTGGCTTTGCAGCATTTTCTGGAAGTCAGCAAACATGGGTTATTTCAGATGAAGTAGGGAGAGTGAATTCCAAAATCCAGGCCCACCATGGAGAAAGGCCTGCGCGCAGTTTCCTCTTATAAAATGAAGAGACTCTAGTTTGAGTACCTGTACTGCCTCAAAACAGGTTCAGTTTCTGAGTTGATTTAGGTGTAGTTTTATGTAGAGTGCATATGGTAATCTGATCTTGAGGTGATAAAGACATGGATCATATTGGTAGTGTCCGCATCCGAAAGAAATAGTAACAACCGCTTAGCCAGACATAGATGAAAGAAAGCTGTCTTGGTCACTGTTGCTATATGATCATCTAACAGCAGCTGGGAATCTAATAGAATGCTAATTCTGAAAACTGGAGTAACAAATGGTAGACACGCATCCTCAATTAATGAGGCAAAGATAATCCTCACTATATCTTCTTGTTGAATCCTCATTCTACGAGCATCATTTCTTTTTCATCTGGACTGAGCGTCAGCCAGCTAGCCCAATCTCTACCAAAAACTGGCTGGATCAGATAAAATAGAGAAATAGAGCTTGGAGTCATCAGCATAATGAAAACACTGTGTCATCCCATGCCTCCTTACTAACCCCAGCCCCATATGCTTAACTTGACAACTTGGTAACACTGATTTAAGTGCTGAAACCATGTAATTACAGAAAGCACTGTGATAAATTGGTACTGAATATGTTCCAAAACTCTTTTCAATTTTTAATCTTCTGACCTTTCAAAAAAAATCAAACTAATACTAGATTTTAGGACTTAGTTACATGAATATAAGTATTTTAGCACAGATTTTGGCAGTCCAGAGAGAGTGGGGAAGGGAAGTACACCTCTACCCCGATATAACGCGACCCAATATAACACAAATTTGAATATAACACGGTAAAGCAGTGCTCCGTGGGGGTGGGCCTATGCACTCTGGCGGATCAAAGCAAGTTCGATATAACGCGGTTTCACCTATAATGCGGTAAGATTTTTTGGCTCCCAAGGACAGCGTTATATCGGGGTAGAAGTATATTAGAAATTTTTGTAACAATTGTATACTTCTGAACTCAAAATGGTTTAAGAAGTTCAAATTATTTGCATATAACCAAATTTCAGCATGAAGAAACCTGAAGTATTTATGATATTAAATAACGAAGAAATTTCTTGAATGCTAACTCATCCTTAACTACAGCAGTGCTATTGGCACCAGAGTAGTAAATACAAACACATATATATTTGCTAACTCTTAAGATATACTGTATTGATAAAATGTTACACATGTTGTTTTGGAGAGATGTTCAATAGTATTATTTACAGTATGTCACACACATGCTATCTAAAATCATCACCAGATTATCTCCATTTCTCCAAAGCCAGAAGTTAAAATGATCCAGCTCTAGTATCACTAAGTCAACCGAGTGTCACACACACACCACCTGTTTAAACTTTGAACTTCAGATGGAAATGATGCTATTCTTAATTTGTATATAAGGCATCCAAATATTATGGTGATGAGGCACCAAAATATACAGATAGAACTACTCTTATCAAAAACTAGTGCAAATAAAAAATACAATCAAATATATCTCAGCTAACTAAAATGACTTTAAAAGGCATCCAGAACATAGTGCAAAAACTCTGCCTAATTTAAACCTGATTGTATTTCATGGTATCAAATATTTTGATCAATATTACTTTTTGACACATTAGTACTTATACAACACATACTTTTATTTTTTATCCAGCAAACTTTAGGTGGGATTCTGTAGCCTTTACACAGTCAAAACTTCAATTGAAGTCAATTTTGCCTGAGTAAGGACTACCAGATTGGGCTCTTCAATAACAGTCAGAAATCAATAAAATTTGATCCACAACCATAGCTTGATATTGCTCCTCTCATTTTTCTTGAATCTTAAAACATTATTTTCAACAACATGCAGTAGTTCTTACTAGGTAAATACAGAGAAAGTTATTTTTGAGTATGTAAATATTTGATGAGATGGTGATCAGATGCCTACGTGAATCCTGACTGGAAAAGGGTCAGTAAGAGAATATATTTAGGGCCCCACTGAAATTAACAGGTTTTGCCATTGACTTCAATGGCAGTATGATCAGATCCTTATTCTTTAACCATTTGTAATTTAGTCCCTAATTATGCAAACACTTACGTAGGTGAATATCTTTACACATTAAATTAAATGGAACTACTGACTTACATGAAGTTACTTACCTGTGCAAGTGTTTTCAGGATTCTTGCCTTAATGGGCATCTATTCTACCATTAACATGAACTCCACACTGTCCGCAAAATTGTCACAGTGCATTTTGTAGATAATAAATTAACTGAATATAAGAGTAATTGAATGTAAGAATTCATAATGTTCAAATAAAGCTGTTTAGCGTTACATGTGATTGTAGTATATATCTAGTTTGTTATTAATACTAGATTCCCCCCCCCTCAGGATGATAACGGTATGTGCTATCCTTCAACCAAAAGCCATGAACAGACATTTGCCTACTTCATTGTGGATCCTCTGAAACGACATGTTCATGTTTTGTACCATTCTTTTGGTGGGAGCTTATTTTTTAACTGATTTATTCTTAATCTCCAATTCTACGTATTAGCAGTATAATGGAATGGAGGAGCTCGTCTTTCTATATGGAATTAATTAAAAATTCCATAGTTCCATTCCCTTCAATGAAATACACATTGCCTGCCTATGCAAAAATGTGAACTGTGATATACATTTTACGTAGTTTTTGTTGAATGATTAAGAAAGAATGTTTTATGTTCACAGATAAATCATAATTTTATACAAAATGTTTAAAAAGTCTGTTTTTCCTAAATTGACTTTAACTGTAAGATTCAGATCCTGCAAACACTGATGCTTGTACATACTTTTACTTATGGATGTAGCGGCCTAAGCCCGCCTTGAAGGCAATGGAACTAATCATACATAAATCTTTACAGGAGTGGGCCCATAGTGAGTGCATCAGACTATCTGAATTCTTACAAGGGTCCATGAATCTTGCTGTTCCAACCCCCTACATTTTGTTACCTGTTGTGTTTCAAAAGCCTCAATAAATATATAAAAACTCTTATTCTCATCTTTTTGTCACTAATTTTAATCAAATTTCATTTTGCATAATCTAGTTAGTAAATGATAGCTGTGTTATACACTCACTGGTCTGTATTATGCAGCATACTGAATCTAACCTCTTGGGTTAAATGGACTGAAAAGCAGGTTTCCATTGAACTCAATAACTAGAGAAATGTTTTTAATGTTTTCTCTGTGTAATTTACCCTCTCCCAGGACAGTCACTCCGTGACAAAATTAGTGTCCTTAGTGAAATGTAGCAGTTACGGGGAGGGTGGGGTTCCATTGTGCGATGGCGGGTTCCAGCTCTTCCACACCCCCCCCCCCCGCCCCCAGTCTGGGGATGGGGGCAAGGGATCCCATTTCTTTCCTTCACTTACGCCCCTCCCCGCCCCTGCTTAAGTCTGTGGGTGGAAAGGGGGGCGGTGGGAAGACCGGTTTCTCCCGCGCCCGTTCAGGGGCTGGGGACGGGGGGAGCGGTGCCCCTCTCCTGGGGGTCAGGGCTCGGAGAAGTCGCATCTCTTCTCCCGCAGCCCGTTCTGGGAGCAAGGGGGGGGGGGGGCTATTTTTCCTTCCCAATTCCGGCGCTGAGGTCGGGGGAGGGGCGCAACAGAAGTCTGGAAGTTTGGAGGAATTTATTTTTAACTTTTCGATGCATGGACTTCTGCGTTGCAGGGAAGCGCAGGCGGGCGGGAGTAGATGCTTGAAAAATGAGGCGGGCGGGTGCAAAAGGGCTGGCTCTCCTGGATGTTGTGCGGGCAGCAGTGCGCGCAAGACTTGATAGCGTCCACTGAGTCTGCCAGATTCCGTGCGGGCGGGCGCAGAAGGAACCGGCGCCTCTGATTGGATTCTGTGCGGGCGGGCGCAGCAGGACTCTGCTAGAGGCTGGCTGTAGGATACGGTACGGGCGGGCTCGCAAGGGGCGGAGCTGGCTGCGGAGTGGTGCGGGCGGGCACATCTCAGAACTTTTGTTTAGTGTGTTGTGTGAGTTAGTTTCCGCCGCCGGGACAGAGGCGCCGGCCGGGCTGGGCCGGGCTCGGGGAAGTTGCTGCTCGGTGGGGCTTGTTTTGCCAGTTGCTGCCGCCGGTTGTGTTTTCCGGCTGTGGGGGGCTGAGCAGCAGCAGCGGGGGAGCCCCAGCCTAGGCAGCGGGGCATGTGGGGTGGGGAGCCCGGGCTCTGAGTCGCCGAGCCCCGATACGGACGCGGAGCCATGGATCCCGGGCAGCCTCAGCAGCAAGCGCAGCCCCCGGCGCAGCAACAGGCGCCGCCGCCGGGCGCCCCGTCCGGCGCGGGGCAGACCCCGGGCGCGGGGCCTCCTCCGGCCGGGCACCAGATCGTGCATGTGCGGGGCGACTCGGAGACCGACCTGGAGGCGCTTTTCAACGCGGTGATGAACCCCAAGGGCGCCAATGTGCCGCACACGCTGCCCATGCGGCTCCGCAAGCTGCCCGACTCCTTCTTCAAGCCGCCCGAGCCCAAGGCCCACTCCCGCCAGGTGAGGGGGGCGGCCGGGCGGGGGCGCAGCTGGGAGCTTTCCTGCCGCTATCGTGAGCGCCCGGGGGGGGGGAGCGCCCCACTCCTCGCCTCTCCTGTGTGGGGGGGCGCCCCACTCCTCGCCTCTCCTGCGTGTGGGGGGGCGGGAGCGTCCCCCCTCGTGCGTGTGGGGGGCGGAGCGCTCTCCTGCGCCACCCCTCTGTGTGTGTGGGGCGGGAGCGTCCCCCCTTCTCTGTGTGTGTGTGGGGGAGCACTCCCCCTCGTGTGTGTGTGTGGGGGGAGCACTCCCCTGCGCCCCCCTCCTGTGTGTGTGTGGGGGGGGAGCGCCCCCCTCAGTCCTTTCCTGTCTGTATGGGGAGTGCCCCCTTCTCTGTGTGTGTGTGGGGGAGCACTCCCCCTCGTGTGTGTGTGTGGGGGAGCACTCCCCCTCGTGTGTGTGTGTGGGGGGAGCACTCCCCCTCGTGTGTGTGTGTGGGGGGAGCACTCCCCTGCGCCCCCCTCCTGTGTGTGTGTGGGGGGAGCACTCCCCTGCGCCCCCCTCCTGTGTGTGGGGGGGGGGGGAGCGCCCCCCTCAGTCCTTTCCTGTCTGTATGGGGAGTGCCCCCTTCTCTGTGTGGAGGGGGAGTGCGGGGGGAGCGCCCCCTCCCCCCCCCCCCCCCCCCCCGTGTGTGTGTGTGTGTGTGTGAGAGAGAGGAGCGCCTTCCACTCTTGCATTCAGGAGTTTTGCAGGGGGCTCACTCCCTTTCTTGTGGAGTGTTGTGGGGCAGTTCCCCCGTTTATTAGAGGGGGTGGGGTGCGCCCCTCTTCCTGCCTGCTTTCTGGGATCCTTAGGGATTTTAGTTGGGAAATCTTGTAAATAGTTCTGAGCAGGAGTTACCAGTCTCAGCAGCTGATTTTTGTGCTGTTCACATTAGGCCCTGTCTCCCGCCAGGGCCTCTCACTCCCCAGCAGCCTACTTGGGCACCCAATAATTGCTCTCTTGTTTTCCAGCTTTTGTCGAGAGAGGGGGATTTAAAGCCCTTGAAATTAATTTTAGAAATCTTTCACTTGAAAGAACATAAAGATTTGGTTCTCTGATGTAATCTTCACACTGTTTATTTATCTGTGTGGAGGATGAGGAGGAGGAGAGGAAGATAGAGGGATTGTGTCCAAACTTTAAAAAAAAAAAAAACAATATGGATGTGGTTTTCCACCATTTCATCATTGCACTCCGTAGGATTAAATTCCCCACATCAGAAGCTAATTCCAGTGCATTGGTTTTTCTGTCCCTGTTGGTACTAATCACTTTTCAGCTTTACTGAAGTACCATTAAATTAATAATATCTGCAGATTGGACTGAAATAACTTGCTTGCTGCAGTCCTGTAGTCTGAACACACAGGGTACAATCCTGCAGGCCTAAAGTACAGGCTGAAAAAGAGTTGCAGGATTGGGCCCATAATAAGTCTCTAACAGTGTTTGTTCTTTAAGCAGTTTGACTCATGTGCCAAGATTGAAGTGTTGATACACATATGACTAAAAGTTAATGTTTAGGCTGCTGTTTATTAAATTTTTGTAAACTGCCTCTCTGCTCAAATGTTTTTATTAAGCAATGAACTTTGTTGCTAAGTTATAAAATAGATTTTATTGTAAGCTATTGTCACTTTATCTGTGTAGCCAATAGAAAAGAGATTTGCTCTGTATTACACTGGTGCCTGGTACTCCTGTAGTTAAGGGTCTGTCAACATTTCCATTATTAAACTCCGGTTTGGAAGGATTTATAACTCGGCTGTAAAAAAAAAATTTACTCCAAGCTAAGCCTTGGCATATATCCTCTCAGCCCAGGAGTTGATTCATTTCCCAAATATTAAAAAAACAAAAACAAAAAAACACAGTATAGTCTTTAAGTTAAAGCAGTGGCTCTCAAACTTTTTTACTAGTGACCCCTTCACATAGCAAGTCTCTGAGTGCGACCCCCCCCATAAATTAAAAACACTTTTTTATATATTTAACACCATTATAAAAGCTGAAGGCAAAGTGGGGTTTAGGGTGGAGATTGACAGCTCGCAACCCCCCCATATAATAACCTCGTGACCCCCTGAGGGGTCCTGACCCCCAGATTGAGAACCCCTGAGTTAAAGGACTGCAAAGAAAATAGAAAATGGTGGGGGTGGGTTATTTCTAGATTCTTGCTTTCTTGTAACTTATAGAACTATGAATTATTGATCATGATTCACAGAGTTAGTCCCATTTGGAGTGGGTGGTAACAGCCCATTTGAACTCTTGAGATTTGGGAAGAAGGTTACTACGTGTACAGCTAATACTTCTTATAACTATTTTTACTATGCAAGTTTTATCATGGTGTTCTTATGCACAAATGTGTACTAATAGGTATTCAACAATCATTTATAGCTAGATGCTGTAATCATGTATACTGTTGAGTACATATTAAGACGACAAAATAAGTATATTACATATTTGAAATTTATTGTATGAGGTGCACGTTATTAATATCTATCCATGTAGCATGCACCTTAAAGCTTGGGGGCTGTGTATGTACATTGCAAATGCTACTAGAGTACACAATTTAGCTAAATTCTTTGTTCCTTGGTGCTGACTGGTTTTAGTACAATATATTGTAGTAAATCATGTAGTTAAAAGCCAGTTGAAGTCATAGGATTATTGGGTTCATTGTTGACCTTTTCATTTTAAAATGATTGTGATGGTGTCCTTTTTCCTTGGCTCTTATCTGATCCTGCCATAAGAATATCCACCTTGGGATTTTTTTTTGGGGGGGGGGAGGGGGTAAGGAAAATATTAAGTGTTTGGTTAAAATCCAAAAAAAAAATACTTCACATTTGAGTGAGTTATGTCCTTCCAATACATGGTTGCTTTTGCAAATTTTAGCAAAATGCAGACACTGGATAATTGTGTAACATAGGCCAAATTCTGCTTTTGAGAGTTTGCATTCTATTACATCATAAGGCACAGTAGCTGATTTAATGAGAAATGGGATGAGTGTACACCTCTGAGTTCATAAATGAGCCCCATGTATTCTGCAATACCTAGGTACAGTAGTATGGCAAGGGCTGGCATTTACGTAATAAAATATAGGAGTGCAAATTATCCTACTGTACATGGGAAGTGAATTCCCTTATATATATGTCAACATTTAAATATAGTTTTCATAGCTATTTTTTTGTTCTCCGTGGATTTGTATCCATATCAGGAAAAATGACACAGTTTAACATGATTCACTGTCCTCAGGTCAAGAGAGACCCAGGGTTTTTTGTGGGCCAGGGTTGAGGAAGGTTTGCAGAGATGTTTGTGGAAAATTTGATTTGTTTGTCCACATTCTGGCTGTAGCTAGTGCTCCTCCCTTTTTATACGCACCATACATACAATTAAAGTACAGTTTACTTGGAGATTGGGAACCCTGTTTTTGCATATCATATCTTGCACTGTTATGAAATAGTCCTTTGGAGCTCAATTTGTAGTCACTACTCATGAGGAACTCCCATTGAAACCAGTGGGCTTGAGTAGTCATTTACATCTGTGCAGCATAGGTGTAAAACACCAACAATCCAGAGTAGTAGGTTACACCCACTTTGCATAGTCATTTCCACCAATTCAGTATGCAAGGGAATTGTGAATCAGGCATGACAGGAGTACCCTTTGAAGAATGGGGATAAGATCAGGCCTTAAGGCAGAGGTGGGCAAACTATGGCTAGCCCCTGGCCCCCTTCTGCTGTTCCCTTCCCCCGCAGCCTCAGTTTGCTCTGCCGCTGGCGCAATGCCCTGGGCAGCAGGGATGCAAGCTCCTGGGGCAGCGCAGCTGCAGAGCTAGGGCCTGACCCAGTGCTCTGTGCTGCGCGGAGGCGTGGCTGGCTCCAGCCGGGCGGCGCGGCTGCCTGTCCTGGCGCTCTGGGCAGCGTGGCTGTAGCGCCACCAACCACCGGTGCTCCAGGCAGTGCAGTAAGGGAGCAGGGGGGAGGGAGTATTGGATAGAGGGCAGGGGAGTTCGGGGTGGTGGTCAGGAGGTGGGAGTGTGGATAGGGGTGGGGGTGGTCAGAGGGCGGGGAACGGGGGGGTTGAATGGGGGCAGGAGTACCCAGGGTGCAGTCAGGAAGGAGGGGGTGGGATTGGATGGGGCAGCAGGGGGCAGTCAGGGGCTGAGGTTCTGGGGGTGGTCAGGGGACAGGGAGAAGGGGGGCTTGGATAGGGCAAGAGTCCCCGGGGAGGCAGTCAGGAATGAGAGGATGGGGTGGCGGGGGGAAGACAGGGAACGGGGGGTGGGGGGAGGTTGGATGGGGCAGGAGTCCGGGGGGGGGGGGTGTCAGGGGGCAAGAAGCAGGAGGGGTCAGATAGGGGGCGGCCACACCTGGCTGTTTGGGGAGGCACAGCCTCTGCTAACCGGCCCTCCATACAATTTTGGAAACCCGATGCGGCCCTCAGGCCAAAAAGTTTGCCCACCCCTGCCTTAAGGTATGATCCTCACAAAGAAAATGGCTTTTTATATGCGTACAAAGTAAAACTAAACAAGAATGAGAAACCTTTAAAATTAATATTCTACAGGTATATGTAAAAGTTTTGCAAGCTAGCTCTTAAGTAATCTACTTTGGGCTTCCTCCTTGAATGTTAGCAACTTCAGAATAAGTAGAATTTTAGAAAAAACATATCTCTGCTTGCTTGTCTAGAAAACATTCAGTAAGTTAAAAGTAGGTTGTATTCCAACAGGTATGTTTCTGTTGAAGTAAAATATCTTATAATAATTTAACTCCTGACAGGCCAGCACTGATGGAGGGTCAGCAGGAGCCTTGACTCCTCAACATGTCCGAGCTCATTCCTCTCCAGCTTCGCTGCAGTTAGGAGCTATCTCTCCAGGGACGCTTACCCCCTCTGGAGTAGTGACTGGTCCTGGAGCTGCACCTTCTTCTCAACATCTCCGCCAGTCTTCATTTGAGATTCCTGATGATGTACCTCTGCCACCAGGTTGGGAGATGGCTAAGACGCCATCTGGCCAGAGATATTTTCTGAAGTAAGTAAAATCTATTTGAAAAAAGGTTAGCTGTATTTCCTAACAAAGTTTGTGTTCCATGTTTAAGAATCTCTGTGTGTAGGAATCGCTGCATCTTTACTAAAGTTCATTTAGTGTAAAATGTATTTTAAAACTATAGGGCAGGGGTAGGCAACCTGTGGCACGCATGCCGAAGGTGGCACGTAAGCTGATTTTCAGTGGCACTCACGCTGCCCAGGTCCTGGCCACCAGTCCAGGGGGCTCTGCATTTTAATTTAATTTTAAATGAAGCTTCTTAAACATTTTAAAAACCTTATTTACTTTTCATACAACAATAGTTTAGTTATATATTATAGACTTAGAGAAAGAGGTCTTCTAAAAATGTTTAAATGTATTACTGGCACACGAAACCTTAAATTAGAGTGAATAAATGAAGACTTGGCACACCACTTCTGAAAGGTTGCTGACCCCAGCTATAGGGCATGATTTTCAATAGTACTGAGCACCTGCAGTTCCCACTGACTTCAATTGGAGGTGAGAGTGCTCAGCTCTTATGAAAATCCTGTGTGTTTTAAACATGTCTTATTCTTGGTTTGTCTTAAATATGTGGTTGTTTTCTGTGTTTGTGTTTTAAAAATCACTTGAATGTATATAATGATATTTTGAATTGCATAAAGTTCTCCTTCAGGCCAAAATAAATGGAAATGTCACACAAATTGCTATAAAATGGATGTTAAAAATGTTAAATAACTCTGGCGCAGATATTGTAGTGAGAGGAGTAAAGGATTGATCTGATTGTTCAAAGTGCAATGATATAGGCACTGATTGTGCATTCAGATCCACGCATGCAGACTCCCGTGCCCATGCGGAGTCCATTGGCGCATGGATCTGATTACAGGGTTGGAGTTTATAGTTCTTAAAATTAATTTACATTGTTTGGCTTGAGAGGGAAAATTCATACAATTCTTGAAAATTGCTCCTTACTCATGCACACATGGCTTTTTTCCTATACTGAAATTAGTATACCCTTTTCTATAACTGACAAGAGCTTACACATGCCAGCAGTGTGATATATAATCCATTAGGGAGTGTTTTTCTTTTATACGGTATAGTTTCTAAAGCAGCAGGAGCCTATCCTCCTCTCTGAAAGAGTGAGCACCACAACATATAATTGGCCCTCAAATACTTGGGCTGTATTTTTAGCATTTTCTTTTACTTATTTTTAGCATTTTGTTAAACTGGGAGGCTCCAAGTAGCCCATTATTTGCCATTTTGAATTTAGGGAAAATAAAGCATATATATAATCCTAGTTTACTTAAACCAAATAAAGCATTTGTATAGTCATACCTTGCTTGCTTTAAGATTATTGGAAACTTCTGTGTCATGTTTACCAAAATAAAGTATTCAAGTCTGAATTCTTTGGGAGATTATTCTGTGTTAAGAACCCAAAAATAGGCAGTAGCCAAAGAGTATGTAGCTGTGATTTTTGTCGATGTAACTGAATAATACATGTTAGGCCAGATCCTCAGCTGGTGTAAATTGGCATTGCACCTTTGAACTTTTTGGAATTAGGCAAGTTTACACCAGCTGAGAATATTTCCCACTGGCCTTGAGGAGCTCAACATAAATTTTGAAATTAGATCAAAACCGTTTTTTTACTGTGTTACTCTTATGAACTAGCTTATATAATAGGGCAAAACTGCAAACACAACAGTCTGCTAATTCAGATCAAATGTAATGGATTTAAAATTGCGCAATTGCTAGTGTTTCTTACTATTTTTAGTAATTGTTGACTATTTCAATTTTATAGAAAGGGTTTTATTGCTTTATAAGAGATGCTAAATGTCTTTACACTTAAATACACTTTTATAATTGATTCTTTAATTATGCTCATTCAGGTGAAAGCAGAGGGAAGGATTTGATCTTGGAAAGCTTTTCTACAGTTTCATTATTACTACAGAAAATCTTTTCCTTTTTTCTGCAAGTTTTCTTTTTTTGTCCTTTCTTGGTGTCCTGGTATCCATTTCAAAGGGTCAGGTTTCAGCAAGAACAATAAAGAGCCTGAGACTGGAAAGTACACACAAGTCTGGCAAACTCATCTGCATGAGCAAGGTCGTTTGTTCTCAAGCAGACATCCAAAGTAAATGATTGAAAGAGCTGCTAGCTGTGAAGGATGTGTCTTGAAGGGGAAAAGAGTGGAAACAAACCAGGTTGTTAGGAAGAAAAATAAAGGCTGTTCTTTTTGAACCTCTCCCTGCTGGGTCACATGCTGACCTGGGGAGATTTTCAACAGCTTAATAGGCTGTTTTCTTTCTACTTTCCTTGGGTGATTCTGTGCTTTGGGAGAGTCTGATGAGGAAGGCTCTGTTCACACTTAAAGATCAGCATTTGTTGTCCCTAATAGGTCTTATAACACTGTCTACAGGTGTAACCCACAAGCCTCATTGCAGTTCAGAATTGCTTGTGTTATCTTTATAACCTGAGTACCAGTGAAACACTTTGGATATTTCAAAAATATACAGTAAAGAATTTTTTTTGAAGAATTCCTTTTAGCACAAGCTAATGTATATTTCAGAAGTTTTCTTAAAACAGTTATTTTGAACTTTAGATAGAATACATATATAGGTCCTGGAAGCTGATTTAAACTGGCAGTTTGTCTATTTATACTTCTGAGTTTTCTCAAAACATAAGTGTATCCAGACCTTTGCTGTTAATATGACTTTTGTGCTCTAATACATCTAGGAACAAAGAATGTGGCCATATTTACAGGATGGAGGACTCTATTCTGGGAAGCAGTGACTGAAAAAGATTTGGGGGTCATGGTGGATAATTAGCTTAACATGAGCTCTCAGTGTGATGCTATGGCCAAAAGGGCTTGTTGATCCTTGGATGCATAAACAGGGGAATCTTGAGTAGGAGAAGAGAGGTTATTTTATCTCTGTATTTGGCACTGGTGTGACTGTTGCTGGAATACTGTATCTAGTTCTGGGGATCCAGATTCAAGAAGGACGTTGATAATTTGAAGAGTGTTCAGAGAAGAGCCACAAGAATGATTAAAGAATTAAAAAATATGCCTGATAGACTCACTGAGTCTCAATATGCTTAGAAGATTAAGGGTTGACTTGATTCCAGGTATAAGTATCTATAAGGGGAACAAATATTTAATAATGGCTCTCCAGTCTGGCAGAAAAAGGTAAAACATCATCCAATGGCTGGAAGTTGAAACTAAACACATTCAGACTGGAAACAGGGCGTACATTTTTAACGGCGAGAGTAATTAACCGCTGGAACATTTTACCAAGGGTTGTGGTGGATTCTTCATTGCTGACAATTTTAAAATCAAGAATGGATGTTTTTCTAAAAGATATGCTGTAGGCGTTATTTTGGGGAAGTTCTCTGGCCTGTGTTAGACAGGAGATCAGACTAGATGATCACAATGTTCTCTTCTGGCCTTGGAATCTGTGACCAATTTTTGTTTGTGAATAATTGGTTCCCTCTACAATATGCAGAGTTTTGGCCCCTCTTCCAGGTATTCAGCCTCTTCATTAGCTTGCTATTGTTGCTTTTTGTACCTATTGCCCCATTCCGAAGCCATTCCATGAAAGCATGATCCTTTCTGGTAATTGGTAAATAGGAGTACTGTACATTTATACAGAATAGGTGAAAGTATTAGACATATCTTCAGTTGTTAGTCAGCCTTATGGTGTTGGTTATTGTAGTACACCCTATACTTATGCTTGGAAGGGCTAGTTTTTTTTATCAATAAATGTTGATAAACATAGATTTAACCATACACACCCAAACCAAAGACAGATATTTCCTGTCATGATAATTCAAATTTACAGATAGGCAAAGTAAGAAAAATGCTGTTTGGAAAAAAAAAAGTTTTATTTAAGGATATTTACTTTGTATATTTTGACATATGATGACAAACTTTTAACTTTTTGACCCCCATTGTCTTACTCCCCATAATTTCACACAACCGTGAAAATTTAAATCGATACAAAATTTAAAAAGCTTAAAACCCATTATTTTATGCAACTTAGAGAAAAATCAAAAAAGTGCTTAAAATATTGGTAGCCATCAAAATTATACAATATATTAAAAAAATTAAATTCAAATCTGTCTATCCTGTGGACGGTTAAATACCGTATGGAAATGTCACTTGATGAAAAGATCAAGAACTGCAAATGCAACAATTTTCACAATGGGAGAGGCAGGTGAGAAAATGACTCAAAATAGCCAAATATTCTAGTGACCCTAGTGACCAACTCTTGTACTCCTATATCAGTCTGGGATATTCTGGGTTAGGACCCAGTTTTGGAATCCCAACATCCGGCATTCTTACATTAGTCCATTTCAGCATCATCATTTAAACTTCAAGTATAAGTTTAAATTTCTGCCCAATATGTGGTGATCCAATACTTCATTAATATTCATATAACCCTTATAACCAGGACTTTTATTAGCATAATTATTCTATAGTGTAATTGAAGCGGAGTTAGAGCGGTGAGGCAAACACATTCCTGTCATGGGTGGTAGCATTTATACTTCATTAAAGCTGCAAACTTCTGTGAAATGTAGCTAGAGTTCATCAGTGGTAAAATAAGTATTGTCTCCTTAGTAAGTAGTCAGATGTTAGCCTGCACAATATTATCATGCAGAGCAGGAGTGTTTCAGAATGGACTGAATATAAAATAAAGATTGCATAATTGGTCAGTGTGTCAATCACATGGCTTTTGAAGCACTTCCTGTTGGCCGGTGGTAGGTTGACATTTCAATGAACTATGAAGGGGGGGGCTACCAGCTCAACCTCTGGGCAAGAGATAAAATGCATTGCTGCAGTAATAGCAGTCAACACTTTTCAAAAGGGGAAATCCGTATGTTAGATGTAATTTCTGGTGTGATTTGCTTATTTTATATTCAACACTGGGCTTTTTTAAATCATACGACACAGTCCACTTAATTCCTATAAAAGTGGTGTAATACCCCTTCCCCTCTCCCCGTGAGGAAACTGCTATTGCTCAGTCCAGCTGTCTTGTAGTTGCTTTTCCTGCAGGAAGCAGTTCTTCCACGCAGTTTGTCAACAGCTTCCTATTGTCTTTATGAAGTGTTCTATGACTTCCTGAATAAAGCTAAGTTGGTTTTCAGTGATATTTACTGTTACCATTAACCTTTTGTAAGATCTCTTATCAGATGGGTTATTGCTAGCTGTGTATTTCTTACATGTTCTGTACAGAGTTAGGGATAGATTCAGGTAATTTGATCTAATATGGAACCAAAGGCCCTTAAAACAATAATGCAGCTTGATTCTTTGCTTTTATGTGATTTGTAATATAGAAAGGTAAAGGACCTAAAAAAGTGATTGACACTGCTGTTACGTTTCTCTCCCATTCTTCCTCAGCACTTATACAAAAACAAGGAAGAACTGACCTCAGTTTTCTGGGCCAGAAAATGTTTGTTGGTCTATTTGGATTCAAGGTGACATTAAATTGAATGTAATCCTTAGTGTACAGATGAAGTACGTATTCAGCAACATAATTAATGGAGCTTCTCTGAAGTTCTTCGCCCTGCTCAGGTTCATTCTGACATTAAATGAACAGTACCGTTGGAGACTAAAATTGTAACTACTGCTTATGATAGGTTTAGGCTATTTTTTTATACTTGTGCTATTAAAAAGCAGTTGAAGTTTTTACTACTCTCACTCTCCTGAGCTATATGTAAGCCAGAGTACAAATAAAAACTTAATTTCATGTTCATAACATTGATTCCTGACTATTTTTTTAAGTTTTCTGTAGTGTTTACAATGCCTTGTACATCAGCCAGCTTCCCCAAGATTTAAAAAAACCACATTTATATTAGCTAATTTCACAACAAACTCGGGTAACTAAAAGAAGGAAATATACTTGTGTGTGTTGCATTTAAAAATTCTTAACTTGTGTGTGTTCCCGATGAGTTACATTTCTTGGTTTTGGAAAATATTATATACAATAAGATGACTTCTTTATCCTTTAAAAATGGAAAGCCTTTAATATTTCTCTGTGATATTGATGCTGCAAAATTATTTTGAAACTGCAGTTGCACAAAGTATTTCCATATTTGGGGGGAAGGGCAAGTCTATTTGTCTTGAGAGTGAGCTGGGAGAAAGATGAAAGTCTGTCTTTAATGCTCTGTAAAGAACTTGCACTAAGCTCAGTGGGTGGGCATCAGTGGAAAGAATGACACACAATACCTCACTGCTTTCAAAAAGAAAATGCAGGAGCACTGATAGTATCCCTGTGTTGAATACTCTGCCATATGCAGTATTTTTGTAGTATGGTATAAAAAAAGTTAAGATAATAGAGACCATACAAACTAACATTACATCTCATGGAAGTATGAATAAAACATTTAAAATGTGTTTTCCTTTTGTAAGTTTCCATTTTGTTCCAGAGGAAAACTGGACAATTGGCATCAAGTTGTGAAATTACAATGAATTGTTATGGCTCCCTGGGAAAAAATCTTAATTAAAAATAGATACACTTTTGGGGATTCACACTAATATTTTTTCATTGGTTGTTCGTTTATATAATTTTAAAATGACTTCGTACTCAAAAATTTCTATTTTCCTAAGAACAACGTTTGTGCTTTGTAGGGGCCTGATAAGTATTGACTTCAATGAGGACTTTATCATTCCATTGACTTCAATGGGCACTGGAGCAGGCCCTCATTGCAAGCCAAATATTAATGCTGTATGGGAAGCAAGGCTCAGCAGTTGTGAGTACAACTCCCATTAACCTTAATAGGAGCTGTGCGTGTACATTGAAGGGATGCAATTTCCCATGTTTAACTATGGGAGCATATTTTAGAACAATAATCAGATCACATTACTACCAGTTTCTGTAAGTAGTATTAAGGGTAAAAAGCAAAACTGTTTTCAAATTTTTTTTTTTAACATGTAAAACTACAACTTTAAAATCCCCTGGAAGCGCTGATGTAAAACTGCCTCTGATATTATTTGAAGAACAATGTAATTTTGCTTTAATATAGATTAAAAATAAAATGTTTTTCATTTCTTTATAATATTGCTCACATTTTGGATTCCCCAAATTGAATTTAAGTTCAGCTTTGTATTCAGTTGGCGTTACTCTGATTTAAAATATACTGTAACATGTTAACAAGCACAAATTATCACATGTAGCATTAATTAGTCAATTATCAGTGTTTTCTAATGGGAAGTCTTAAAGAGGCTGTGAGTATCTGTAACAGTGGTTACAAAATTTGATACATTTCTTAGAAGGGGACTGCTTATTAAAGGATTAATCAGACTTTCATGCAGTGAAAGAGACACTGATGCATTTATGAAGAAAAATTGTTGTATGCCCTGGTTGCTCAAGTACTGTCGCACCAAGTTTTCTGGGAACAAGTGTTGCCACCAGGGAAGCACTTTTATTTGCTGGGATCTTGAACTCTCCTTAAAGGCAAACAAAAGTTTGGTATAAATCTTCTAACTATCCTACCCCCCCCCACCCCACCCCCATCATTCTCAGAGGCTAGGAAAAAGGACAGTTGAATTGTTTAATACTCCTCTGGATCACAGCATGGGAGGAATAATAATCTGTAACCTATCAAACATATAATAGATAATTGCTGCTCTATAGAAAGCTGTCAATTAACGAAAGGCTGCCCATTTGGAAGTTGCCATTCAAGTAACAGTGGTATTAGCTACTAATTATAACATTATTCTTTTTTATATTAAACGTTATTGGTAAGTGGTAGCATTTTCACTATCTCCTTATTAGTGGCAGCGTTCATCACATACCCCATCATAAAACCCATCTCTTCCCCCTTCCATAAGAAGTAAAGCAATAACTTTAAGATTTAAGAGTTTTAAACTAGGGCTGTCAAGCGATTAAAAAAAAATTAATTGCACTTAATTGTGCAATTAAAAAAATTGTGATTAATTGCACTGTTAAACAATAATAGAATACTATTTATTTAAATATTTTTGGATATTTTCTACATTTTCAAATATATGGATTTCAATTACAACACAGAATACAACGCGTAGAGTGCTCACTTTAATTTTGATTAAAAATATTTGCACTGTAAAAAACAAATAGTATTTTTCAATTCATCTCATACAAGTACTATAGTGCAATCTCTTTATCATGAAAGAATAATTTAGAAATGTAGATTTTGTTGTTGTTGTCGTTACATAACTGCACTCAGACAAAACAATGTAAAACTTTAGAGCCTACAAGCCCACTGAGTCCTATGTCTTGTTCAGCCAGTCACTCAGACAGACAAGTTTGGTTACAATTTTCAGGAGATAATGCTGCCTGCTTCTTGTTTACAGTGTCACCTGAAAGTGAGAACAGGCATTCACATGGCCGAAGCATGAAGGGGTATACAAATGTTTAGCATATTTGGCACGTAAATACCTTGCAGTGCCGGCTACAAAAGTGCCACCATGTGAATGCCTGTTCTCACTTTCAGGTGACGTAAATAAGCAGGCAGTAGTATCCTCCTTTCATGTAAACAAACTTGTTTATCTTAACAATTGGCTGGACAAGAAGCAGTACTGAATGGACTTGTAGGCTCTAAAGTTTTACATTGTTTTGTCTGAGTGCAGTTATGTAATAAAAAAATCTATATTTCTAAGTTACTCTTTCACGATAAAGAGATTGCACTACAGTACTAGTATGAGGTGAATTGAAAAATACTATTTCTTTTATCATTTTTTACAGTGCAAATATTTTTGATCAAAAATAATATAAAGTGAGCACTGTACACCTTACATAATAGAAATAAAAACATTTGAACATGTAGAAAAAAATCCAGAAATTTAATAAATTTCAATTGGTATTCTGTTGTTTACCAGTACAATTCATCACTATTAATTTTTTTTTTCAGTTAATCGTGTGAGTTAACTGCAATTATTCGACAACCCTATTTAAAATCTTTGGTACTTAGAACAAATTTATCGTTCAATGTCCCTGATTTATGAATGCTGCACACTAATAAAAGACTTTACATAATTGATACTGAGCAGAACAAAGCAGGTACTAATTTACTTTATTCACTTATATTGGTTGCCAGTAATGTTTTTTTGAGGAAAAGTAAACCCATTATGGACACTAGATGTGTTTTAAAACATTTTACCGCAGGGATTGAATTGGGTCACAGGTGAAGTGAAGCAAGATGACTGATCCTAGCTCTGAATAGTCATCTCTACATATCACAGACATAATTAGTTGCCAGGTGAGGCAAATAATGGTATAGCAAGGATGTTGTGTCAGGATTGTGGCACAAGATGAACTGTGGAAGCTAGCATAGTATTTAACTGTAGGCAGTTGTATGCTTTCACATCAGAGCTAAAATTCACTCAGATTCTCCTAAAAAGAGAGAGGTGACTAGTTAGAGTACTGCTGGCCAAAAATAAAGATGTTTCTCTTTCTTTCTACATGTATTCAGATCCCGTGATATGTTTCCCTTCATAGTTTAGGAAAAAATCCAAATGATGTAATTGAATTTAGTTTAACCCCTTGAAGCTGTGGGTCCGCAGCTCTTTCTATGTTGTAAAAACTAATTCGTTTGGCCATTACTATGTTAGGAAATCTCAAGTGGCTAAAACATATAATAAAAAAAATATTTAAGTTGGTGAATTTCCCCATTAATAGTGACCTTTTTTGTGTAAGGAAAAAAATCCTCTTTCACACAAGGATGTTTAATTCCTACAGCTTGAATAAATCAAGGTTTATTTTCCTCTTGTAAATTCTAAAAATAATACGGTGTTGAATGCAGAAAGTCTGCACGGGAGGCATATGCAAGTAGCATATGTAAAATACCTAGGCTAGATGCCACCAGGACATGTTTGTCTATGGGTGAATACACACTTTCATAATCAGCAGTGGTTGTGTCATCGCCCACACCTCCCATGGAGTAATCAGACAAATTTGGGTTAAATTAATATGAAACAAAAGGCTTAGGTGGAGCCTAAGTGTTGGAAAGTTAAGATGCCACACAATGATTGAACATATTATATCAAACAATGCTTTTTAAATTCAGTTTGTTTAAAAGGTATACTTTGAAACTTGTCAGGTATGGAGCTGTTTGGTGTTAAGCATTTAATTTATAGGAAGTTGTAATGCTCTGTTTTGAAAGTGGTGACTAGTAAACATATTTTTGCTGTGTTGGAATTAAAAATATTCTAAACTGGTTTTGATTTGTACTCTGGCTTTTTGTGTGCAAATTAGTACCAGAAGCAATGCTGGTAGTTTTTACTGGATATCAGGAGTTTGAAGCCTGTAAGATTAAGGTTTAACATTGTTTCCTAGCCTCTTCAAAGGTGCATTCATGAATTCAAGCTCACATTTTAAGGCTTGGGCAAGTACAACTAAACACCAGCTGGTTTTTAACTCGCCTACTTTGGGCTAGATTTCAGGCAAACATAGCCTATTTTAAGTTACTGTATAAAATCTAGATGCTAATTTAATGGCTATCTTGTGAAGTAAAATCATTACTAGTATTCTGCAGGTCAGCAATGCCAGTTACTAAGGAAACAAATCTTTGTCTTCAAAACAATTTTGGCCTTTGCTTTAATTTCATTAATAAGACTTTTTTCTGTGTCATATTGAGACACCAGAACCCTTTTGCTTAGACTCTGGCATGCTGACTGATAAAAGATTACATCAGTGTTAGTAGAGAGTTTGGTTCTGGATTATTACTCTGATGTTGGGTAGTTAAAACTGGTGCTGAACTGTTTTATAGTGGAGTCAAGTAAAGGTAATTGACTATTGCTTGTTTATCTGCAAAGGGTTCTGATTTATGGAGGGCTTTGTTGTGAGTCAATGTGTGTAGCCACATTAGAGTTATTTAAATAGTGTTGTTCAGGGATGCCTTTTCCTTTCTCATTAACTGTTGGAACTGAAATGTTAAATACTTTTTTTTCCTTCTGAATATATTGTAAAATTAGACATTTATGACATGATAAAATGTTTTCTAAAAGCCTCATATGAGTTGTATAGCTGAGATGGAGTTTCTTGGTAAGAAAAGTAAACCAACAGGGAGATAGAAAGGGATATTTCTGGGAGTAGTAGGATGACATTAAGAAAAGGAAAATTAAAGGTTGATATTCATGAAAAACTTTCTTAAAGTAAGGTCTATTAGAATGTGAAACAGTTTCCTAAAAGAAGTAGTGGAAGACTTTCTGGTTGGAACTCTTAAAACTGCACTAGATCAAGCACTAAAGAATTTAGAGAAGATGGCAATGTCCCACTGGCATGGGATTGTTTTGTGTGGCAGCCTAGCTCTTTTCAGTCCCCAGTTTGTAACTTCAAGACAACCATTGAAATCTGCACAGTGAAGTATCGAAAATGACTATGTACTGGGAAATGTGATGTAATGATTGAAAAGTGACCACACACACACACACACACACACACACACTGTTTGCAAGACTCTTCCACAATATGCACTATTTACTTTGAATCCTAGCATACTTCAAAAACAAAAAAAACTCTTTTGGATAGAGAAAAGGTACTACTTTCCTTAACTGGGGTTTAGCAGTTCATAGAATCTTGTATTGGCCGGTGGGACACGGTGAATTTCACTCTTTAACAATAAAATACTTTAGACGTCTCCACTTTGCAGTGAGGCCATTTAATAGCACTTTCCAACTTCAAAGTGCTCTGTAAACATAAACTTTAGGTAGTTTTATGTTAAAGTGCTGGCTTTCCACCTTTCACTAAAAATCTGAGGGGAAACAGTGTTACATATTAGAGCTAGAGGAAGTTTGGTTGGCCTGGTAATTAGAAAATTAAGTAATTTAAGTGGAAAGTTTTTTTCCCCCTTCCCATTTTATTTTCATCACCTTCTTACTACTTTAAACTTATGGACTATTAGAGTTGAAGACAATGTTAAAACAAGCCACCCTTTGATGAGTCTCTTCCATAAAAAGTTTAAAAAAAAAAGTTTTTACTTCTCCATGAGATTCTTTTCTTGCCGTTGTGAATACAACCTGCTGGTCAGCTAGCAGTATAAAGATGCACTGTTAAGTTTTTTATGTTAGTCTTCAAGGTGAACTACAAAAAGTCTTGTGGGTTTTTTAAAGGTGGTGAAAGGTCTGAAAGCTTCTCTGCTTGATTTTGGAGGACTCTGGCTGGCTGGAGAGCGAATAAGATTAGGACAAGTACCAAAGAAGATAAACCTGATTGAGTTGGGGATTCGTTTTTATTCAGACTGTATAAAATTGAGTGGGTTGTTTTTTATTAACACATGTCTGGGTTTAATGGTTAGACTAGATTTGTCAGGGGTTCAACACCTCTTCTCCTTCAGTCAGTGGCTGAGAACTCTGACAATATACATCTCTGAGACCCATCCAGCAAAGCTAAGGAAAGGGAAGACTTAAAATTTGTGGTATTTCTAAAGTAAAAAGAAACACATTCCTTTCCCTCTTTTTTTTTAAACCTCCTCTATTCTATATATATAAAAAAAAAATCCGCTATGCCTGCCTTATATATTACATAAAGCATCCAAATTGGTGGGTTTGGGGGAATTCCCCCCACCTCCCTCTTTTGCAGGTCACGTTTAAGAGAGACTTTGTTTCTAGACTTCGTGGGCTACTGGATAAAACCTGTTTTACTTGCATAGATTTAAATTCCAAGTGGGTTTGATCCTGTAAGGTGGTGGGTTTTTTGGACTCCCAAGTATCAAGGGTGCTCAGCATCTTGCAAGAGCAGCTTGCTGGGAAGACTGGAAGCCTAGTGCTGTCTTAGTTGAATTTGACCTTTCAAAAGCAGCAAATTTACTGTGTTTGAATGCAGCACATACGTCATCCTACAAGTTTAGTAATAAATCTGAATCTGGTTATTTTGTAATTTAGAAAACAATCTGCTTTCTTTCAAAGAAAACAAGTATTATAACTCTCTAGGATGTTAGGCTCAAGTAATTGTAAGGTAATGGGGATTTTGTAAATTTAACATTTCTTTGTAAGATGTTGGTGATGGTCTGCACATTTTCTGGCACTAACAAATGACTAATCACTGGAAAAAACCCTATTTGCCATTTCACAATATCTTGATAATTTAGTCACCGTTTCACTTTGTAGTGTCTCAGTAACCGGACCATATGAAGTCTTAGAATTAAGTTTCTAAAATCCTTCTACTCAAAGATACTTCCATTCATTAATATGCCTCTGAAGGGACCTATACTTGATCAACTCTAAACCACACTGATTTGTTGTGGAAAATAAAGATATTATCTCTTTGATCTCTTACTATCAAAGCTTAGTGAATCAAATTTTAGTCACATGTGGTAATGCTGTCTGAAAGACCCCATGATTCTTTATTTAATTTTAAAAAATAAAATTGTGGGGTGGCTTCTCAGCTTTTGTTGTTAGGGTTGTATTGGTACCCTGCAGAGAACATTATAAAAGTGCAGCTATTTATGTAGTTCTTGCTCCAGGCTGCAGTTTGTTTATATAGAGTTGCTGAGCAAGTCAGAGTTTGCATTTCAGTCGTAATTGATTCTTCCACCCTGCAGTCATAATGCAGTAGGAGTTCAGACCCTCTGCTGTGCAAAGTTTTGCTCGTTTAAAGTATCTTTAATTGCTTGCTTTGCTAAAGTGAAGTGAGGGGCATGAGGGGTGGGGGAGATGCAACAGGATTTTAAAGACTACTGGTATGTTACTGACTGCCTGAGGGAGTCACAAATGTTAGTCAGTAAAAATTCTTAAGTTATTGTTTCTTATAGATGACTAAATTTGCATCCGATACAAAAACTGTTTAAAAATAACACCAGTAGTCTGTCATCCCCACAAAAAGAGGTGTTCAGAAGAGAGAACTCCAAGAGTACTCAACTTGAGCCTTGGAGTATGTCTACACTACAGGCAGTATCACTGTAGCACTGAAGCGTAGAATCATAGGGTTAGATGGGACCTTGAGAGGTCTTGGATCTTCTAATCCAGTTCCCTGCACTCACAACAGGACTAAGTATTATCTAGGCAATCCCTGACAGGTGTTTGTCTAACCTGCTCTTAAAAATCTCAAATGATGGAGATTCCACAACCTCCCTAGGCAGTTAAGAAGTTTTTCCTAATGTCCAACCTAAGCCACCCTGCCGCTATTTAAGACCATTGCTGCTTGTCCTATCCTCAGGTTAAAGAGAACAATTTTTCTCCCGCCTCATAAAAATCTTTTATGTACTTGAAAACTGTTATCGTGTCCTCTCTGTCTTCTCTTCTTCAGACTAAATAAACCCAATTTTTTCAATCTTCCCTCAAAGGTCATGTTTTCTAAATCTTTAATCATTTTTGTTGCTCTTCTCTGGATTTACCCCAGTTTGTCCGCATCTTTCCTGAAATGTGGCGCCCAGAACTGGACACAATACTCCAGTAGAGGACTAATCAGCATAGAGTAGAGCAGAAGAGTTACTTCTCGTGTCTTGCTTACAACACTCCTGATAACGCATCCCAGAATGATGTTTGCTCTTTTTTTTTTTTTTTTTTTTTTTTTTTGCAACAGTGATACACTGTTGACTCATATTTAGCTTGTGATCCATTATGACCCCTAGATCATGTGATGTTCCCCTCTAGTGTTATCTGGACCGGTGATCTGCTAGGTCACTGCAATCCTCGACTGGGAGCCAGCCTTACCCTGCTCTGCTGTGAGAATCCCCACTCCTGGGCTGTTCATGCACAGCCTCTGACACATAAGCTGCTCCTTGGATTGTTCAACCGAATGATACTAGCCAATATCTCTGGTCCCAGATACAACCCTAGGAACCTCCGTCTTGCAGTGTCCAATTATGCACTCTGGATGCTACAAGCTTATATAAGTTTGTCAATTTAACAAAGAAGTTGATATGCACCAGGCTTGTTATCCCAAGGGGAGTCTCAGACACGCTTCAAACCAAACGCACTGCTTCAGGTAAAATAAACAAACAGATTTATCAACTACAAAGATAGATTTTAAGTGATAGGCAAAAAGTCAGAGTGGTTACCAAAATAAAATATAAGCATGCAGTCTCAACCCTATTAGACTGGGCAACAACTAAATTAAGCAGTTTTTCTTACCCCACTGGATATTGCAGTCCTTAATATACAGGTTTGTTCCTTAAACCTGGGCCAATCTCCTCTGTTGCAGTCTTGTCTTCTTCTCAGGGTCTTAGTTGCTTGCAGCGAAAGTGGGGGCAGGAGAAGGGCCCAGTATGTGTCCACTCTGTCTGTTTTATACCCTCAGTCCATGTGCTTGGGGAGCACAAGTCCAGGCGTGTCTGGGGGGCATTGATGAGTCTCTCCAAGCAAGGTTGAGCAATTCCCCTGGTGTGGCCTCATGCAGGTGAGTCATTGCATTGTAGCTCCCTTGCTGAACAATGGTTGTTGATGGGTGGTTTGACACCCCGCCTGGGTGTTGTTTACTTTCCTTGCTGTTGCCTCTGGGGAGCTACTATCTGGCGGATTCCCCAACTTACAGCATGCTTTAGTGACCACCATACAATTCTCATAACTTCATATGCATTAATGATACAATATATGGATAGAGAAATGACTTTCAGCAGATCATAACCTTTCCCCTGATACCTTACAAGGCATGCTTTATATGCAAGATCACGATTATATGAAAATAAGGAATATGGGGGGTTACAGTATGCTCCCACAATGTACAAAATGTCACACCCTGCAGTACTCCTTCCTCAACAGTCATTTCCCATTTTGTATGTGTAGACACTCGTAGCGATGGAAGGGTTTTTTCAATCACTGTAGTAAATCTACTCCTTCGAGAGGCTGTAGCTAGGATAATGTAATAATTTTTCCATCACCCTAATGGTGTCTATATTATGGCTTAGGTGTGCTTAACTACACCTTTTAGGGGTATGAATTTTTGCCACCCCATGAGCAATATAGCTAGGGTGGTCTATGTTTTAGGCCTATGTTTTGGAACTCTGGGTACATGCAGCTAGAAACGCTGTGGACTTCCATGCTGTGCCATTGTTTTCAGGTATGTTTTATGATACACAGGGTAATATAGGGATCGATTGTAGCTCTTATAAAATTTCATTCAGGTTTATTTGGAATGTTGGGGGTGCTTAAGTTCATATTTCTTGTTTGCCAAGAGCCATAGCTAGTTTGCTTGTGTGTTTGCATTATTCTTTAAATGAGGAAAAAAAACAAACCTACAATTGCAATATGTGCTTGTACATGTAGCTTATTTAATAGATGGCTAAAAATAACTAGCGTTCACTCAGCAATCAAAACGTGCATTTGATCAGTATTTTCCTTAGCCTGAAGTTTTGGGGAGAGGGTAGCTGCTAAGTCCTATTTTGGGTTTTGTGAGAGATACTTCTAGCATCACTAATTTTTTTTTCCATTTTTTAAAATTTGGCTGTACTGGAAAATGCTACTTTTAAGGTGTATCTGAGGTTGTAGAAAACAAATTGATGATTCGTTCTTCTTTGTGAAGTAATATTATCTGGTAATTAAAGACTGTTGTTTTTAGTGTGGTTATGTTGCAGTAGTGCCTAAAGGCACTGATCCATTTTGTTAGGTGCAGAACATACAGCTAGTAAGAGGGTATAAGCTCTTTGAGGCAGGAGCTAACTGAAAAGACAAAACCTATAAAAGGAAGGGGAAAGGACTAAAACATAAAAGCAAAGCGATTATTGTGATTATAGACAAATGCTTAGTTCCATTGTGACTCTTTTAATATGAGGTCCTCTCAACTGTTCCTTCATCTAGCTATTGTTAATGCCTTTTTATTAAAATTAAAATATTGAATGCAGTTTAAGGCCTTCATTCTGATATGCAAAAATTAACCGGTATATTGTTTGGGTCCGTGCTATCACTCAGCCCTTCTACGTAAGGGGTTGGATGGTATTTTCATACAGTCTCTGAATTTGTCATTCATTAAATAACACACTTTTACCTAGCAGTTGCACATGCATGTTATAAATGGTAAAGTGAAGTAATTTAAAAAGAGAAGAGGCTATGCAGAAAAGTAGATGGAGATGAGAAGTGGGGGCGGTGAAGGTAGCTGAGAGTAAAGACTAAAGGAAAAGAACCGTGCATACAAAACATGTTGTTTTGAGTCAGATACTTAAGTAATCAGTTCTGGAATATAACCTCTGTCAAGTCCTGCTTTGGTAGATAAGCTTGTTTGCAGGATCTCCAAGAGTTAACCATCATTCCCTTACATCTTCCCATGGGCTTTGGAGTGCAGACACATTTCAGAGCTGTCAGTTGCATTCAAACTTGCAAGGGAATAGAATCAGAAGTGTAGCACTGGAAGAGATCTTGAAAATTCCAATCCCCTGCACTCAAGGCAGGACTACATAATAACTAGACCGTTCCTGACAAGTTTCTTAAAAACTTCCAATGACTGAGATTCCACAACCTTCCTAGGCAATTTATTCCAGTGCTTAACTAACCTGACGTAAAGGAAGTTTCTCCTAATGTCCAACCTAAACTCCCTTTGCTGCAGTTTAAGTCCAATCTCTTCCAAACTCTGTAAGGGATTCCAGATTTTCTGGAGATGTCTCTAAAGTATCTGTTTGAAAAGGTTCCAGGTTATGTATTAGAGATGCTCATGCAGGAGGAAGCTCTACATATGCAATTAAGTGAAATGCATGGGTGTTTATAAAATAATAATAGTAATTGTAAGAGTGACTATTCATTTAAAAAAAACTAGATATGTGTGTTTGTTAATGCATAGTCTGTTTCAAATTTGTTTAGGTTTTTTTAATGGAATAGAAACACTAATAGCTGAGTATAAGAGCCTACTATGCTAAAGAGATGGGGCAAAATTTTTCATATACTTAGAGCCTTGCGCGGATCCATTTATATTCACTGATGCGGATATTGGTGGAGCTGCAGTGCTCTACTGGGAATTGCAGTGGCAAAAGCAGCAGCATATCGGGCCACTGCTTGCAAGAGCCAGTGCCCCACACGGACAGCTTCTCCGGCATGGCTGTACCATCCCCAGCTCCGCCCAGCGGGGCGGACACCAGGCTCACCGGCAGCTGTTCCTGGTTGTGCTAGTGTGTGCAAGCAGCTTGCACGCTCCTGGACAGGAGTCCCTTCTACGCAGCGATCTGTGCCTCCTGTCCTGGAGCATGCAAGCCTTTTGCGCACACTAGCACGACCAGGGACAGCTGCCAGTGAGCCTGGTGCCGGCACCAGTGGGTGGGGATGGGGATGGTACAGCCATGCCGGAGAAGCTGCCCATGCGGGGCACTGGCTTGCTGTGAGCGGCAGCCAAACATGATGCTGTGGTTCCTGGTAGAGCCCTGTAGCTCTGTGGATATAAATTTTGTATCCGCACAGGGCTCTACATATACTCATTTTAACTCCTTTAATTTTATGCTTGAGTGAACTTCTTCTTCGAGTGCCTGCTCATGTCGATTCCATTCTAGGTGTGTGCACGCTCATGTGTGTGGCCGTCAACATTTTTTTTGCCTTAGCACTACCCGTAGGGGTGGCTGTGGCGCCCCCTGGAGTGCTGCACTCATGCTGCAGGGTATCAGGTGCCGCTGGCCCTACTGCCCTTCCTGTACCTTCTTGCTGCCCGTGATGGTCAGTCGGAGCACCTTTCTTACTTCGTAAGAGCTAGTGGTTTCTCCATTCTGAACTTCGTGCCTTAGGGCCATTGTACATAGTTCCCGTTTGATTGTGTGAAGTGTTTAAGTGTGTGTTAGTAGTTAGGGTCCTAGTGGGACTTTGCCTCAGGCGGGGCATACCCCGGTCTCTCAGGTTTAAGCCTTGCTTGGACTGCAGCAGGCCTATGCCTGTGAGTGACCCCCCCACAGCAGCTGCCTTATGTGCTTGGGGGAGTTACACGTCAAGGAGCGGTGCTGGATCTGCAAAAACTTTTGGCCCTGCACCCAAAGGGAGTGGGTTATCTGCCTTAGGGCTCTCCTGATGGAATCTGCCCTCTGCTCGGCTTCCGAGCTGTCCCAGCAGGTCGCACTGAGTGCCTTGGTCGCAGCAAACTGCCGGCACCCGGCTCCTCCCAGCACCATTCGCCATCGCCAGTGCCAAAGAAGACGACCAAAAAGCACTCCCTGGCACCGAGCAAGAAGGTCCAGGGATCATTTACCAAGGCCCCTGGCCGTTGGGCTACTCTGGAGCCATGCTATCGTGCCTCTCCGGGTGGGGCATCCAGCCCCCTTAAAGATTCGCCACCGACTCTTGGGAGCGGTCTGGGACGCCCATTCCTGCCTGCACCATAGTCGTCCCAGGCTCCCCAGCCACAAAAAGAGTACCAGTCTCCACCTGCTCCAATGAGACCCTGGTGTTGCAGGACCCAGTTAAGGCTCCCCAAGGGGGCAAGCCCGCTGTTAAGACCCCTCAGGGATGGGGGAACACTAGCGGTCGTTGGATAGAAGACGTCGATCTTCGCCGCCGCATCGGGAATCCCGGGTCAGGTAGGGATCGTAGGTCGCCTAGGCAAACTTCCAGATCCCCTCTGCGCTACTCACTGGCATGGGGTTGACGCTCCCCTTACTATTCCCAACACCGCTCATTCTCTCTACGGTAGTCCTTTAGGCATCCATCCCGATCACCAGTGCAGTCGGAATGTTCCCTGTCCCACCACTGGTCTCCCTGGCACCGGTACTGCTCTCCACAATACCGTTACCTGTTAGTTACACCTGGGCAACGGTTGCCGGTAGCCAAGACCAGTAAGCAAATGCAGCCGTCAACGGCTCCTCTCTGGTCAGCGGAAGGAGGCTCCTCCAATACGGAGGGCCAGTTTAACCCATCACCAAGGTATCATCAGCATGATTTGGGCACTCCCGGAGCCTGCTCCCTTGTCTGGCACCACAATGGCAACACGGCACCACAATGGCAACACGGCCAGTAGCCAGCGCAGTGGCCTTATTGGAGCGCATTGGGCGTACCGGTTGTGACGATGCCTCCTTTGCGACACTCCTCGGTGACTGCGGTGGAACATCAGTCAGTGGCCCCACCGGCACTGGGCCTGGTACCAGCAGCCTATTCTGAGGTCAGGGCAGAGGAACATGTGCCCACCCCAAAGCCACCTTCTCTGACGATGGTCGAGAACCCAGCACCCCCACTGGTGTCCAGTCTTTCTCATCATTCCTGGACGAGGTGGTCACGATACCTTCCAGAGCTAGTGCACCGGATGACTTTAAGCCCTTCTTCAGCACTTGGCCAAGAACTTGGAGCTCGAGGTGCAGGAGATGGCAGAGCAGGAGGACACCCTCTTCAACATCCTCTCAGACTCTACGCCTGCCTGGGTCGCCCTGCTGTACATGATGGGGTCCTCAAGATAGTTAAGGCCTTGTGGCAGCCCCCCTCCTCCATCCCACCAACCTTGAAACAGGCTGAGAAACAGTACTTTGTGCTGGCCAAAGGTTTAGAATATCTTGATACCCACCCATCCCCGCAGGGCTTTGGAGCTGTGCTCCGTCTCCACTCCAGCTCCAGGCAAAAACCTGCAGCTCCACTGCTGCTCCGTGCTCCAGTTCCGGCCTCCGCTCCAAAGCCCTGCATCTCTGGGCTCACTTGTTGTATCTGAGGCCAATGAAAAAGATAAGCAGATCCCCACCAGAAACAAGGAGGCTAAAAAATTGATTTTGGAGAAAAAATTATTAAACTACCAGCCTGCAACTTCAGGTGACGAACCATCAGGCCCTGCTGGGCTGGTACATTTTAATCTCTGGGACAGTTTTAAAAAGTTTCAGGAATCCCTCCCTCAGGGTCTGGCCCAAGAGTTTAGCACCCTGGTGGAGGAGGGTACTGCGGCAATCAGATATTCCTTGCAGATGGCATGGGATGCAGAGGATTCAGTGGCAAGGGTAGTTGCATCGGCGGTGGTCATGCCACACAGCTCCTGGCTCCAGATGGCAGGCCTCTCCCAGGAGATGCAGGCCTTGATCCAGGACCTCCCCTTTGATGGAGTTAGTCTGTTCTTGGAACAAACAGATGCCAGGCTGCACGTGTTGAAGGACACCAGGGCTACCCTTTGCTCATTGGGCATGCATATGCGCAATCTGCCAGAAAGCCCTTCCAGCCGCCACCACCACCACCAAGACTCTGGCAACCTTGTCAGGGATCTACAAGGAGAAGGGACGCTAGTTTTAGTTGTTGTCATTGTCACCGTTTGTCCTCCTGCTCGTTAGCCTAGCTTGGGCCTGCCAAATAGCCAGGGGGACAGAAGCAATCATTTTGAGGGTGCCACCTGAAAGGCAGGGTGGTGCAGGTCCTAACGGACAATACAGCTGCAATGTATTATGTCAACAGGCAGGGTGGCACCAGGTCTTCGGCCCTTTGTCAGGAGGCGCTCAGCTTCTGGGACTTGTGTGCAGCATGCCATTCATCTGGTGGCCACCCACCTGCCTGGAATGTCCTGCCGGATTGCTTAAGCAGGACCTTCTCGTCTCACCCCAAATGGTCGCTTCATCCGAAGGTTGTCAGCCTAATCGTCCGCCGGGTGGTGGGGGGACTCCCCAGGTGCACCTGTTTGCATCCAGGCAGAACAGAGAGTGTCATGTGCTCTGTTCTCTGCAGGGCAGGGACAAGGGCTCCCTATCGGACGCCTTCCTGATTCTGTGGTCAGGAGCACTGATGTACGCCTTCCCGCCAATACTGTTGACCCACAAGGTAGTGGTGAAGGTGAAGCAAGACGCATCATCTGTTATCCTCATAGCCCCAGCGTGGCCCTGTCAACACTGGTTCAGCATCCTGCTGAGTCTTTTGGCAGCCACCCCGATGCAGCTACCTCTTCAGCCGGATCTGTTGTCCCAGAACCACAGCAACCTGCTGTGCCCGAACCTGGCATCGCTGCGCTTGACTGCTGAATGGCTGAGTATGGACAAACGGGAGTGCTCCGCTGGTGTCCAACAGGTCCTGCTGGGCAGCAGAAAATCATCCATGAGGGCGACATATATGGCAAAGTGGAAGTGGTTCACGTGTTGAGCCTCGGACCAGCACATTCGTGCTGAAGAGGCCCTGCTGCAAGACATCCTGGACTATTTACTGCACCTTAAGTTCCAGTGTCTGTTGCTGTCTTCGATCAAGGTACACTTGGCGGCCATTGTGGCATTCCACCCTCTGTTTCAAGGCCGATCAGTCTTCACCTATCCCATGACGGCGCAGTTCCTGAAAAGTCTGGAGCGCCTTTACCTGCGTGTCTGGGACCCGGTTCCCACTTGGGACCTTTATCTTGTGCTGTCGAGGCTCATGGGTCCCTCTTTGAACCCTTGGTTTCCTGCTCCCTCCTGCTTCTCTCCTGGAAGGTTTCCTTCCTGGTCGCTATAACTTAGTCTGAGATCAGGGCGCTCACCTCCGAGCCACAGACCTTCTGTAAGGACCAGGTCCAGCTGTGTTTGCACCTGGCTTTTCTGCCCAAGGTCATCTCCCAGTTCCACATTGGTCAAAACATTTACTTACCAGTCCTTTGTCCAAAGCCACATACGACAGAGGAGAAACGCAGGCTGCGTACCCTGGACGTCAGACTGGCACTGACCTTCTACATTGATAAAACAAAGCCGTTCCATAAGTCAACGCAGTTGTTTGTTGCTGTTGCTGACAGGATGAAAGGCTGCCCAGTGTCAGCCCAGAGAATCTCATCTTGAATCACGGCCTGCATCCGGTACTGCTATGAGCAGGTGCCCACACCGGCGATCGTGATGGCTCATTCGACTAGGGCTCAGACATCCTCTGCGGCCTTCCTGGCGGAGATGCCGATCCTAGAGATCTGTTGGGCCACCGCCTGATCATCTATCCTCGCGTTCACGTCACACTACGCGCTGACTCGGCAGGCTTGAGATGATGCTGGATTTGGTAAAACAATGCTGCAAGCTGCAAGACTGTGAACTCCGAGCCCACCTCCGCTGATTCTGCTTGAGTCACCTAGAATGGAATCGACATGAGCACGCACTCGAAGAAAAACGGTTACCTATCTTTTCTAAGTGGTGGTCTTCAAGATGTGTATTCTCTGTTCAGTATACAGGAATTTTAGCACAGAATTTTATGCATTAAAAGCAGTGTTACATATATTCTTATGTAGGCACTTGTGAGTTGACGTTATGCTGTATGAACACTTGTATTATAGAATGATGTATAGTACTGTTTCTAGTAACTAATGTGCAAGCATTCCTAATTCATTTTTTCTGTGACTTTTGCTGTGTACACAGATGTTTAGAAAAGAAATGTACAATATGTAAAAGCAGCAAAGAGTCCTGTGGCACTTTATAGACCAACAGACGTATTGGAGCATGAGCTTTCGTGGGTGAATACCCACTTTGTCGGATGTTCCCGATACTTCTGTTAGTCTTAAAGGTGCCACAGGACCCTCTGTTGCTTTTTACAGATTCAGACTAACACGGCTACCCCTCTGATACTTTAAAGTATTAGTGATCCGTAGCTCCACCAGACTGTACTGCATACATACATTGGGTTTTCTCCAAGCTGAGAACACTATTAAATATCTCCTTGCTGGTTAGAATCCTCTCTACTTCACTTTTGCTGTGGAACCAAGTTGTGAGGGTGTTTTTCTTGCTTTGGTTTCCAATGGCAACTGTCACAATGGTATTCTCTGCAGTTCAAAAACCACCCTCCTGCCATCACCTGCAGGCAAATAAAGGAATGTTAGATAAATTAAAAATGTTATCTTGCCCTGACCCCGTCAGCTTCAAACTGACGTGATATATGGGTTTGTATTTCCGCCAGTGAGTGAGTTAGATTTCAGATGAAATCTTATTTTGTCTTTTCTTCGTCACTGGCCAGGTGAAGTTACAATCAGCTAGGTAAGTTGCTCTTTGTTGGGTAACTAAACTAAACCTTTGTAAGAGCCAATGTAAAACAATTCATAAAGATAAGTTTTAACAATCTCTCTTTTGACTTTTCATAACTATATGTTGGCTTTTTTCCTGGCCTAGTACTCTAAGCACTGCTCCTCTCTACTCTTCTCTTGCTAACTACAAATGATTTGACTAGGTGATCATTAAATCTATTATTTCTAGAGTAAGCCAGTGATGGAGGAGTAATATTTATATCTAGAGTTCTCTGTGAAGTGTCATGCTTAATTTAAACTCAGTTGTCAATCTTGAATAAATTTTAACTGATTGAGTGTTCTTCAGTTTTTTTAGCTGTTTTCCCTTCATCCCTCCCACCCAGCCCCTTATTTTCTTGGGTTAGGGGGATTTGGATGCCTAAAAAGTCAACTCTAGTTTCTCCTTTTATGTGAATAGTCAAGAGAACTAGATTCACAATATTGAAGAAAATATTTAGGTAGGAAAATGTCTCCTACCAAATTCAGGCTTCAAATTGTATTTTTTGTTGAGCTGTTTGGCTAAAGCTTGGTTAATACCTAAAACTTAGGTTGATCTAGCTATGCCACTTGGGTGTAAAAATTCAGAGCCCTGAGAGACGGAGTTACACTAGCCTAAGTCCTGTTGACCTAGCTACGGCCTCTTGAGGGGGTGATGGATTTACTGTAGCTATGGAAAAGGAAAACTCCCACCCCCTGCCATTGCTGTAACAAGTATTTACACTATAGCAGCGTGTAACTGCATCTTTGACGTTGTAGCACTTGTAGTGTGGATATGCCCTAAACAAAAGAGGCATTTGTTTGAACTCCTGGAACGAGGTGCTAGAGATTTTTATGATGGGAGGGGCCATCTGCCTAGAAATCTGCATCCCATGCTATACTTAGGACCCTGAACAAAGTAATATCTAAAACTCTGCAAGATGCTCCACTTTAATGTCTTTAACCCCCCCCCCCGCCCCACCCTCCGAAAAGTCATGGCTTGGAGTATATTTGTTGTCAGTGTGGCAATGAGGTAGGGATGGTCTTTCCTTATGCCCATTAGACAAGTTGATTAGTTTTTCATTTTCTAAACATGGCTAGATATGATGCACAAGTCCAATTTACAAATAGCAAGTAAAATAAACAAGAATAATTGTTTTAAACTCATCATGTGAATTGTACACATGGTGTTTGTCTGGCCTTGTAAGTGAAACTGAAGTTTTATTGCAGACATCTGTTCAGGCTTGCCACCTTTCAGTTGTGCAAAAACTAAGCCAGGGCCACTCTGTAGTTCTTCCCATCCGATCGCACACAAATCTTGAATGAGCAGTGGTGATTAAAGAAATACAGAAAATGGAAGTGATAGTTTACTGGTGTGTCATATATAGCGAATGTGGCTATGGTCATTGTAACATTAGAAACTTGTATTCAAGGGTGTATTTTGTTTGTTTTAACCCCCAACAATATGAGCAAACTGGATTCACCATGTTGTGCAGGTAGTCTGATCCAAAGCTCACTAAAGTCAATGAGGTTTCTTCCTCATTAACTTCAGTGGTCATTGGATCAGGCCCTTAGCATAACAAATGTGTTTTCATCTCTCCTGACTAACTTGCAGGTAGAGGCTATTTTGAAACTTTAAAAAAGTGACCTTATTTTGACTAAGTTGTTTAGAGTCCATTCTTTTTCATCATTTATGCAAGGGCTACAGAGAATTTAAATGTGGAGAAACTTGTAGTGTTGTGTTTCTTAGACATGGGGTTGGAGGGATGGGAGCTTTGATCTTATCGAATGTTTATATGCAGTAATATCAATTCTTTGTAGAAGCTTAGGAGCGCTGAAGGTGGCTTGAAATCTGGAGTGACTCAGTTTTTTTTGCAGCCAGTTTTTAAAGAAACGGTTAGGATGTTCATTTCAATTTGCTGCCAGCCAGAGGATTTTGACCAACAATACTAATGCAGAAAATGTAAAATTAACAGCTACAGATTATATTGCTGAAGATCAGTCAGTTTTTAGGACTCCTGAAAAACTGTTGCTACTAATCTTTTTGTCAAAAGGTCAACAATTATTAAAGGGCACATTTGTAAACAAAACCATTTGTTCAATTGCATACCTGATGTTACAGCAACTTAAAAAATGTTTTCTTGGATCAGTTCCATAGAATTTATTTAAAGGAGGCACATGGGAAATTTACCTACTTTTTGGTAGTGACGTAGTAGGGCTGTGTTTAGTCTTCCCCCCCACACCCCGCCACCCCGGATATTCTACCCTAAAATGTAAGTGTGTGTGTGTGTGAGAGAGAGAGAGAGAGAGGGAGAATGTTGTTTTAGTATAGCACTGTTATTTTACCTCTGCTGCAGAAGTTGACTGCTTGGCAGCGAAAAGTGAAACCATGTCTCTGTAACACAATAATTTTTGAATGCTGCATTTGATCAATTCTGAAATTTCAGGGAATGTTTTAGGCATCAATGGACAGAACCCTATTGATTTTGGTGAAAAGCAGAAAACAAGAAGGGAAAAAGGAGGGACACGTGGACCCCTTTGTGTTTGGTTAGCAGACCCAGCATCTTCAGCAACCTCTTTAAATGTCCGTAGTTAAAGAACCAGTTGATGGTTGCCATTAATACCTTTTAGCATACCAGTATCCCCATCCCCTGCTCTCCCCATTCTCACCAAAAAAGTTCACGTGTTGATGTTCTGAATGACTTGTCCCCCAGACAAAAAGGAAAGAAATAAGAGTGGTGGGAAGAATGGGAACAAACAGAGTTCCAGCACTGGTTGGGGAGAAGGAGAATGGGGGACCCTGGTATGTGGCAGAGGGAGGGTATGGGGGGAGGGGAACAGAGCCTCTGCCATGAGGATGGATGGCAGAAGAGGAGAATGAAGTGGTACAAAGAGCCCCTTGTAATGGACAATGGGGGGCTGGCATAGAGGAATTGGGGGGTAAGTGGCACAGAGCCCCTGACGGGGGGGGGTGCAGGGAGTCCCTGAAATAGAGGGCGATAGGTGGTTGGCACACAGGGAGTTTGTGGAGGTATGGGAGAATGCAAGGAGCCCCTGGTGTGTGTAATGAGCTCAGCTAACAGAAGCCACAAGGTATGTGACCCTCTGGTTGCAGATGGCAGTGTCAGAGTGCTAATAGATATTAATCGCATGCAGTGTAATGCTTATACAATACAGCAGTACTTACAGAGACTTTAATAAGGCTTTTGCTTCTTTATTTATCCGTTGCATTCAGATATGTCCAAGTGTTCTGTGTCTATAAGAGGTGCATGTATGTTGTAAACTGTTGGGTAGACATCTTTTTTTTCCCCTAATCTCTCTTGCTCTCAACTCAAAATGCATAGTAATCACTGTAGCTATGGTTCACTCTTGAGAATACCAAAATGAAAATAATGAAGATGTTCTGTATTTAACAATTATTCCTCCTCTGATGTATGACTTGTTTTTCCAGCTGATCTGCTTCATTTAACTGCCATGCTGTGTAAAACTAAAGTAAACTTTGGATGCTTTAATAACGTGATAAACCAGAGTTTTTCAACTGTGTTCTGTTCACAACAGAAGGGCAAACATACAGCTCCGTGTGCGCGCGCTCTCTCTCAGATGGAACCTCTACAGGACAGATATCCTTACTGTGCAATTTTTTTGCTCAGAATACTGTTTAATCCAACATATTTGAAAAATCTTCTGAAAGTTTTGAGGGAATAGCATTCACTTTAATTAGAAGACAGAACTAAGACACAAATATTTTGTTTTATTTTTTATTTTTTACTATGATTCAGTTTCATAAGTTTTCAGACTGTTCAAGGTAAACTCTGCATAAAGCTACTTGCTTCCAGGAGGAAGCATGGTAGAAGAGGGAAAGAAAGTGGGGTGGGGGGAGAGGAGGCACTCAGATCAGAGATCTGTTCTTTTTCCTGCAATAGTTGATGCCAAAACTTCACATTTAATAATGCAGGTGATGCTTTTTTAGGTGGTAATAATTTTGTCAGCTGTACCAGGGGAAATTTGTGCTGTCATGTAGGTAAGTAATGAAAGAGGAATAAAGTTTTCTTTTTTAAATATTTTAGGGTATATACATACTTTTTAGGTCTGATCTGTATTCAGATACTGGTTTGTGATTATGTAGTTAGTTGAAAACAAATTCAGTGTTTTGTTGATATCTTGATTTATGTATATTTGACATTGACAATGTTGAATAAGATGGTGTGGTATCTAACAATTTAACCAGTATTTATTCATAGACTTTAGTATTCATTTCATCTGATCGGATCATTAAATGGATGCTATTATGTTTATAAATCCAGGATTACTCTGTAATTCATTTCGAGAAACAATTAAAAAAAAAAAATCTTGGGAACTCTGAGTAACAGAGGGAAGAGGCTTCTCTTTTAAAGAAAAGGTTAAGCCATTGAAGGGTCAAAAGGGTGAGATCTGTAATCTTGGATTATAAGGTAGTGTTGAGGGGTCGCTTATCAGTTATTGTAACTAAGCCAGTCCTAATAAGGAAAACCTGTGCTGAACATCTTTATTGTTCCTGGACTGAGTGGCTTTGGCCTCTTTGTTTTAACAAATCTGCTATCAGCAGGACATTGTCTGGCAAAGGGCTTAATGATGGAAGAATATTGCAATTAAGATGGGTGAGGTACAGTTCAGAATCACGTAGTTTTACTTCCAAAAATTAACAATTAGACTTAATTGCATTACGTGTATATACCTATATCAATGAGTTCAGTTTCATATAATTGTTATTTACGATGAATTGTTGAATATATGACTTCATATACAGTAACTACAGTTGGGGTGATGCTGCAAAATCTAAGACCGTTACATCATTCAAATTTTAAAGTGTGGTTCTACTCTGAAAAAGTAATTTAAGAAAAACAATATAATTTCCATTTGTCACATTTCCTGACTGAAAAAATATGATTATAATGCCAACTCTGTGAAATTCTTTGGTTCTAAGATTCACACACCATCCAATAATAGTTATAGATTTTAAAGGCCAGAAGGAACCATTATGATCATTTAGTCTGACTGCCTACGTAACACGGTCCAAGGAACTTTACCCAGTAATTCCTTCTGTTAAATATGATTCAGAAAATCCAAGCATCATGTACATAGATAAAACTGAGCCTTGCAGCTTCAAGCTGGAAAGCCAGCAGTTAGTGTTTTGATTCTTTTTTCTTTTAGAACTTGATGATAACTATTGATACAGATTTGAAACCATGATTTTTTGTTTACTGTTTGTAAGACTCTCCTTGTAACTTGAAACTGAAACTCCTCACTTTACATCATTTCATAGTGTTAAATTAGGCATTAATTTTTTAATTAATAGATGCCATTAAAACATTTAAAAAATAAACAGAGCTATGTTTACCCTGCAGCTATTTTGGGAGTGGGGAGGCGGTAGGTTTCATTTGGGGTCTAGAGCTTGTCACAGGATTTTTTTTTTTTTTTTTCCCCCTTTCCCCCCCCCCCCCCCCATGCTGTTGTTTTAATCGGTATGTCTAGTTTTACTGTGGATTCAGTAATTGCACCTGTATTTTTTGCTGAAATTCTGTTTTATAACATCTTACAGAAATCTTCTCAAATATAAAAACAGGCTTTTGAAGAGAGAGGTCATAATACAGATGCAGCTTTCCTCTTGTTTGGATTGTTAAACACTAGTAACTAAGATTGGTACTTGGAATCTCATGGTGCACTAATAATGCTTCAAACTAAATTCTAAAAAATGTGCTGAAATACAGTGTCAACTCTTAGGGGAATCAGCAAAGAAGTCTCCCCCTAAGCGAGTGGAGACCAGTTATGTTTAAAAGCAAATTCAATTCAACATATACTTTTCTCGTGATGCCCCTGAAGCTGACAAACACTCGATGCCATTATTTGGTTCTCTGCCTGTGAAGTAGAACTGAAGAAAATGAACAATCAGAGGCATAGTTTCAATAATGTTTTACTAGACATGACTATCTTCTGAGAATTTTGAAAGATCATTTTGAAGCAGTATTTCTAGGGATGGATGGGAGAGTAGATGGAGTGTGGAACAGCATTTACTACCAGCAGAAATTAAGTTATATAGCTTATTTCTGCTCTAGTATCTGCTTCACAAGAAAAGCATTAATTAAAAGTAGCTCTATCCTGGCGCGACCTAGAGAGCAAGATAAGTTCTTGTAACACGAGTAACTGCTCTCATGACAAAATATCCTTAGACGTGCTAGCAATTATAAAGTACCGCCTTCCAAAACCCCTTATTTTTGAGAGCATCTGTTGTCAGAAAAATGCTGTTGTGTACCCTGTGAAAAACTGAATGTTGGGGAAACTAGTCATCAGAGGTCTTGAATAACTGTTGATATTGGAAGGTTAATCAGATATCCCTCAAGTACTCAGAGCAGGCAAAAAGCTTGAAGACTTAATACAACATGTTACAGAGGGCTTGTCTTCACTACCGGGGTAAGTTGATGTAGCCTAGGTTGACATACCTCAGTGTCTTCACTGTGCTGCATTGATTGCAGCAGTGTCGATCTCCCCATAGTGAAGACCAGCCCACAAAGCCTTATTCCTATACTTTTGGGACGTTAAATTTGCCAGCCACCTCACTGAGGAAGGTAGAAAATGGACCTGTGTCAGAGGGAGAGAGACTAGTCCTGTTTGTCCATTTAACACTCTCTTTAGAGATTATACAAATCGTTTTACAAGCTTGTTTTGTAACTTCAGTTACTGTATGACGCATAAGATGAGAGACTTTGGCAAGGGTTTGATCAGTGCAGTATTAGATGTGACTCACTTAGCAGTTTCAGTACTGCCTTCCATATTGTGCACACTCCCAGTCATATTCCATGTACTGGGTATGTCACTTTCTGAAGTGCCAGCATCTCAATGAGACATCATCACTTCAGAAAAAGAAAACGTGTTCTGCTGTTACATGTAGGCTACTGCAAGAACCAGCAGCAAAAGGACAAACATCCACATTATTTTAACTTATCAACGATAATTAGGAGTAAAATGTCATCAGAAGGCATACATGGTTCCAAATAAAGAGATGTACAAAATACAGAGTTGTATGAATCCCAAAATGGGGCTATTCAGTGTTTGTCTGAACATGAGGCTTCACGCATTCAGCAGCTGTCAGGTATGTTTGATTGGTTCATTGTTTGACTCACATTTTTGCACTTGCTGCTGCTATTGATCTGATATTCAGAAAACTGATGAAATTTCATCAAAATACGTTTTCAGGCCAGGTCTACTCCCTGCTGTTTGGCTGCAAAGGTCTTTGCTCTCCCACTATAAAGTGTTGTTGCTGAAAGAAGAGTTAACCCTCCTATTCAGAGTTTGAGGGGCTAGATAGAGGATTCAGTGGATGCCAGATAGAGGATTCAGTGGATGCCACTGGGTCATAGACTGGAGGACAGGAAATAACGTTCTACCAAGAGTAGACTTAGAAGAGCATGAGTCTGTGTAATCGGGGTTTGCTCTCAGCAAATCTTAGAAAAACAGATTATTGGAATGCCATCTAATATTTATGGTATTAGTAAAATGCCGATTACTGTTGGTATGGAGGATCTTTTGTAAATTTTATATACTTCTAACATACTATTCATTGACCAGATCTCCTCTCTTCTCCCTGGTGTTCATATCCTTCTTTCATCATCTTCTTCCTCCTCCCCAATAAATAAATAAAAGCTTTTTTTTAGACCACCCTACTATCTTTGACCTCTAGCATTGAGTAGTTACTTTAATCTAATTCATATTGTTCAAATTCTAATATGATATGTAATGTGGTACATGATAGAGATTTAAATCTAGGATAAAGTCTGGTTGGTTGGTGTTTTTAGTAGAGTTCTTCTATCCTGACAGTCTGAACTGTTACATTAAATAATCTGTGAGATCCTCCATGCTTTAAAACAGTGGCTCTCAACCTTTTCAGACTACTGTTCCCCTTTCAGTAGTCTTTGTCTTGCGTACCCCCCCCCCAAGTTTCACCTCACTTAAAAACTACTTGCTTACAAAATCAAACATAAAAATACAAAAGTGTCACAGCACATATTACTGAAAAATAGCTTACTTTCATATTTTTCATATAATTATAAAATAAATCAATTAGAATATAAATATTATACTTACAATTCAGTGTATAGTATATAGAGCAGTATAAACAAGTCGTCTGTATGAAGTTTTAGTTTGTACTGTCTTCACTAGTGCTTTTTATGTAGCCTGTTGTAAAACTAGGCAAATATCCAGAGGAGTTGATATACCCCCTAAAAGACCTCTGCATAGCCCCAGGATAACGTGTATCCCTGGTTGAGAAGCACTGCTTTAAAATATAGTTCAAATACATGTTAAGTGCATGTGGTTACACAGAAACCTGGATATTATTGATAAACAATGTCAATACAAAAGGTATACAAATCACAATCTCTCATCTATGTCATGTAAACTTCAAACTTTGTATTGACAGTTACAAAAATAGATTATCTAAATATACAAATATAAAAAGCATGCGTTTGTGGTTTGGAAACTATAGCTTGTAGAAAGATTAGTTTCAACAATGCAGCATTGTCTGTAGAGTCAATTAAGCATGTATGTTTAGCTAGCTTGGGAACAAGCCCTAGCATGTGACATTATAAATAATGCTTGCACAACAAACATAGGCTTGATAAGTGGGCTATAAATCTGGGCTGTCAGCCCACTGAGTTTTAGAACCAACCCTATCATCACAGTATTCTGAATCTTTCTGATGACAAGAAAGTTAGATTTGAATTGGAAGTGGACTTCATATCCTCAACAACAGCCTTGCACTGTTCCAGTTTTCTAATTTAGCCGTGCCTTTTTTCCCTCCAGAAACCCAGTAGTTCTTGTTGAACAAAAAATCTGTGACCCCTCTCAGAAGTCAGAGTTCCTTATCATCACATACTTGGTTTTGTAGTCAACCAAGTATAGAATCTCCAGTCTCTTCTCAAATTATTGTACTCCAGCAAATGTCTTGCATACACGTAGATCACATTTCTAGCATTGCATCAGACTTTTTCCACGTTGTCTAGCCTAGTTAGTTGAAGGAATTGATAAATTAGAATTTCATATCTCTCTAATACAGTTGCAAGTACAAGTCCGAACATCTAGAGTGTTCAGAAAGATTAACATCACCATTTTTGTCAGTCAGGTCATACTTGCCAGAAGGCTTTTTTTTTTTCTCTATGTGGAAAACGAAGACCTGGCAGTCTATGTGTATTGGTGTTGAAAATGCTTGACAGCTGGATGAATAATTTCTGTATTTATAATGTTTCTAGTAAAGCAAGTTAAATTGCATTGGTATGTCTCATGCCTGGTATGTATGAACAGCTAATTTGATAGCTTCCTGAATTGTGGCAAGATTTTATATTTTTGGAAACATGGTATTGGCATTATAAAAAAATAAAAGCAGCTTTTCAGAGATATAGGATAGCAGGTCTCTGATGGTTTCAATGGTGAATTTCTATCTGTAAGAGATTAAAAATAGCAATATAAAAAGGGCATTTTATATTCTGTTATAGAATTGAAGGCAAAGGGTAATGACCAACAACACTTAAGTGAGGTTTAAATTCTGATCTCAGAGGTGGCTGCAAAGGTGACCGTTTACAAGTTTAAACAATATTGCTTAGATAGAAATGATGAAGCCTTGTCATGGCTTGACCGAATAAGTTTCTTGTCTCTTCTCTGTTCCTTCCCTACTATGTTCAGTGAGGTGGTAAGTGATATTTACTAAGTTTCAGTGATTTGACTATTCTGGATTTACAGGATGATTGGATATATCGGAAGCAATAAGGTACTAAAATGTTATGTAACTGAAGGGACTCAATTGTCTTGATGATCACAATTAGAAACTCTTTACCCAGGCTTGAAAAGATCCTTACAATATTTTTTATTTAAAAAGCGTTCTTTGTCAAATTTAAAAATAAAATAAGTTGGTAGTATCCCTCTAATTTTAAGTTAAATAAAAATTCTAATTTTGTGTACACCTTGAGTTTACATAGGCAATTCAGTGTAGTCATTTTTATGCCCTTTTGTTCTGTTCATCTAGACATGATGGAATTTATCTTCCTAATTAAAACCTTGTTTTCAGAAAGCATTCGAGCATGTGCTTAAGCATTTTACTGAAGGGGGAAATTTCTGGCTCTAAAGTGCTATCTACAGTACAGTTATATAGCTAGGTCCAGGGACCAGTAGCAACGTGGTTGTCCCTGACCCAGTTAGATATCATTAAATGGTATGATAGTAAGGGCCTAACTCACAAAACTGAGATTTTTTTGGATAAACCTTGGACAGTCCGAGACTTTAGTCTAGTTAAACCGCAACATGCTATGAACTTTAATGGGATTTCTGACTTTTTAAGTGGGCATACCTGCTGCTGACTGTTTTAATGCAGATTTCTTGGGCCTTCTAAAAACTAAAACATTCTTTTTTGCTTCCCGTTATCTGGTCTGCCTCTTTAAGAACACAAGAGTGTGGCAGTAAGGCTGCCTTCACCCAGACCTTGAATTTTATTCTCTAGATGGCATGGAGTTCAACATCCAAAAATCAAAAAGTGTCTCTAAACTTCAGACATTAGCTGGACCAGTGCTTTTGTAGCACTTGAGTTGGTCCTCTCTCCCCACAAACTCAGATACTATTGTAGTATGATGGGTGGATAAATAGTTCTGCCATTGCAGAACATTTTTAATGATGTAGAGACCTTGACTCTTGCCTGCTGACTTGTGACAAGCCGAAGTTATACATGTGGCATTTATATGGGATCTGAAGGATTTTTGTGTCCATCAGGTGTTCCAGTGTGCACAGGCCTCTCTGTGTTCCTTCAAAGAGATGAGATAAATTTGGTGTTGCATTCCTTTTTAGTTTTTGTAGCTATTCTTAATTACTACGAAGGTACGATAGGGGTCCGTTTGACTCTATAGCTGCCTGGGTTTACAGGGTAGTTATTGGGAGATCTCCAACCTGCTCCATTGCTACTATTTGAAATTTAAACTTGTTGCTAAAGAAGGTCAGGTGGACACTTGGAGTCCTTTGCATTTCTCTTATGTATATGCATTTGATTTTTTTTTAAACTCTGAAAAGTGACTGTGTAAAAAAATGCCACTTACACCTTAGATCTGCTCTTTGTGTGTATTCAGACATACCTGCTTATTTTAGTGACAAATTATTGTTGCTTTTTACTCCTGGTAGCACTGCAGAGCCAACAAAGCTATGGGACATGGAGCTGGGCTCAGCCTCAACAGAATTGATAACTAAGTTCTAATTAGTTACACCTGTGCAAACCCACTGAAGGCAGAATTTGGCATCTAGAACCTTTATAACAAGTGATGTGTGAAAAGGAAAGAACCCAGCTTGACTTTCAGAACCCAAGGTGAGTGTGTAGGGCTGACAGTTTAGAAAAAAACAGCTTTATTTGTAAACTGGACACATCTGACATGGAGTCATTAAGAGTCAATAAATACGGATCACCACAAAGCCACTTTTTATATCTCCCGTCCATCCCCCCTCCCTAGAGTACAACCACATTTTGAGGTGGTACTTGAAACATAAGTTCTAAGATTGGGAGGTTTGTGCTTTCTCTTAAGTCCTTCATAAAAAAAGCTCCAGAGGCAATCCTGGTGAATACAGGCCAGTAAGCCTAACTTCAGTACGAGGCAAATTGGTTGAAAATATAGATCTTGTGAAGGCCAAGCCTATAACAGGGTTCAAAAAAGAACTAGATAAATTCATGGATCAATGGCTATTAGCCAGGATGGGCAGGGACGGTGTCCTTAGCCTCTGTTTGCCAGAGGCTGGGAATGAGCGACAGGGAAAGGATCACTTGATGATTACCTATTCTGTTCTTTCCCTCTGGGGCACCTCACATTGGCCACTGTCGGAAGACAGGATACTAGGCTAGATGGACCTTTGGTCCGACCCAGTATGGCCATTCTTATGTTTTTATGTTCATAACAAAATTATCAGATAATAGATTAACATGATTTGTTGGGGAAGAGTCAACACAGCTTTTGTAAGGTGAAATCATGCCTCACCAATCTCTTAGAATTCTTTGAGGGGGTCAACAAACATGTGCACAGGGGTGATCCAGTGGATATAGTGTACTTGGACTTTCAGAAAGCCTTTGACAAGGTCCCTCACCAAAGACTCTTAAACTGTCAGGGGATAAGAGGGAAGGCCCTTTTCTGGATCAGTAACTGGTTAAAAGACAAGAAACAGGGTAAGGAATAAGTGTTCAGTTTTCACAGTGGAGAGAGGTAAACATCAGGGTCTTCCAAATATTTGTACTGGGACCAGTGGTGTTCAACGTATTCATAAATGATATGGAAAAAGGGATAAGCAGTGAGGAAGCAGACAATACAAAACTACTCAAGATAGTTAGGTCCAAAGAGGAATGTGAAGAATTACAAATGGATCTCACCAAACTGGGTGACTGGGCAACACCATGGCAGGTGAAATTCAGTGTTTATAAATGCAAAGTAATGCATATTGGAAAACATAATCCCAACTATACACATAAAGTGATGGGGTCTAAATTAGCTGTTACCACGCAAGAAAGAGACCTTGAAGTCATTGTGGATAGATAGTTCCATGAAAACATCTGCAGCAGCAGTCACAAATGCTAACAGAGTGTTAGGAACCATTAGGAAATGGATAGATAAGAAGACAGCAAATATCATAATGCCACTATATAAGTCCCTGATATGCCCACAGCTTGAATACTGCGTGCAGTTGTGGTTGCCCCATCTCAAAAAAAAAAAAAAAAAAAGAGATATTAGAATTGGAAAAAGTACAGAGAAGGGCACAAAAATGATTAGAGGTATGGAACAGCTTCCATATGACAGTAGAGATTGAAAAGACTGCGACTGTTCAGCTTAGAAACAAGATGATTAAGGAGGGGGGGTTATGATAGAGGTCTATAAAATCATGAATGGTGTGAAGGAAGGGAATGAGGTGTTGTTTATCCCTTCACATGAGGCAAGAGCCAGGGGTCACCCATTGAAATTAATAGGCAGCAGGTTTAAAACAAACATTAGGAAGTACTTCTTCAAACAATGCAAAGTCAACATGTGAAAGTTGTTGTCAGGGATGTTGTGAAGACCAAAAGTATAACTGGGTTCAAAAAAGAATTAGATAAGTTCATTGAGAATAGGTCTATCTGTGTTTGTTAGCCAAGACGGTCAGGGATGCTCCCCCATTCTCTGGGTGTCCCTAAACCTCTGACTGCCAGAAGTTGGGACTGGACAACTGTGGATTTATCAAGCAATAATTTGACTTGTTGTGTTCATTTCCTCTGAAGTATCTGGCACCTGGCCACTTTTGGAAGATAGGATACTGGGCTAGATGAACCCTTGGTCTGACCTAGTATGGGCATTCTTATGTTCTTATTTGATCCTCTTTATGCTCAGGGTCTTATTTACGATTCTTTTAAGCCAGGAAGTTGCTAGTATTCGCTTCTGTCCTTTTGTTGGAAGCAGTTTTGATAAGTGTCTGTGATGCTCTTTTATGTGTTATGATAGATTTGAGAAATTTAGGTCTTTTGGATTTTTTCTCTGTTGCTTTTTGAGAAATAACCAGTCTCTAAGCTGTTGATTTGGGGTGTTGCCTGCATAAGGAGTTTTTGCATCAGTATTTCTACACTGATGTAGCTGGACCAATGCAAACATTCCCTGCCTCGTATAGAGACACTGCATTTACGTAAAGCAGGGGATGTACTGGTGCAACTTACTCTGGCTTTAAAGATTCTTCTGGCAACTAGCAGAAATTGCTAGATCACAGGCCCTGGTTCTCATGGGAGACTTTAATCACCCTGATATCTGCTGGGAGAGCAATACAGCGGTGCACAGGCAATCCAGGAAATTTTTGGAAAGTGTAGGGGACAATTTCCTGGTGCAAGTGCTGGAGGAACCAACTAGGGGCAAAGCTTTTCTTGACCTGCTGCTCACAAACAGGGAAGAACTAGTAGGGGAAGCAAAAGTGGATGGGAACCTGGGAGGCAGTGACCATGAGATGGTCGAGTTCAGGATCCTGACACAAGGAAGAAAGGAGAGCAGCAGAATACGGACCCTGGACTTCAGAAAAGCAGACTTTGACTCCCTCAGGGAACAGATGGGCAGGATCCCCTGGGAGAATAACATGAAGGGCAAAGGGGTCCAGGAGAGCTGGCTGTATTTTAAAGAATCCTTATTGAGGTTGCAGGAACAAACCATCCCGATGTGTAGAAAGAATAGTAAATATGGCAGGCGACCAGCTTGGCTAAACAGTGAAATCCTTGCTGATCTTAAACGCAAAAAAGAGGCTTATAAGAAGTGGAAGATTGGACAAATGACCAGGGAGGAGTATAAAAATATTGCTCAGGCGTGCAGGAGTGAAATCAGGAAGGCCAAATCACACTTGGAGTTGCAGTTAGCAAGAGATGTTAAGAGTAACAAGAAGGGTTTCTTCAGGTATGTTAGCAACAAGAAGAAAATCAAGGAAAGTGTGGGCCCCTTACTGAATGAGGGAGGCAACCTAGTGACAGAGGATGTGGAAAAAGCTAATGTACTCAATGATTTTTTTGCCTCTGTCTTCACGCACAAGGTCAGCTCCCAGATTGCTGCACTGGGCAGTACAGCATGGGGAGAAGGTGACCAACCCTCTGTGGAGAAAGAAGTGGTTCAGGACTATTTAGAAAAACTGGACGTGCACAAGTCCATGGGGCCGGATGCGCTGCATCCGAGGGTGCTAAAAGAGTTGGCGGGTGAGATTGCAGAGCCATTAGCCATTATTTTTGAAAACTCATGGCGATCGGGGGAGGTCCCAGATGACTGGAAAAAGGCTAATGTAGTGCCCATCTTTAAAAAAGGGAAGAAGGAGGATCCGGGGAACTACAGGCCAGTCAGCCTCACCTCAGTCCCTGGAAAAATCATGGAGCAGGTCCTCAAGGAATCAATTATGAAACATTTAGAGGAGAGGAAAGTGATCAGGAACAGTCAGCATGGATTCACGAAGGGGAAGTCGTGCCTGACTAACCTAATTGCCTTCTATGATGAGATAACTGGCTCTGTGGATGAGGGGAAAGCAGTGGATGTGTTATTTCTTGACTTTAGCAAAGCTTTTGATACGGTCTCCCACAGTATTCTTGCCACCAAGTTAAAGAAGTATGGGCTGGATGAATGGACTGTAAGGTGGATAGAAAGCTGGCTAGATCGTCGGGCTCAACGGGTAGTGATCAATGGCTCCATGTCTAGTTGGCAGCCGGTTTCAAGTGGAGTGCCCCAAGGGTCGGTCCTGGGGCCGGTTTTGTTTAATATCTTTATTAATGATCTGGAGGATGGTGTGGACTGCACTCTCAGCAAGTTTGCAGATGACACTAAACTAGGAGGCGTGGTAGATACACTAGAGGGTAGGGATCGGATACAGAGGGACCTAGACAAATTAGAGGATTGGGCAGAAAAAAACCTGATGAGGTTCAACAAGGACAAGTGCAGAGTCCTGCACTTAGGACGGAAGAATCCCATGCACTGCTACAGACTAGGGACCGAATGGCTAGGTAGCAGTTCTGCTGAAAAGGACCTAGGGGTCACAGTGGACGAGAAGCTGGATATGAGTCAACAGTGTGCTCTTGTTGCCAAGAAGGCTAATGGCATTTTGGGCTGTATAAGTAGGGGCATTGCCAGCAGATCGAGGAACGTGATCGTTCCCCTTTATTCGACATTGGTGAGGCCTCATCTGGAGTACTGTGTCCAGTTTTGGGCCCCACACTACAAGAAGGATGTGGACAAATTGGAAAGAGTCCAGCGGAGGGCAACAAAAATGATTAGGGGTCTGGAGCACATGACTTATGAGGAGAGGCTGAGAGAACTGGGACTGTTTAGTCTCCAGAAGAGAAGAATGAGGGGGGATTTGATAGCAGCCTTCAACTACCTGAAGGGGGGTTCCAAAGAGGATGGAGCTCAGCTGTTCTCAGTGGTGGCAGATGACAGAACAAGGAGCAATGGTCTCAAGTTGCAGTGGGGGAGGTCCAGGTTGGATATCAGGAAAAACTATTTCACTAGGAGGGTGGTGAAACACTGGAATGCGTTACCTAGGGAGGTGGTGGAGTCTCCTTCCTTGGAGGTTTTTAAGGCCCGGCTTGACAAAGCCCTGGCTGGGATGATTTAGCTGGGAATTGGTCCTGCTTTGAGCAGGGGGTTGGACTAGATGACCTCTTGAGGTCCCTTCCAACTCTGATATTCTATGATTCTATGATTCAGATACTGTTATTTTTGTACCCTGGCTGCAGAGTGAGACCTCTCTTCGTAAACTCTGCAGATGTTCTCCAACCATCACCTTTAATGGCTTCATGTTGGATCTTCCTACGTTTGAAGACAATGGGCTAAATTCAGCATGGGGTGTGAATAGACCTGATTTTATTGGAGTTTTTCCCACTTACACCAAAGTTTAATTGGCCCATGGTGTGTTGATTCATACTTGGAGTACTGGTGCTTTCCTAGTACCTGTTCTGTCTTATTTATTTGGTTTAGGAAATTGCTAAAATCAGAGCAATCAGAATGTGCGGAAAATGTGTCTCTGTTTCTGCTGCACCTCATTAAGAAGGAGTGACTGTAAGTTCCAGATGATTACATTTGAGATGGGGAAAGTATTTGTCCATTAAGAGGTAACCAACTCATCTTTTATAAGATGTACCCCTCCTAGATACACACAGATCAATGTAAGCTCTTTGCTTTTTCAAAAAAAACAAAACAAAAACCCCAACAGTAATGTTTTATAAGTGTTGTGTAAACTTTGTGTAACAAAATAAATTACTGGTGCATATTTAATTGGAAACTGGAAACTTTTCTGAGGCTTTCTAGAACGAAATTAAATATTTAGGAACCCCACACTATTAAAAGGGAGTTGAACTGTCAGTTGTTTTTTTGATTGTCTCTCCTCCCCTCACTAAGTTTTCTTTCATAATTAGAGTTTCCATAACCCTTTCCCAATAGTGAGTTAAGGGGAAATGCAGGATAACGCCAGGTAAGTCAGACAGTGGCATCAGCAGGCCAGACTACAAGGGCTTGTAGAACTAACCTTTGTGACCTTCACAACGGGCTTCTCCAAAGAGAGACATTTTCCCTGGACTGTAATGGTGAAGAAAAACCTGGCAACTCCTTTGGTCAGCAAACCAAAAACAAGTAAAGCAAGGAGCAAATGGATGGTTTTGGGCACAAAACTGTTAAGTCACTGCCTCCCTTCTCTGTGCTGAAAATGGTGCTGCCACCTTACATAGAACACAGAAATACATATTCCTGGGGACACAGAAGATCTTTGGAGCTGAAATACAGAAAATCTTTTGTTCAAAAATAAATGGGAAGCCCATTTATTCCCAGTTACAATTGTCTGAGGGAGCATCATGTAAGCAAAGGAAACAGTTTGCAACCTCTGTTGAGAGTGAAAGAGCCCCTCACACAATGATACAAGAAGAAAAATGATTTCCAAAAGGAGCATAAGGGAATTAATCACCTAGCAATTTCAGTGGGAGTTGGGTGTCCACGTTTAGGTTCCTTTTGATAGTCCCAGTGTTGAGACTGGGTTGAGCTTTATTCTGGTATTAATATTACTTTAATTCTGAACAAAGGTAGCACCTGGCCTCTGCCTTCATAGTAAAAAACAAACAAAAACATTATATCTCCATATATAATGTTGTTGTATCACGCTTCTTAATTATTAAGATATCGTCCACATTTGCAGGTTCTAGTGAAAGGAATAATGACCTTTCACAAATATTTTAAATCCTGTTTTTATTTAGTTTTTGTCAATAAAAATGTAACTTTGGAAAACATAATCCAGTTCTAAATTAACTGCCAATACTACTTTTGCTCATTTCTTAAAAGGGTGGGGTGGAGAACCAGTTTTATATTTATCTCCCAGTCCTTGCAGGTTCACATGTGCTTGTGTTCATGCTGTATTCTAAAAGCCTATTTTCACCTCTATTACTTGCATTCTTTTAGAGGAGGTGCAGTGGTTGATATTGTACCTATGCTGTAATCCTTTCACCATCCTCTCACCCAACCAACAGCTGCTTCCCTTCAGATCCTTAAACAGTTCTGGATAGAAAGTGATCACCTCTCCCTGACCTGACAATTGATTTCTTTTAATACTCTTCTGTATTAAAAGCTTCTATCTCTGAGACAGTAATTAATTACTGAGCTTCATTTTATGTGATCATAGTTTCTCTGGTGAGGAGAGTTTTACATCATTAAGTTGTTTTGATGTCCTTTGCAAACTTTAAAAAATACTGTAACAGCAGATCCCTGATTGCAATTGGAATGTCACTGTCCCTCACACTACATGAGCAGCCTCTGAAGTTGCGAAGTCTGAGTCTCCTGTTGCACTCAGATGATGATTATGTGGTGTGGTATTGAGACCCCAATCATAATTGGGGCCCATTGTGTTAAGCAGTGTACAGACACACACTGAGAACTACTCCCTCCCTGAAGAATTTACAATCTAAATAGGCAAATAGCTCACACAAGAAGCCTGGGCTGAGGCTGGAATAGAGCCTTGGTCCCTTGAGTACCCAGCCACTGGACCACGCAGTTTTGTGCTATGTCACTTCTCATTTTGTACTGTCCCTTTGTGTCGCCTGTTTTCCACCTTTGTGATGCTAGTTGATGAATTCTTTTTCTTTGGCACTTTAGTCAGGTGTCTATCTAGGTGTCTCAGTTCCTGGAATGTGATACCATACCCTCAGTTGTTGGATAAAACCTAGCTATTTCTCACTTGGACACAGTCTTTTTGTTTGCTTTAAGATGGAAACTGTTTTCTGAGTAGATATTATGAGCTTTGAAAGCATGGGCTTCCTGGATTGCAACTTCTTTTTAGTCTGTGTGACTAGAACCTTTTCTACTTTTCTCATGTTCCACCTTGATTTTAAGGTGGTTCAGTTTTACATAGTTACTTGTGACTTGGTATTTTATCTCTGAGGAGGAGGATGGTTTAGCACTTATAGTGCTGTATGTGTTTAAGGATCATTATAAACCTCTGTTTTACATGCTTTTTCTGTTCAAGTGTCAAACTCCTAGCTTCTCTGGATTTATATATGCTTAATCAAGGCAAAAACAAAGCAGTTATATTGCATCTGCACTCTTAAAGATGCAAACTGTATGCTAATTATCTCTCCAGTCCGCCAACAGAAAAGAATTTTTGTAAAGAATATTTGTTATATACATAGAGATGTGAATTGTGTTTTTGGGAAATAATTCTTTCTTTCCTTCTCAAATATGGTTGTTTACATTTCCTATTCAATTAGCTTGACAGTGTATATAACACTGAAATAGTCTTTTGTCAAATTAGACAAGCAAATTCACTGCATCTTGGGGAGTGGTGGTTGCAAGCAAATTAAGATATAATAACCCTTTGAAACATCTCTTCTCTCTTAACTTTGCTAGTATATTTTCACCCAGAAAAATTTTCTTTGGAATTAAATGTCAGAGAATGGCTTCACTAATGTGGGAACTAGCATAAATCTGTAGTCACATGTCTACAGATAACGTAGTAAAAAAATTTCCACTGTAAGTCTGATCATCTCCTGTCTAATTTTCTCAAAAGAAGTTTTTGTTTCTTGTACAGCTTTCTTTCCAAAAGAATGTGTGTGTGGATTTTTGGTTTGGTTTAAGGAAGTTTGAAGAGCCTTTGGTCCTGCATAGCTTAACGTAAGTTATCTACACTTGAGCTGTTCCTCTTGAGTTAGCCCAGCTCACGTGAGTGCGGCCAGACTGTGAAACAAGACTTAAGTTACTGTGTCCACACAGGCACTAAACTCACTCTGTGTATGATACTAAGACTTCTGTGAGCACATCCCATGATTCTTAGCACTGCAGTAAGCTGAAATGAACTAAAAAAAAATTTTTCACAGTATACTGTGAAATAACTTGTCTGTCCTTTTTGGACACGGGCCGGGGCCGGTGGGGAGGGGATTGTGTGAGCAGCTCACAAGTATAGGGCTACAGGCTCAAGCAGTAGTCTGCCAATGGGAGACATTTACCTATGGTTTTCAGCAGAGCCTTGGGTGGCCACAATAAGTGGACCTGATCCCAGCAGCATCTACTGTTCTGGCGAATTGGGGGGGAATAAAAGCTATGGGAGAGGAGAATAGATAGAAGGATCCGCAAAAAAAAAAAAGTAAGATGATTAAAAATCAAAAGAAAAAAACAGTTGGAAAAATGGAAGTGTGTGTGTGGGGGGGGGAGATGCATGTAGTGGCAAAAGTATCAAAGCATTCTTAGGGGTTGTGGGGGGGGGAACACTCCCCATTTGATAATCCTTGCCTAAGAGGTGGGGGACTCCCAACAAGAAAAATAGACTTCAGCAGTAGGATTATTACGTGGTTAGAAGTTGAGCAATGTAAGTTGGTTGGTTAAGACATGAAGGTGTACTTCTTAAGTATACATTAAAAATTAAAGAAAAAATGTTTTCTAATTAGTACTACACATTCTGGTGACAATGGGAAATGGATTGTTGTTCTTCATAGGGAAAGCATGCAGATTCGTTACAAATGATCTTACTCCTGCTTGCAACTCCTCAGCGGCAGACTGGAACTGGCACGCCCCTGAAAACCCAGCCATCCAGTTTGAACTGCATCTGTCAGCTGCAGGAAGTCTAGCAGACCTCCTGCTTAGAGCAGCAAGGAAACAAAACGGCCAAGAAGGGATCCCTTTTATTCTCGCTGACCACAGCAACTCCCAGTATAGCCTGTCTGGCCAGGCCCCTCTCACTGGAACACCTCACAGGCAACCAGAGGAGAAGAGAAGTTGTCAGGGAAGGGCACAGAATTGCCTGGTCTGACTGGACATTGCTCATACTGTGGGACAGCCATGCCCCACTGCTTTCTCTCTCTCCTCCAAATAGCCAGCCCTGGAGGGATGGGAGGGAGACCACCCAAGAGAAGGAGGAACAAGCAGGAGGGTTGACAGCAAGGAGCTTGGTAGCTCCACTCCTTGTTTCTGACCATATCCCCTGTCCCCTTTACCAAGTGATGAGTTAACTCTTATGTCACCACTACTTGCTTATTAAGTGAGACCAAATGGCTGTGCTGTGTGAAGGTTTTCCCTGCCCTTCCCCCAAGCAGGGCTTAGGGAGCATCCATAAAGTTCAAGGAACTCACTTATGGATTATCTCAAGAGTGACCCTTTCAAGTGTTGCTCTTATTTCTATAGCACAGCAGCAGGGACAAGAAAAGGCCCAGAAAGTGCAGTGAGATTCCTTCTATTCATCTTCCTGGGAGCAAGGGCAGCTTTTTTCACAGTTGCGGTTGAAGACCATAGAGGAGGAATCTGAGAATCAATTTTTAAAATGTAATCTGAAACCATCCCCGGTATTATGTGCACTCTATTCCTCCATTAAAGCCTCTGGAAAAGGAAATGTGGGAGAGAAGAGGAATTAGTCCACTCACAAGTAAATCTGTTATGATCTATGCTGTCACAAGTATTCCAAGAGATTCCATATCTTCTCTAGAAGTTTTTAATTTTTTTCAGCCAGCAGAACTTATCATCCCTGTCCTCCCTTGTTCCGTTGCCAGCAGGTACGCAGAAGGTCATAGTATGTTGGAATTCTTCTGGGCGTATGTGCAACGTGCCTCAAGTGGCATGTGACCAGGATTCATCACCAAATTTGGTCCACTGGTTGGATCATTAGCTTCCCCAACCCAGGCCAGGTACTGACGGGGAGTGCAATGTGAACACTGATCCATGCCCCCCATGTTGGAATAAGAGGTTTGTTGTAGAAAATCTGTGTCCACTTCAAAAGCAGAGAAGCTCATTCAGAGAACCGATTCACCAAAGGCTAATGGAATAATCTCCAACAGTATTAGTTGACTCAGGCTTAGCACAAGTAGGCCCTAAGAACAGAACTCCTGTTCTGAACAACCAAGTACTGGTGATGTCTTACAGCACTTCAGCAATGGCCTCTATCAACAAAGAAGGACGTACCAGATCCACAGTCTATGTATGTCTAACCTTTTGTTCCTGAGTGGGTAGACGGGCGTGGGGGAAAGGGAGAACTTTTTATATTCTCAAGCACTACATGTAAAAAGGAAATACACTCCAGAGCAGCAGCTGATGAAGAAGCCAAAGGATAAATCTAGGAAAGTGGAGTTTACAGCCCAAGGTTTTGAGTGGAGAGTCAGGCCGTGGGTCACCCACCTGTCAATGGATCTGTTTGCATCCAGAACCCAGCAAAGAAGAAATCAAAATCTTATACCAGATGAAGAGATTAATAACCCATAGCTATGATTGTGTACTTTCTCCCATCCCCAAATACTGTATATGACTGTCTCTTTCTATTCTTCAGGACAATTTTTAAAGAGCAAAATTTCTAGGGCGATTCCTGGTTCTCATATTCAATTCAGGTGGCAATCACTGCTCAGGTATGCCTACTCTACAAGAAGGATTTGCTCTCAAGGACAGAATTCTGAACCCAAACCTAGAAAAATTAAATCTAGCTACATGATGTTTGAGGTAAAAATTAAAACGGATTATGCAGATGTGTTTATAACATGCTCTTTTTTATCCTTGAGAAAGTATTCCATGAGCAGGGCATGGTCAAGGGCATAATCTAGACGTATGCCAAGTGGTTGTCATCTGCAGATTTTATAAGCTTATTCTCCACTTCTTCATTATCCAAGTCACTAATGAAAATATTAAATTGCACTCGCCCCAGTACAGACCCCAGCAGGACCCCACAAGATATGTCCTCCCAGTTTGACACTGAACCATTTATAATTACAATTTGGGTAAATTTTTTAACCAGTTGTGTACCCACTTTACAGTAATTTTATCTAGACAGCATTTCCCTAGTTTGCTTATGAGATTGTCATGTGGGACTGTGTCAAAGTAAGATTTTTAGGAGTGATCACCACAGAGCGACTTGTAGCATTAGCAGAGCGGTATAGTTAGTCCATAACGCTCTGTGTGCACACCCTTATTCAGAGTAGCAGCAGCCGTGTGAGAGAGAGAGAGAGAGAGAGAAGTATCAGAGGGGTAGCCGTGTTAGTCTGGATCTGTAAAAAGCGACAGAGTCCTCTGGCACTTTATAGACTAACAGACGTTTTGGAGCATAAGCTTTTGTGGGTGAATACTCACTTCGTCAGATGCATGTAGTGGAAATTTCCAGAGGCAGGTATAAATACGCAGGCAAGAATCAGTCTAGAGATAACGAGGTTAGTTCAATCACGGAGGATGAGGCCCTCTTCTAGCAGTTGAGGTGTGAACACCGAGGGAGGAGAAACTGCTTTTGTACTTGGCTAGCCATTCACAGTCTTTGTTTAATCCTGAGCGGATAGTGTCAAATTTGCAAATGAACTGAAGCTCAGCAGTTTCTCTTTGAAGTTTGGTCCTGAAGTTTTTTTGCTCTAGGATGGCTACCTTTACATCTGCTATTGTGTGTCCAGGGAGGTTGAAGTGTTCTCCTACAGGTTTTTGTATATTGCCATTCCTCATATCTGACTTGTGTCCATTTATCCTTTTAAATAGGGACTGTCCAGTTTGGCCGATGTACATAGCAGAGGGGCATTGCTGGCACATGATGGCGTTTATTACATTGGTGGACGTACAGGTGAATGAACCGGTGATGATGTGGCTGATCTGGTTAGGTCCTGTTGCTGGTGTAGATATGTGGGCAGAGTTGGCATCGAGGTTTGTTGCATGGATTGGTTCCTGAGTTAGAGTTGTTATGGTGCGGTGTGTGGTTGCTGGTGAGAATCTACTTAAGGTTGGCGGGTTGTCTGTGGGCGAGGACTGGCCTGCCTCCCAAGGCCTGTGAAAGCGAGGGATCATTGTCCAGGATGGGTTGTAGATCACTGATGATGCGTTGGAGAGGTTTTAGCTGAGGACTGTAGGTGATGGCCAGTGGAGTTCTGTTGGTTTCTTTCTTGGGCTTGTCTTGCAGCAGGAGGCTTCTGGGTACACTTCTGGCTCTGTTGATTTTGTTTCCTTATTTCCTCGTGCGGGTATCATAGTTTTGAGAATGCTTGGTGAAGAACTTGTAGGTGTCGGTCTCTGTCTCAGGGGTTGGGGCAAAATGTGGTTGTATCTCATCGCTTGGCTTTAGACAATGGATCATGTGGTGTGTCCGGGATGGAAACTGGAGGCATGAAGGTAGGCATAGCAGTCAGTGGGTTTTCGGTATAGGATGGTATTAATGTGACCGTCACTTATTTGTACCATGGTGTCTAGGAAGTGGACCTCCCATGTAGATTGGTCCAGGCTGAGGTTGATGGTGGGATGGAAGCTGTTGAAATCATGGTGGAATTCTTCGAGTCTGTTTCCCATGGGTCCAGATGATGATGTCATCAATGTAGTGTAGGTAGAGAAGGGGCGTGAGTGGACGAGAGCTGAGGAAGCGCTGTTCCAGGTCAGCCATAAAAATGTTGGCATATTGTGGGGTCATGCAGGTACCCATAGCGGTGCCACTGGTCTGGAGGTATATATTGTCACCAAATTTGAAATAATTGTGCGTGAAGATAAAGTCACAGAGCTCAGCAACCTGTTGTGCTGTGGCATCATCAGGGATACTGTTCCTGACAACTTGTATTCCATCTGTATATGGGATGTTTGTGTAGAGAGCCTCCACATCCATGGTGGCTAGGATGGTGTTTTCTGGAAGATCATCAATGCATTGTAGTTTTCTCAGGAAATCAGTGGTGTCACAGAGATAGCTGGGAGTTCTGGTGGCGTAGGGTCTGAGTAGGGAGTCCACCAATGCGGACAGTCCTTCAGCGAGAGTGCCAATTCCAGAGATGCCAGTTCCACAAACCTGGAAATCCTGGACACCCCATCATCACTTCAGTTCATTTGCAAATTTGACACCATCAGCTCAGGATTAAACAAAGACTGTGAATGGCTAGCCAACTACAAAAGCAGTTTCTCCTCACTTGGTGTTCACACCTCACCTACTAGAAGAGGGCCTCATCCTCCCTGATTGATCTAACCTCGTTATCTCTAGACTCTACTGCTTTTTTGGGGGGTGGGAGGGGGTTAGGGTCTCTCTACTTCTCCCTCCCCATTCTCTACCAAACGGTATCTGTGCTTATTCATTCAGAGTCATGGAACTCTCATGCCCTGTAGGATCATATCCAACATACGAAGAGAGGTGTGGGGTGATTACCTGGTCATGTTTCCACAACCTTCACCAAATTTGACAAATTAAATATATGGGCCTTCTCAATCCCTGTTTTAGGAAGGAGGATTCTGTATACTATGCTCCTCCAGTAACTAAAATATTAATTTTAAAAAGACACATAGCTACCTCTTAGTCATCCTTTGTTTTCCCCTCTTGTGACAAAGTGGTATCGAACATCCCATTATAACGGATCTGTGAACTTTCCCTGTGAAGAGTAGGAAAATTTGAGATTACCTTCCCTGAAAGTTCCCTTTCTTCTAGAGGGAAAGTGGGAAAGTCCTTAGATCCAGACTACCTAGCATGAGAACTGAAAGAGTCTTAAAATTGTCATGCACTTCTACATTTTCTTTGTAGGACATTTATGTAGGTTATATGTATGTATGCCCTCTGGAAAGTGGGGTGAACTTTGATGTTGGCTGTGCAGTAGGAAATATTTATATGAACTTCTTATTCTATCTAATAACCTGTGAATTAACATTTTTAAAGGGTTTAGTTTTACGAAGCAGCTTTGGAAATATCTCTGGTTGGTTGGGTCTTCAGGAGTGTGGCCACTCCCAATCTCTCTTGATGTCAAATGAAATTTAAAATAAAACCCAACAACTTCAGACTCACTTTTATTGTGATGTGACTTTTAAAAAATGCCATTTGAATTTTGCATTACTTGGAATTTTGGAACTGTGTCCCTTCTTGACATCCGAGTTGACATATGCACTGCTAATACTCTTGTTACATGCAAATAACATTTGGACTAAGCATAACTTCCAAAATTGACATGCTTTAATTGGTTTCATCATAAACTTGGCCAATATTTGAAGGAATCAGCAGAAACTTACCCCTCCTAGACATTGCGTATATACATAACCTAGATATGTGGCTTTCTTCACTCGTCTTGTCTGGCTAGATGTTGGATTTAGGGCATTCATTGTTCATATGTTTACATTCCTTAATATGCTGGAACTGTTATTGATTGTGTTCTAAGATTGCCTACCCATCTCTGTTAAAAGCCTGATGTTTGTTCTATGCATTCGATACTAAGACTGGACTCTTTAACTTAGGTATAAATAGTCTTTTGAGCTCTAGCTTATGTCCTATACTATGTTTAATATAGCCTTTTTAGGGCGCATGATGATTCATTTATCTCTTTCATTGCTTCTGTAGATGTTTAAGACATACATGAACCTGTCTTTGGTTGGTGTTTGTGCTGCATCAGTAACTGGCAAAGATATTGTAAGATACTTATGAATCAAGTGTAGGGACTGTGACTATTGGCCCTGGTGTCAAGTGCATAAATGAGCTATTTTGTAAAATCGGTTCATTTAAAGAGGAAATAATAATGTAATGTTGGTGCCAGAGCTCTGTGAACAAATTCAAACATTGGATGCTATGTTCTTGCAGAGTTTTCTCTACGCTGTTGTTCAGAGTGAAAGGAAAAACTCTTTCCCATCAGGCAACATATTGTTTTCATAGATCTGACCACTATCAGAAGTACCTACGTACTTTATGCATAAAATTAGATGGACCAGTTGATGTTAAAAGAAGCCGACGTATCCATTACAGTATTTAAATTTATTATTGGAACACATTTTATTGTTTTTTTCATAATTTAGGTTGTTTTTCACTTCCACCTGTTTTTTATTTGATTAGTTGATAATTCTTTAAGTTCTCTTTTAAAGACCAGTAACATTTTATATATTTCCATAAATTTGAGAATCTCATGGGGATTAATAACTGAAGATTTTCAGAATAGTGGTGTTGTATGGGTTTATCTTCACTCCATAACTTCCCAAGGAAGTGACGTTTTTATGTTCCTCACATTTTTAGATTAGGTTGAAGTGGGAGCGGGCACCTGGCAGACTTATGTGACTTTTTTTATGCATAACCTTCCAAGCCAGATACTTCACTGTTGCCTCTGTAGAGATGATAAACTTACTAAGTGGAGTAAAAACAATGAGGAGTACTTGTGGCACCTTAGAGACTAACACATTTATTTGGGCATAAGTTTTCGTGGGCTAAAACCCACTTCATCAGATGCATGGAGTGGAAAAGAGAAATAGTTACCTAAGATTGTGGGTGAACACCAATGGTCATACTTTTAACAGTATATTTTAGCAATTTTTGGGAAATAACTGGCGCAACACAGTTCATTACACTTTCTAAACTAACACTCCTGTAAAGCCATCCCTCTCGCGCTCTCTCTCTCATGTGCACTTTTGTTTTGAGAAGGCTACTGGTATCTTTTTTTTTGTTTGTTTGTTTGAGCAAGTAATTTTGCAGTTTTGAATCACTATTTCAGGGGTGGGCAACCTATGGCAGCACGTGAGCTGATTTTTCAGTGGCACTCACGCTGCCTGGGTCCTGGCCACCGGTCTGGGGGGCTCTGCAGCTTCATTTAATTTTAAATGAAACTTCTTAAACATTTTTAAAACCTTATTTACTTTACATACAACAATAGTTTAGTTATATATTATAGACTTACAGAAAGAGACCTTCTAAAAACATTAAAATGTATTACTGGCACGCAAAACCTTAAATTAGTGAATAAATGAAGACTTAGCACACCACTTCTGAAAGGTTGCCGACCCCTACACTATTTTATAGACCATCAAATCTGGCCCTTACATAAATATACATATTACATATATCGTATATACTCGATCATAAGCTGGTTCATTTATAAGCCGACATCCCCCACCAAGATGGATAAGTAAAAATGAAATTTTTTTTTGACCCATTCATAAGCCGACCCTATAATTCGGGGTCAGCAAACTTTTTGGCTCCCGGGCCATCAGGATAAGCTGTTGGCGGGCAGAGATGGTTTGTTTACCTCGAGCATCCACAGGCATGTAAACCAAGTGTCCCGGCGCACCAGCGGCTTACCCTGACGGGCCGGGAGAGCATAACCCCTGTGACCACCTCCGATGTAAACCTCCCTCTTCCCCCCCCCCCCCAGCCTGGGACCCCCAAACTCTCCCCATCCCATCCCTTCCCACCTTATCTGAGGAAGGCCAGGGGAGGATGTCTCTGGCCTGGTTGGAGCTGCTCTGGCAGGCTGGGCAGCGCGGCCGCAGCCTACTCCAGTGGGCCAGACCGTGCGGCGCGGCTGCAGCATGTTGCAGCAGGCTGGGCCAGGTGGCATGGCCGCAGAATACTCCGGCAGGCCAGGCGGCGCGGCCACAGCCTGCTCTGGGGGGCGGGGCTAAGCGGCACAGCTTCAGCCTGCTAGCCCCGCAGGTGCTTCGGAGGCTGGGGGGAGAGCAGCGTGGCCAGAAGTGGAGACACTCTCGCCCTGCGTCTTCCCTTCTGGCTCTGCTGCCTCTCCTCCCTCCCTCTGTTGGGAGGGGCTGTGTCCCATCTCTTCCTCTCCCTCTCTATACCTGTTCATAAGCTGGTGCTTCCCTTTTTTACTAAAAAGAAATTGGTGTGTGTGTGTGTGTGTGTCCGTCCGTCCGTCCGTCCAAACTCAAGGTTACACATTTGATTGAGTTTGGTGATTCTTTACCCCACTGTACCTGGAATTCTGAGTAAGCATACTTGATAAATTGGAAATGAAATGGGTGGTGGCACAGGCTGGTACTGTGATTTAAACACATTGTTTCTATGAAGAATTGCGGAGCAACTTTTTTACATCTATGTTATCGTCACCTGATTTCATTGTTGTTCCAAATTAATTGGCAATAAAAGCAGCTTTCCAAATCAGAAAAATTGCTTAGTCCTAGCTATTTTTGAAGTATTTTTGACAGGGGCTGCAATCTGTTTACTCTGTATTGAATGTAATACCCTATTTATATAAGCAATGGTTAAAAAAATAAAAAACTCTTGGCTTATGATGTCTGTCTTGCATTTGATAAACATGGATATTTCCCTGTCTGTTTCCTAATGGAGCTGAACTTCTGATAGTTTGTGTACTAGCTTTGTTGGTTGTCAGCACAACTTTAGACATCCTTGCATTAAATTAGTTGCTGTTTCACAGCTAGCCGGGGACAGTGATGCTATTTTAATTGGCCCTGCAATACTTGTGGATTTTTTCCTATTGGTGGGGAGCGTTGGTAACATGCCTTTCCTGGTGGCAAAGTGGGGATTTATATAAATATGAATTAATATTTTTCACTGCAAATGACATTCACCACTATTTTTATAACTATTTTAAAGTTCAATAGGTCAGTGAGTTTTGGCCTAGAATTGAGCGTTCCTTTTTTTTTTCCTTTGGTTTCCTGTTGAATGTTTTATTCAATATCTTTGGTACAGCTACTGGAAAAATTATGTTTTCAATTTAATCAGGATGTGTAGCTATGGAATGTTATCTATATTGTTCTAAGAGCTAAATTTAGGATGACTAAAATATTTATGCTCTTTGGGAATATCAAAATATCTTGGTTCAGCATGTGGAACAATCTCCATTTATATATTTAGATTTACTAAAGGTCTAGGTGCCGATACAACAGTTTAAATACATAGAAAAGAATACATGTCTTTAACTAAAAGGAAGTACCCAAGGTCACTTCACAATATTATACGTTTAATATTAACAAAACAGTCCATTTAACAATTAAGAACTTAAATTAAATGCTTCTGAATAGACACTCCAGATCCTAACACACCTTTGCGGTTGTGATTGACTTGTATTTGGTATCTGTTTGTACACAATTATTTAAAAGTATGCTTTGTATCCTAAAGACAAAACTTAGAATTGACTACTTAAAACTTTTTACTTGAATTACTTAGTGCATTCTAATCTATTCTCTTTAGTCTCAGTAAATTGACTTCGTGGAATCTGTGGTAAATCTCTACATAATCCCATAAAGGTGTAAACTCTCTAAGGCAAGGATTGTCTATTTGTTTTGTTTGTACAGCACTTAACAAAATGGTTTCCTGGTCCATGACTAGGGCTTCTAGGCACCATGGTAATACAATAAAAAGGAACTAAAAAGAAGAAATAATTGACTAGGTTATGCAAAATTTAACTATAGTTTGTACACACAATGTTGGTGCAAGTTCTCAGGGAGAAAGAATACATCCTGTTTTGAAGTATTAAGGCTAGGTGCGCTTATTGTACATAGTTGTAATGACAGAGTAATTGCAAATTCTTCTTCGAGTACTGGTCCTTCTGTGTATTCCACACATGGGTACACATGTGCACCATACACCTGAGATCAGAGTTTTCTAGGAAATAGTGTCTGTTGATTTGCACATGTACAGTTGTTCTCCTCGTGCTCTGAATCGAGGGTATAAGGGGACGTGAAGACCAATGTGTCTCTAGTTCCTTCTTACCGTGATATGGCCTGAGTCACAATCCTCTGTGTCCAAAACTATTTTCATCTAACTTCTAATCTGTAAATACATGTGTTGTGCATAGTTTTGGTGTTTTTAGTCTTTTAATGTTTATAGTTAGTGGAGTTTTCCCCACACCGAAAAGCCATGCCCAGAGTTGAGAGGTTCAGGAACTTTATCTCCTGCTCCTTCTCCATCAGTGACAAAGACCAGCGCTGCCTTTACTGCCTTGGGGTATATCATATCACTGCCAAGTAGTCACTTATTCCCAAAATCACAAGGGATGAGAGCTCCATCTGCAGAAACATTTCATGGAGAAGTCAATGAGACCCCAGTTGGATCCAGGTCAGGGAGATTCCCCTGTATGGCAGCCTCAGACAGCAAGCAGCGCCCCTCTATGCATGAGCCCTGGAGCAGAGGCCAAAAACATTAAGCCTAAGAAACCCTCTCACAAAAGTAGGGGACATGAGGATAAGCATAAGGATAGATTCCCATTCGATCTGCCTCTAAGAAAAGGGATCCCTGTCTGCCTCAGTCCAAGTTGCACGAGTCCTGCATGCGCTCCTAAAGACTCAGGTTCACAAATCTTCTCACAGAGAAGAGAAGTTGCAAAGGAAGAAGGATCTATTAGCTCTGGCTCTTGCTCCAACTCACAGGCTGACAGATGGGCACACGCAGTCTCTGGTTGGAAGTTCTATGTTGGACTTCCATTCGATGGCACCCACATACTCCAGAAAGGATCTGCCAAGAGCTGTCTCCTTAGATTTGCTGTATCCATTGATCCAACCTTCTGGACTCCTCAAACGCCAAGACTGAGACCTTTACCTCACCGGAGCATATTTTTGTCTTATGCTTCCTATAATCTCCTGTTCTCTCAGGTCTGTTCCTCCGCTTGAACATTCTGACATCAGAAAAAAACACCTCAAAGAGAGATGGCCTCTCTCCTACCCCATCCACAGCCCGGAGCATGCTTCCACTGGTACTGTTGGTAGAATTTGAACCTACCTTTTCATAAGATGAGTCTAATGTTCTGGAGGAATCTTAACGCCTTTGAGAGAATCCAGTCTGGATATAACTTCCTCAAAGTCTTGGAGCTGCCTTCCTCCCAGAAATGCCTAACCAGGGACAATTGGTACCCAAAATCTTGGGGCCCTCCTCAACCAGTTGAGACTTCATACTGGCCCTCCTGGGGCTCATGGATCATACACTAGAAGCTCTGGATCTGGATGAGAATCACACCATCCCTCTTCCCCGATCAATACCGCCCAGCCCATCAGAGTACATGGAGGAGGAAGTTGAGTTGGCTCCGCTGGACAGTTCCAAGAGGTGTGTCGTCCTCAGCACCAGATGAGGGAATCACTCTGTCATCCCTGTCTCCACCTGATGACCACAGGGAATACCAGGAGCTTGGCAATGGAGCTCAGGATCCCTCTTGAGGAGGTCAGTGACATGTAACATAGACTCCCAGACACTTTAAAAACCTCTGGCCCTAGCACAGTGGCCCTCCCAGTAAATGAGGCCATAAATGGAATCTGCCAGCCTCCTGTGCCCTGCAAGGGGCTAAAAACATTATTAAATTCCAGCTGAAAGGGCAGATTCTTATTTACCCACCCAGTGCCCAATTCCTTGGTGGTGCATGCAGTCACAGAAAGATCCAGGTGGCATCAGACCAAGGCAACTCTATCAGATAAGGGTGCTAAATGCCTTGATTTTTCTGGGGAGGAAGGTATCTTCACTGACCAGCCTTCCGTTTAGAATTGCTAACTACCAGGCCCTGTTAGCAAAATATGAATTCACAAATTATTCCATACATCTGGAATTCAAGGGCAAACTTCCGCCGGAGGATGGGGCTCAATTCTAAGCCTTCATTCATGAAAGCAAATTGGTGGCTAAGTTTTTGCTCCAAATGGTGATTGCCATGTCTATAGTCATGAGGCAAGAGACCTGGCTTAGCTCTTTGGGGTTACCTAGGGAAGTCCAGGATACCAGGAGGACTTGCCCATTGATGAGTCTAATCTCTTCATTAACGAGATGGTTGAGTCACTACGCCCACATAAGGACTCTAGGGCAACCCTACTCTCCCTGGATATTTACACCCTGGCTTCGGAGAGAAAGCACCATAAGCAGGTTTATAAACTTAGACCTCCCCCTCAACACTTTTGTCACCTGTGCTCTTATGAACTGCCATGCAAGAGGGTACAAAAATCCTGATTTGTGACTTCTTCCACTTCAACTGCCACGCAACCCCACCCACCAACCAGGTGTTCCTTTTGATGGGATGCTCAAGAGCCACATTCCTCTATTAGTACCATCCTTCACTGCCCCCCAAACCTTTGGTGGCCACCTCACTCACTTCGCTCACAACTGGAGGGCAATAAGGTTGGACAAGTGGATGCTAAGGATTATTCACTCCAGCTACACAATCAAGTTTGTGTCTCCTCCCCATCACAAACCCCCTTTTCACGGACCACTCTCATTAGGAGGTCTTCCATCAGGAGGTGGAGTCTCTTCTTCAGCGAGGGGCTATAGAGCACAAGCCACCTCAACATCAAGGGAAAGGGTTCTATTTCCCATATTTCTTTTCCCCCCAACAAAATCAGAGGTTGGAAACCAGTTCTCGATCTATGACAACTCTTCATCGTTGTTTGAAAATCAGAATTTCTCATAGTCACATTGGCATTAATAATGCCTTTTCTCAAGGAGGGCACATGGCTTGTGGCTCTCGTTATGAAAGATGCCTACTTTCATGTGTGCGTTCTCTCATCCCACAATAGGTTCCTCAGATTCCTGGTAAGACAAGAGCCAATACCAATTCAGAGTGCTCCCATTCAGTGTAACTACAGAAACCAGGGGCTTCACAAAGGTCTTCAGTAATGGTAGCTTGGATGAGCTTGGCAACTGGCTTCTGACGGGTAGCTCCAGCAAGAAGGTTCCGTTGGCGACCCTACTCCTAATTTGTCTGCTACCTTCCTTGGTCAATATGGAAAATTCCACTTTGATTCCCACAAAGACCATGGACTTTATAGGAGTAATCCTTAACTTGTCTACAGCAAGGGCCTGTCTTTCTATGGAAAGATTCTAAGTGCAGGTCTATGGTACAAACTTACATTGGCGCAGCTGTGCTGCTGTAGCATGTCCGGTGAAGATGCTCTAAGATGATGGGAGAGAGAGCTCTCCCATTGGCTTACTAACTCCACCTCCGTGAGGGGCAGTAGCTATGTTGGTGGGAGAGACTACACGGGGTTGAGGTGGATTTTTCACAACCCAGGGCGACCTAGCTATATCGAAGTAAATATATAGTGTAGATCAAGCCTTAGTTGTGAACAACTTGGTAAGACAAGTCACTCTTAGACCACAGTGAAGGTCTACCTTTCCCTACAAGGCCACATGGCCTCATGTATTTACGTAACACCGTTTGCCAGGCTCCACTTCCATTACCTACAGGCCTAGCTGTGGTCTGTTTATGAATACTAGGGTAACAATTCCCACAAAGGTAGTGGCTTCTGTAGTTTGAAGGATAGAACAAGTGAGTGTGTGGGAGACCCTTTCCTTACACCCACACCTGATGTGACCATTATCATGGATGCATCTCTCATAGTTAGGGGAGCCCCCATGGATAAACACATTGCACAGGGCACTTGTCTCTTAGGATGCCAGGTTGCGTATCAGCCTGCTAGAGAGTGGTACATCTAGCCTGAAACACATTCCTTTCACTCATTTGGTCCCACCATATCCAGATAATGTCAGATAACATGATAGCTGTTTTCTACATAAACCGGGTGGAGCAGGATCCCTTCTTCTCTCTGTAGCAGCATATATACCTTCTAGGTGTGCAGAACTCTCTGGCAGACAGTCTCCACAGACCACGAATGGGAGATATGTTGTTCTGTCCTGAACAAGATCCCCACCCATCCTTGTGCCTGTTTGCCTCCCAGACGAACAAAAAGTTTCCTCTGTACTGCTCAAGAGCAGCTCTGGGCCAAGGCTCTAGTGTGACGCCCTTCTGGATGAACTACCTCAGGTATGCCTTTCTTCCTATCCCAGTGATATCACCGGTCCTACAACAGATTCACCATAGCAAAGCTTGGGTCATTTTTATCGTGCCCAACTGGCCCAGGCAGTTTTGATTTTCAGACCTTCTATGAATGTCATGCCGGTGAGAGGTCAGCTACCCCAACCCAAGCTCTCTTCATCTCACGGCTCCACCTCCATATTTGGATGGGTGTCAGACCTGGAACATACATGTTCGGAGTTTGTTCAGTCTGTTCTCAATCAAAGTAGTAGAAAGGACTCCATCAGAAAATGCTGTCTGGCCAAAGGGAGACATTTCTCCACCTGGATACAGCAGAACCAGTTATCCCCTGAATCCAGGGGATAATTAGTCCAGACTGTCTACTCACTCTTAAGATATCAGGTCTTTCCATTCGCTCAGTGCAGGTCCATCTTTCAGCAATCAGCACTTTCCATCCTCCATTTGAAGACTATACTGTTTTCACTCATCCCACTACAGCCAGATTTCTGAAGGGCCTCATTAGGACATTGCCACCAGTGGCAAAATGAACAACTCAGTGGGATCTTAATCTTGTTCTTGCAGTACTTACCAGACAGCCTTTTGACCCGCTCACCACCTGCTTAATGTCCTATCTCTCTCTGAAAGTTGCCTTCCTAGTCATCATCATCACATCAGCCAAAAGGGTGAGTGAACTGGGAATGCCTACAGCCGGCAGACCCATCATACACCGTATTTCGTAAGGAGAAGGTTTCCCTTCATTTCCACCCAAAATTCATCCCTTAGACAATTTGAGTTTCATTTCAATGAACCTATTCACACACCAGTATTCTTTCCAAAACCTCATGCCTCCAATGAGGAGAGACTACTTCATTCTCTCGATATCCAATAGGCTTTGGGGTTCTACCTGCACAGAACAAATCAATTGGGAGAACACCTAGACTATTTGTTTCTTTAGGGAGCAACCTAAAGAACAAGCATTACCTGCTTGTAACAAAGTGGCCTCTGGCGGGACACAACTGAGAGTATCAGTTCAGAACAAATTGCTTAGAGCAGGGCAGTCACAGCCCAAAACTGGAGGTCCTTTATTACTAAGGCACACCAAACCAGCCAAACAGAGAGGACTTTGGTTGTACCCCACTGGCTAATCAGAAGTCATACAAGCAATTCCCTCAGATACTCCAGTTCCCTTGTATCACCACCAGCACCACTCCTTACGGGGATGAATGGTTATGAAAACCAATCCCCCAGTAAAAGAAAAAAAGTTCTCCCGATCCCAAAGGACCAAGCCCCAGACCCAGGTCAATAAAAAAAAATAAGATCTTACTCACAAATCATGCATTTGCTAGTCCTTTAGAATCTAAAATCTAAAGGTTTATTCATAAAAAGAAAGAAATATAGATGAGAGCTAAAATTGGTCAAAGTAAACAATTACAGCAATGGCAAAGTTCTTGGTTCAGGCTTGTAGCAGTAGTGGAATAAACTGCAGGCTCAAATCAGGTCTCTGGAGTACATCCATAGCTTGGATGGGTCATTCAGTCCTTTTTCAGAGCTTCAATGTAGCAAAGTTCCTCCAGAGGTAAGAAGCAGGACTGAAGACAAAATGGAGATGATGCAGCTGCCTTCTATAGTCCTTTTGCCATGTGGCTTGTGCTTCCTTTGTTCCAAACACAAGCTGCCCAGCACATGGCATAGAAAAACCTTAGAGTTCTTTCCATAGGCATGTCCCTGCATGCCTTGCTGAGTCACAAGGTGTATCTGCCTTCTCTCAATGGGTCAGTTGTATAGCTGATGGTCCTTTAATGGGCCATCAAGCAGGCTAGGCAGTGCTGATGCCAAATTGTCTTGGGTGTCACCCAGAAGCATAACACAAGTTTGAAATACAGACAGTATAGAGCCAATACTTATAACCTTAAATACAAAAATGATACATGCATATAACCAGCAAATCATAACCTTTTCATAGACACCTTACTTGACCTCCTTTGTACAATAGGACCTTGGTTGCAACAATGATCTATACGGTCGCAGTTTGTGTCAATAATGTCATGCTGCTCAGAGACTTTCTAAGTGGATCTCTAGCTCATCTGTGTATTGTTATCAACGGATGCATATTCTTCCCCCAGAGGGGGGGAGGGTCCACTCCATTAGAGCACAAGCAAATTCTGCAGCATCTCTTCGAGACATAGCTAGGACATATATAGGATGGCTACCCAGAGCTCCATCCTTCTTACTTTCACCAAACATTAGACAATAGTCCAGACCTCTTCTGCAGATACCCAGCTGTAGGGACAGGAGTGTTTGTTAGATGTCTTGTATCAACTGCATCCTCACCCCCTCCCCTTGTTTGATGCCTGCTTAACATTTGCCCATGTGTGAAATACATATAGGGACCAGCACTTGAAAAAGAAATTGAGGTTACTTACCTGTAACTGGAAGTTTTTCTAGATGTGTGGTCCCTATGTGTGTTCCACTATCCACCCTCCTTCCTCTCTGTTGCGGATCATGATTGGATTCAGGGTAAGAAGGAACCGGAAAGGCATCGCTCTGCACTGCCCCTTATACCTTTGGTTCAGAGGATGAGGAGAACAATTGTGTATGTGTGGACCAACGGACACTACTTGCTAGAAATATCCAATCTCAGGTGCATGGCGCACATGCGTATCCGCATATGGAATACAGATAGGGACTACACATCTTGAAGAACCTCCAGTTCCAAGTAAGTAATCTCCATTTTTCAAATCAGACCACCAGTTTAGATTAATATGATCAGATCTAAACAATTTGTCTATTGTATAATTACTAAAGTGTAATAGCACTTTAAAACAAGAACCCAAATATTATATTAAACTTTAAACTACTTTGTCGATATCATTATATGAGAAACTGTTAAATTTTGGTGGGTGGTTCTTCTGTGATCCAATTTGTTCTGGCTAAGTTCCTTTGTAGAGTAATGTTGAATAATAAACGAGTGAAAATAATACTTTCCATGCTTTGCTGAAGTGTATAACTAATCTGTGGATGGTAGAAACCTGGAACAGAAATGGAGGCTAGACCAAAAAACAGAGGGGTGCCTGTAAAGGAAATTAAATAAGGATTTTTAGCATGTGGCTTAGTGTGCAAACACAGCAGCAACACTGACGCATAAATGGAAAAGTCACAGTGAAGACTGACACTCCATCATTAATTTGTACCTTTATATATGACCTACACATTGTATATGTTCATATCAGTGCATGATCTTGCATACCAAGTACATTGGAACTTAGACATGACAGGATGATGTATGGATGGAATGTCTGCTTTAAAACTGGATATCCCTGGCCAGTTTACATTTCAGTATTAAATTTAGTACTTCCCTATTGGAAATGGGTTATAGTGGACATGCCCATATGTCCCAAAGAAAGCCATAACACCAACAGGGTCCCTGTCATGATGCCTAGTGTGGAAAATCATTCCTGACATCAAATTAGGTGATTGGTTGAACACTGTGTAGTAACAATACTTGCTGTAGAAAAGATTGGTGCATATCTGAGTTTGATATTTTTATGTGCACTTTCAGAGCAATCCTAATGTATGTGTTATGGAGAGAATATGGTTATTTATCCCAGTCCATAAATAGCCTTCTCTTTCATATTATAAACATATATTAACATGACAATGAAGTTGCTGGTGGTAAACTTGATATGGCTTCAATATTTGTGTGAACGATGGCTAAGAATGCCATCCCCAGCTTTGGAGCAAGTTACCTTAAGATCAGTAGTTCCCACTTCCCAAAGTGGTTTGTGGAACTCTAGTTGTCTGCAGAGCACTTGCTGGTGGTCTGCAGAAAGCCATCTCATCAGATAGTTGTGGTTCATCGCTTACGTTTACCCCAATAAACTGAAAAAAAAAATTTTTTTTGTGTGTGTAAATTTTACTTTTCCAAGTGTATAGTTGCTCTGGTTGCCACAGTGAGGCTTTTCAGTTGTCAATGGGAGGGAAAGTGATCCTCAAGACAATCGCTTTCAAAATATGGTCCACAAAAGAAAAAAATTGGGAAGCCCTCATATTACTTAACACTCTGATAGACTGTACTGTCTGATCAGTCTCTAATGATTTACTGATTAGCTGATTAATAGTCAATGCTTGGGGAATTAACATAATACTAAGTTACTCGATTCTGTGTGAGATTATAGACATAATTGTTTCTGTTTTGGAAGATTTTGAAGTCACATCTAAACATGAGAAAGTAGAAGGTAAAAGAGATTGTGAACAGATACTTTAAAACACAAAGGGCCAGATTCTTATACCCTTAATTCTTATAGTTCTTCTCACCACCATTGTTCCAAGTGGGATCAATGAGACTGTTTCTGGAGAAAATGCTACTTACTAGAGTAAGGGTTTCAGAATCTGGCCTATAGAAAGCCAAGGAAAAACTAACTGAAGAAGGTTTTTTGCTAATAGTTTTGAATTATGCTTTTGCTGTGTGGTTTTTCTAATCTCTGTTTTAGACTTTGTCTACTCTAGCACAACACTGTTGTGAATACATGAGACTTTGTCTAACTCTGGTTTGTTTTGTCTCAGTCACATTGATCAAACAACAACATGGCAGGACCCTAGGAAGGCGATACTTTCACAGATGAATGTTACAGCCCCCACCAGTCCTCCAGTGCAACAGAACATAATGAATTCAGCATCAGGTAAGCAAAAATATATAACTATTTATATTTCCAAAAAAGGCATTACAAATGCATAAACAACTCTTTTTGATAAAATTTCAACTTCTGCAAAAACAAAGTACAATTCCTCTCAATGTCCCTGCCACTAGTAGTATCTTTCCACTAATTTAGAAACATTATTTTTCTTTCCTTTTTAAAATGTAAATGCATAAATCTTGATGCCTTAAGCAACTGGATAATGTGAGTTGAAGAGAGAATGAATTTGTGAGAGCAGCACAAGTGTAATTTAATTTTTGTTGTGCTTTCTAAAATGGAGGATTCTAATGTTTTAAGAGATGAGGTTGTAAATTAAATCTCCCTCCTAAAAAGAAAATAAACAATGTATTTAATATTCTCCCTTTGGAGGTGTGCTTGCAAATATCCTCCTGCCTTTTTGAATTTTGTTCTTCCCACCCTGCTGTTTTTGTTCTTCCCACCCTGTCCCCACAAAAAGAAAAGTCCTTTTGGCAGAGGAAATGCAATGTTTTCCTCCTTCCTCCTCAATTCCTAAGGTCCCATATCATGGTGACCATTCCTTTAGCTGATGGAGAACCAGATTTGGCTTCTCCTGGAGCCTGTCAACACAGCTTTTTCAGCTATCTTGTGGGGCATCACTAGAGAGCAATGCAAGGTGCTCACTCCCATGGGCTAAAATTCACTATTTTCCAAGTGCTCCCTGGCCCTGCTATTCTAGCAAGCAAGCAAATCATCTGGGTCTCATTGCTAATTTGTGACAGCTGCTGTGGTTTTCCTCGTGTTTTGTCTGCTCCTTCCTCTCTGAGTCTAATTTTTATTTTATCTGCCTCTCCATCACCACCATGTCCTCAAGATCATTCTTGCGCCTCTTTGGTCCTCTGCATATAGATTCATATATTCCAAGACCAGAAGAGACCATTGTGATCATCTAGTCTGACTTCCTAAATAACAGTCCATTGAATTTCCCCAAAATAATTCCTAGAGTATATCTCTTAGGGTGTTTTTTCTATCTTGAGTCAGAAATTCAGTGATGGAGAATTAACCACAACCCTTGGTAAATTGTTCCAGTGGTTATTTATGCTCACTGTTAAAAATGTGTGCCTTATTTCCAGTCTGAATTTGTCTAGCTTCAACTTCCAGCCATCGGATCATGTTTTACTTTTCTCGGCTAGATTGAAGAGCCCATTATTAAATATATGATCCCCATGTAGATACTTAGACTGTAATCAAATCACCTCTTAACCTTCTTTTTGTTACGCTAAAAAGGTTGAGATCTTTGAGTCTATTGCAGTAAGACATGTTTTCTAATCCTTAAATCATTCTCGTGGCTATTCTTTGAACCTTCTCCAATTTATCAACATCCTTCTTGAATTACGGGTACCAGAACTGCATACGCTATTCCAGCAGCAGTCGCACCAGTGCCAAATAGAAGTAAAATATCCTCTCTTCTGCTCGAGATTCCCCTGTTTAGACGAGCCTGCATCTGGTTCTCCGTTTAGACAAGTTTGTATCTGTTTTATTCTGTTGCTTACACACTACAGACAGCAGCAAAAGATTAACAGGCATGAGATGAGATTGAGCAGTTTGTGGCTGTGATTTTTGAAGGCGAAGCAAGTCAAGCCGTTGTCTTGACTTACTGCTAGCTAGGCGATGGGATGGGATAGCACTCTGAGTTCAGTCGGAGTTCCCCCATCCCTGAAACAATTGAAGAGATCTTGGATGGATTTAAGGAGGTCATGGCTCAGTGCAGTTAAAAATCCCAGGATTTCTCTTATCTGAAAAGATAATCTAACACAGCCATGACTTTTCCATTAATGTATGGAATGTCTGTAGCTTTCCCATCATACATGATTCCCCTGCAGGATTCTTTACCCGGAGGGAATGGGAAAAATGAGGCATTCCCACTGTCGCAACCCTGATTTATTTATCTCTCTGTTTATACCAGAGAACTAAATTTTCACTGCCGAACTGTGCTGTTCTGTATTCTAAGGTGTCTTTTAAGACTTTCATCTCACCTTATTGCAGAGATTGAGAGGAAGAAAATGATGTCGATACTTAGTGAAGTGGCACACAATGCAAACTTAGCATATACTTTAAAATTGACCTTTCTCTCTCTTACCCCCACCCCCACCATGATGAGCGTTAGCAAAAATTGTTTTTTAACTCAATATTTATTGAAGGGGGCAGGGGGCAATCTATCAAGTCTCTGTAATGTAGGCAGTCCGTAAACACACTCAGACACTTCTCAAGAAGAACTGCTAAAATTCAAAGTCAAACGAGCAAAATGCAGATTAGTGACCAAAGGAAGTTAGCCAGGGGCCTTAGTAAGTCAATCTTGCTGTGGACACCGTAGAGGGAAACTAAAATAGATATGTGAGTTGTGGTGTCTAATACTTCTGGGAAAATAATCTTGTTTAATGCAAGTCCATGAATGTTAATGACTTAGTCTGTTTTTTTAAAAATAGGTTTTCTGCTTGTAGATCAATCTAGTAAATTCTGCCCTCAAAATCTGATTTTGATCAGCTCTGTAAAGAAACTATGTAAAAATTAACACAGGGTTCTTTGTCATATTTTTGTCTGGTCTAACTATTGAGCTTAGAAAATGGGATGCCAAGTAAACGCTTCAGCTGACATAATTTTTTTATTTAACCCTTTTAATTCACTTGGAGAGTTGATAGTTCCAAAATTTGCTTGTGTTTAACAAAAGTACATTGTGAGAGAATTGAATTCTAGGACTGCATTCATTGTAAATTGATTCTACTGCTGACAACCCAGTTTGATTTAATGTACCTAAGGTTTTAAAATAATTGATTTTTTTTTTTTACTAAAGCTTTCATATTTTGCCACATATACATGGTTCTATTACTTTGTTGCTGAATTTGATAATTAATGCTTTCTTAAATGTCTGTCTAAAGAGTGCGGGAAGTGAAAGGATGAAATGGGCAACTGTTAAGTGTCTTCCTTTGGGAGGGGCAAGGATTGTTTTTCTGTGTTAGTGCAGCACACAGGACAATGGGACCTCAAGCTTTTTGGTTGCTACCATAATATAAATATTTACTATTATTAGTAGTAATGATCTTAAAAGTTTTCGTAAATTTCCTAATTTTGAATAGTTATCCTCAGGAGTTGGTTTGTAAGGGTGGCAAGTAAAGTTTATTGATGCCTTGATGCCAAAAGTTGGGATTTGCTGGCATGAATATTGTTACTGGCAGTGAAATGTGATCTAATGCTTCTTGTTCCAGAGATCTCAGTATCCTTTAAAAAATGGTTAGACAGATGGCTGCACTCTTCCTGGTTTGAGCTTGCTCCATGTAACCTGACTAAATTTCTTGAACCATACCGGTGGGAAGGGATGTTGCAGTATTATAGACAAAATAATCTATTTAATCTTCCTGTGTCAAATTGGACTAAATGAAGTAATTGAAAATTCCCCACCTCATCAACAATGGGAAGAAACAACTTGTTTTTGTATGTGGTCTATTTACTAGTAGAGATTGGTCTTTATATTTGTTTTTGGACTTCTCTGCTGTACTACTGAGAGCCATACTGATTGAGAGTTCTACAGCAGATGTTTTCAACCTTTTTTCTTTCTGAAGCTCCCCATCCCTCCAGCACGCTATAAAAACTCCACAGCCCACCTATGCTATAACAACTGGTTTTCTACATATAAAAGCCAGATCTGGCATTAAGGGATAGCCACCGGGCAATTGCCTGGGGCCCCATACTACAGGGACCCCTGCAAAGCTACATTGCTCAGGCTTCAGCTTCAGCCCCAGCCCCAGGTGGCAGGGCTCAGGGCCCTGGGCTTCAGCCCCATGCAGTGGGGCTTTGGCTTTCTACCCTGGGCCCCAGCAAGTCTAATGCTGGCCCTGCTTGGTGGCCCCCTGAAACCTGCTCATGGCCCCCCAGGGGGGCTCTGGACCCCTGGTTGAGAACCACTGTTCTACAGGAAAAGCTGCATAACTTTGGCTAGTCTCTTATTAAAATGATATAAGGTGCTCAGGTATCTTAGTGAGATACAGATATAAATTTCAAAATAAAAATATCCATGTCTGTTTCCTATGCTATTACAGTTGATAGAACTGGTGTGGAAGATTTTGCACAAAGGAAGTGTACAAGTAACGCAATTGTATCCTTTGAATCATTAATTTTATCCATCAGGCTGCTCAATTTGCTCTCTTCAGCCAGCATGTAGAGATGTTACAAGTGTAACATGGCAATAGATTTTTATTTGAATGCTGTCCATCAATTCCATCAGTGTGTCATCTCCCTTCCTTTTGCCTTCTATTCCTCCTCTCCCCCAAGGAATTAATTTTCTTTAGTGGTATTTGGTAGAAATCCTCAGAACTTAACGCTACATTTTAAGTGACTGTTAAATTAGGTCAGAATTTAGCAAGAAAATGGCCATGTGAGAGAGGCGGACAGAAGCAAATATACAGTTTATAGCTCCTTGTGGGTAATATAGCAGAAAATGAACCAGGGCCCTGTGGAAAGTGTAAATTTCAACTGCCTTATCTTGAGGATTCCTGCTCATTTTTAGTTTCAAATTTAACCTTTTCTCCATACAGTTCATGATATTGTGTACACTGCTTTTGTAAACACTGAATATTATATGTGCTTATCAGGAAACTTAAGAAGAAAGTGTGTATGATGATCTCTTACACTGGGCTACATTTATTTAGAGGTGTGCCTCTCATTTTGGGAACTTTTCATGAAATTTAGCCATGGCAGGTTTATGACTCTGGTGAGAGTCTCATGATAAAAAATTGAGATTTGAAAAGTAGTGGGGATGAGGGAAGAAAGGTTCCTGCAATGTGTTTTGTTTTTTCTCATGTAACAATAAATGTGAAGGATGTACAAAGTTATTCCATGTGCATCTTTTTAGACTCTGCTTCCCATGTAGTGTTGGATGTCTTGGTGGATCACAAAGCACCTAAAAGTTCTTGGTTGATAGGATCACATAGTTGGCTGGCTGATGGTTATAGATAGTTATAAAGAGAAGCTATTTCACTGTCACCCTTGTGAATTGCTCAGAAATTTTTATTTAAAAATAAACCTTCAAGGTGTTTTATAATACCACTATCTGGATTAGCTGACTTTTACTACTAGAGTTTAGCTGTTGCTTTAGTTTGACAGTTTGTTGATTTATGGACTGTTTGGTCTTAATTTCTTAATTGTTATCAAGTTGGCAGATGTAAGTGTGTGTGTGTGTGTGTATATATATATATATATATATATATATATATATATATATACACCTCTGCTTGCTGTATGTATCACACTTAGAAGAAATGTCTTGTTCCTTTCCTGCCCTATCTCCTTCTCTCTTTAAAAATTAGACATTGTAAGATTTGTTCACTATACATTATTGAAACTTGTTTGATATACCTTCTGTCCTCTTTTTTTCCTGTCCCTTCTTTTGTCTGGCAACTACATGTTCTGTGTTTCCTTACTTTATAGCCTCAGTTATTCAGGGTAGGGACAGAATTTTAAAAAAAAAATGCTTTGAAATACCATGTATTTACTACTTCTCACAACACAAGAACATGGGGTCACCAAATGAAATAAATAGGCAGCAGGTTTAAAACCAACAAAAGGAAGTATTTCTTCACACAACGCACAGTCAACCTGTGGAACTCTTTGCCAGAGAATGTTGTGAAGACCAAGACTATAACAGAGTTCAAAAAAGAACTAGATAAATTCATGGAGGATGGGTACATCAGCGGCTATTAGCCAGGATGGGCAGGGATGGTGTCTGTAGCCTGTTTGCCAGAAGCTGGGAATGGGAGACAGGGGATGGATCACTTGATGATTACCTGTTCTGTTCATTCCCTTTGGGGCACCTGGCATTGGCCACTATCAAAGGACAGGATACTGGGCTAGATGGACCTTTGGTCTGACCCAGTATGGCCATACTTAAGGTCTTATGGTCTTAGATGTGGAGAGAGCAAGGTTGGTCTAGTGGTGATGGTCTCAGTCTGGGACTCGAGACCTGTTTCTAGTTCTCTCTACTGCTATAGACTTCTTATGTGATCTGACCCTAGCAGACAGGTTAATTCCTTGGGCTTCAGAATTCTGGGGCACAAATCCCATGAACGGTTGACATGGGTATTTTCATATCTGTAAACCGGCGGATATCCTCTTTATATCTGTGCACCGTGTTTGTGGATCGCAGATGGATGCAGATACAAATTTGATATCTAAATCCTGAAAATCTGCATATCTGCAGATATCCATGCAGGATTCTACAGAGAAGGAGGTGCAGAGCAGCCAGTTGGCACCAGAATGGAGGAATTTTAAGCAGAAACACAGTTTAAATGGAAGCTGCTTGGGTCAGGGACTATTCCTAAATATTTGAACTGCGCCTAGCACAATGCAGGCCTGATCCTGATTGAGGCCTCTGAGTGCAAATACATATTAATTTATTCTTTAAAAATTCTCAAGAAAAGTTCTCTTAAGATTAAGCAAAAATCCCACAACTGTAACTTTCAACAGTAACAGGAGTCTAAAAGAAAATGATGAGGAAGGGTTATTCCAATGTTAAACTGATAAAATAAATACTAGTTTTTTTGTATCATTTCACCTACCTGCATTGTAAGTTTAGAGTGATTGTGTGTACATACCAGTCAGTTCTGTACTATATAGGACTTCTAAAAACTTAGCCAAACACTTACCAGCCAACCTTTGTAGATTGTTTTTATTGGCATTTTGTTGCATGTTAGATTGAAGAGGAGGGGGAGAAGAGCCTGAGTCCTGATGGCTGTTGGAGGAAGTTCTGTTTAATTTTATCTTTCTTCTTGAAATTTGTGGCAGAGGCACCAAGAACCTTGTATAGGCACCCCTTTTTATTGTTTAAATCCAAAGAAATAAGGATGGTGTTTCAAGTATCTAAATCACTTATACACTGCCAAAAAGTCCCACCCTAAGTTAAATAAATTTATGTCCCAACATGTGGCATGTAGTTTACAAAGGCAGAAGACAATTCAGTCCCACCTCAAAGAGCTTACAGTCTAACTAAAGAAAATACAGATGAATGATTGGTGGGGAGGACGGGGACAACGACATGATAAACTACAGGTGAGAATGAGTAGTGTTCATGAGCAGTGTTCTAGTGGCAACTCTCCAATCCATATCTTGCATGTCATTTGGTAGCCGAAGGGCCGGAGAAGACCCTCATGTTTCCTCATTTAGGCATAGCCCTTGGAGTCTCCTTCGGGGAGATTTTGAGATAACATGCACAGGCCTAGTTGCTGGGAGTGGGGCATAGTATGACCCTTCCTGTCTCCTTCAGCTTCTGTGCATTTGTGTTTCTTCTTATTTATTTGCTCTTCTTCCAGTTTCTCATCACTTTTTCTCTCCCTCCTTCCCTGCAGTATCATGCCTTGCATCTGCTGCAGCCTATAGCACTTTCGCAGTGGTGGGGGATGATTCCGGTAAATTTTGCTCTGCTGCTTATGTTGGAGGAGCAGCAAAATAAAACTTCAGAAGAATCCTGTCAGTTTCATGCTACTGCTGAGCCTTACTTACCAGACGAACTTTCACCATTAGAGGGGGAGAATTACTTCCTATCCTGATACAATGTCAGGTGCTCATACTGGTTTCATTCTGGCAGGCTTGACTTATTGCTGGTTTTCTATTTTAAAATTCCTTTACCCCGAATGGACCCTAGCAAAGGAATAAGTGCCAAAACATATTAAAAGACACACAAGTTATAAAATCAAACTCGCGATTATAAAGCATTTATGCCATTTTATTAAAAATCTGATTTGTATGATTTCTTCATCCCCCCTTCTCTGTCCTCCTCCCAGGACTGTTAGACATGAGCTTGAAACTATTTGTTTCATGTACTGTTTTACATGTAAAATGTTGGGATTTTTTTTTTTTATTTTTTTTTTATTTAGAGCTATTTTTGAGCTGGAGCAAACAAGAGCCTACTATGAATTCCTTCCTTCTATATTGCAGGCCCACTCCCCGATGGATGGGAACAAGCCATGACCCAGGATGGAGAAATTTACTACATAAACCATAAGAACAAGACCACATCTTGGCTAGACCCAAGGCTTGACCCACGCTTTGGTAAAAGTTCATCTCACTTAAGAATTTTTTTTATTCACTTTAGTTTCAGTCACTTTAGACATTTTCATTTTGCAGGCACACTTCGGAATATTTTTAGCAGTAAGATTAAAATACTTTGATTTGAATCACATACACCCTAATTACATCCTTTAAAAAATAAGTATAAATTCATATTCTCTCTCTGTCATCGAAATCTTTGATGTCAGGGGTCAGGAGTTGCTTCATAGGGCTACCAACTTTTGTGGCATCCAGGAATTACTTTGTCAGAATAAAGCATTTGATCCAGGCTCTCTGTTCTCCCACAATGCAAATCTTTTACCAGCTAAAATGATGCTTCCAAAAGAAATATTTACTTTCCTTTATATCCTAACGAGCTCATTAATAATAATCATCATGCTGTCAAAATCCATTTGAATCACACACCAGCTTATAATTCCAGCTTGCTACAGTGATGGTCATGAGAAAGCTGTCCATTTTTAAACCGTATTGAGAGAAATATATGATAGTGTTGCTTGTATCAAAATCTCTTATTTGAGGCATGGAAAATACTCATTGGTTACTATTTGAGTAAAAATAGAATTATTAAAATCTTTTTAAATTAGAGGAACTAATCTTTCACTTTTTTTTGGTAATGTTAATTTTCAGGCAAACAATAAGAGAATGTTACAAACTTTTCAACCTGGAAGCTGCGAACCACTTTCCAAATAATGTAGTCTACTGCATACCTCCATCTGAGATAGGGTCATAATATACCTATGAAAATGGTGGGGGGCGGAGGGGGGGAGGGATGTAAGGGATAACACAATGGGTTGTCTGCATTACAGAATTTTTCTCATGTACCCCCCGATGAGCGCTCATGTACCTCAGTTGAAAACCACTGCAATAATGGAATATAGCTAGAGTACAGTGGATTGTGGAAATCACAGATATTGTTTAGCTGCATCATACAAACGGTCATTGAGCTGTACAGAATTTTAATAATTTTCTCAAGTCATGTTTTAGCATTCAGGTACTGCAGGTATTTTGTTTTTGTTTCGGTACGAAGTCATGATACTTTACAAAAGTCTGCCAGTTTTAATAGGTACATTAGCTTTTCCTTGATTTCTTATCCAGATAATTCACTATTTTCAGCTCCTTTGGGTGGATTTGTGAGGTATTTTTTCAGAGCTATGGAAAAACCTGTATAAAAAAGAGAGCAGATCATTGTGGTTTTCAAGCTTTAGTCTTGGACTCAGTGCAACTAAATGAAAACAGTGTGCAGATCACTGAGTAGGTCAGGCTGAGAGGATACAAAGCCTTTGAAGCTTTACAGGGGTTGACCTAACAACAAATGTGGGCCCCTTTTGGGAGAGTCATTAACTCCATGAATGCCATATAAACACTATAGTGGAAAACTCAAACTCAGCACTTCACTTTTATTTTAAAATGGCTGCTAGAAATTTCAGCTTTTTTTTTTTAACTTTGTAGTCGTAAATGTTTAAATGTCTGTTCTTATGAAAACCATAGAATTATCACAATTTGTTTATAAACTGCTGACTAGTTTGTAAACAGGTTGAACCACTGTGCAACCTGAATCAAAGGTGGGGCATATATGGGAGGCTGTCATCTTCGACAGATCTATCGATATTGCCCTTAATACTAGCCTTCTGAGTTGTAGTCCCATTTGTGTGTTGCAAAAGCAGTTTTAGTCATTTGAACTTCAGAATCTACTTAATATATGAATAGTAATCTGTGGTTGAAACAGGAAGTAAAGTCATTTAGAAAAATAGTGTTGCCTTTTACAATGAAAAGAGGGATGCCAATTATGTTTACTTAAGTAATCACACAGGAAATGTATTTTGCTCTTCTTCCATGTATTGCTTTACAGTTTTGAATTATAAGAGCCTGGATCAGCCAGCTAGAATTAAAAAAAAAAAAAGAAAATGTTTTTAGGTAAGATGCATTTAATTTTTAAGAACTAATTTCAACTCCCGTAAATAGTACTGTCTCAATAGAAGGATGGAACTACTTGTCTTGAGCATACTGAAGTTCCATAAAATGTTACTGCTGTGGCAGTTAAACTGAAAAAGGACAGAAATGTCCAAAAGATTGCATAAGGGTTTCTTACTGCATAGTTTCCCTTTTTGGGCCCACTGTGTATGTGTATCCCAGACAGGATTGAGTACGTGCCAAGGCTTTTTATTTTGTGGTTGGACTTTTAATCTGTTCCAGACCTTTTCAGTCAAAGAGCTCAAGTGTAACTGAAGGGGGCAGAAAAGGGGGGGGGGGCAACCAAAAACCCATGTGAGCTCCTCTGATCTAGAGTGACGGCAAATAGAGACAGGCTGCTAGCTGCTGTTGAGCTTAAAGGAGTTTTCCTTGAAATGTGTACAACTTCACATTCTATTGCGGTTTACATTTTTATCATCTGTGCCAAGAAAGTATAAAATCTTATTCTTGTTCCCTTTTCCGATACGACCTCCTCCAGGCCACTCCAGCAGTGGACGTACTGTAGTTTTGTTAGAGAGTCAAGGTAGGTGAGGTAATATCTTTTATTGGACCAACTTCAATTGGTGAGAGAGACAAGCTTTTGAGCTTACACAGAGCTCTTCTTCAGCTCATAGTTTTTTGACAGAGGTAACTTACTGTGCCTGATGTTTATTTTACTTTGTCATGTGCAGATCTTTAGTAAATGTGTGCTGATTTGATTGATCAAATTTGATTGATTCAAAAGCTTACCTTTCAGTGATTAGTAGGAGTTGAAAATCGTGTTTATTTCTGAGGACTGTCATGCCCTTTTGTAGCCTAATTCTTTTCATTAAGGGCTTGGTTTCCATTCATTGTTGAATATTAACACTGAAACAAGCTACTCTAGATAAATTCAGATCCCTAAACATAAGGGGAAATTTCACTGTAATGACAATTTTCTATTGATGTCACTGTTTTTTGTTTGTTTGTTTGTTTGTTTGTTTGTTTGTTTTTTTAAGTAACAACAGTAAAGAGGCTTTCAGTTCACTTTCTTGATGTTGCCTCTGCAGATCCCTCACCGCATGAGCTGCGGAACACATTAGGTAGTATGTGCAGGTCTGCCCCTCAGTTTCAGTGTTGTGGAAAAGATGGCATGAAAGACGCTAGCTGTTGCTGAATCCCTCTCTTCTACCAGCTACTGTGCTCAGGAAGTTGATCCCCATTTCCCTATTTTGCTTTGTCCTCATCAGTTTGAAGTTTTGTTAATAGTTAAATAAGGTGCGGTTTTGTTGGTGGTGTTTTCAGTTACTGCTTTTATTCAAGAGTTCATAGGGATCTTGTCCAACTTGCCTTGCTACTTGGTTTCTGGCACAGCTGAGCAGGAGTGGAGGATAGGCTTGAAAACCCATCTCAAACAAAAAGTCCTACTGTCCAAAGTGTTTGGGCAAGGGGTATTCATGCTGCGGCTTTGAGACTTGCACTGTGTTCATGCCTCATGCCAGCCTGGAAAGAAGCACAGTTTGAGAGCAGTCTGCAAAGGCAAATGGATTGAAGAGAAATTACCTTGAAACAATATCCCAGGTCTGAGTGGGTCAGTTCTGAAATCTAAAGGCTCCAAATCCAAGAGAAGAACCTTGGATATGACACTGGAGTATCTGAGACTCTGGTATAAGGTCTTTTAAGTGTTGGATTTGAGGTCTTCGAATCCATCACTGTGACAAAATGCTGTTGTCTGGACTTGGGTCTTAGTCCTCAAAGCTGGTGTCCACAGCTATGGAGGGAAGGGTCTTGTCATGCCCCACCACAAGCAGTCATTTCAGATTATGCATGACCAAAGGAATTAGGCCTTCCTCAGACCTGGAACAGTAGGATCCTTTGCACTAGTAAGGCACTTGGAACAGTTTCACTGCACATACCCTTCTGTGGGGCCTCTGCATATGCACAGTGGAACTTGTAGGGTCAGTCTTCAGTCATGAGTCCTCCATTAGTGTCTCCTGCAGAAGCATCTTTCTGAAAGAATAGCTGATACCTTGGATTTAAGTTCCAAGACCTCTATTTTGAGGAAAATGGGAGGAGTTTATGAGAAGAGTATGACTGTATCTGAAGGGTATAGATTTTCTGATAATTATACTCCTTGGTCTGGCCATCCTACCTATCTGTCTGCTGCTAGGCAGTTATAGGCTTTGCCTTGGATTTTGGCAATTTGAACTCCAGCTCCTCTTGTTTCATATACTTTTTCCAGAGGCTATTTCAGCAAAAGAGATACAGGATCAGGCAGACAATAGGTATAAATCGCTTTTTCCAAGTGTTCTAGACCACTGGAGGAGCTTTTTCTCTCACCATGGAAGGTCCCCAGATTCTGCATTACTAAGGGGATGACTGTTAAGAACAAGTTTCTCAGTCTTCACCATTGTCCTTGGATGATTCTCCTCTGGGAGAAATGAGAAAAATGTAGGATCTGGGAGGTTGGGATAGTTTGGTTTTCTGATATTCATCTCATCTAGGTGGAAAGCAAATCACATAAGTGTGTTGGAGTTGACTGAGTGGGGCAGAACTGCTTTTCCAATACATTTAGGGTTTGTAAAGCCAATGAAGGAGCTATGGACTCGTCCAGCTGCAGTGCTACCAGTTTCCAGGAAACACCTTTTGTACCAGATACCCAAGGAGGGCTTTAAACTACTTTTTAAGCATCCTTCCCTGGTCTCCTCACAATATTTGTGGCCTCAGAAGGATTTAGGCCTTTCAGAGATCTTTTTTGTGCTCCTGTGGGCAGGGAATCTAAGAACATGGATCAATTTGTGAAGAAAGCATATTTCTGGATTTCTTTAACTTTAAGGCCAGCCAACTGTTAGGCTCTTATGAGCCACTATAATTATATCTTATGGGTTAAATTTTCTGCATGAGTCGAATAGACGCCTGGGAGGGAAAATGTTTGAGGTTTTGTCCACCATCAAAGAAGATAAGTTGGTGTGATGGTATTATTCTTTAAGAGCCTCATATTATAATTTTGACTTTGGAACCTGGTCTCTGGCAATGGTGGCAGTTTGGAGATGTTTTTAGCTGTAGATGTTAGGACTGTCTTCTAAAGTACAGGCAAAGATACTTTGCTTTTTGATGATACTAATCTGTTCATGACGATGACAGGTGTTGAACTTAGTTTTTTCATTTTTTCCATCAGAAATCATCCATTAGCTTTTTGGTCTGTCTAAGGTATCCTGGATCTCTTATGTTTCAGAGGTCCTGATACCAGTCTCCGCCCTTGTTGCCTCACTCCAGTTGGTTTCCACTTGGCAGTTTCATGTGGGAGTCTGTGTTGGCATCCAGAATAAAACCCTACAATCTGACCCCAACTCGATGGGACCTGACTACATGTGTTAGGTCAGTTCAGAAAACAACCTGACGCTCTCTGGCTCTGGTTGGGTCAGTTGCCCCTGATGATCTTCTGCTGCTGCTCCTGGGCTTGGCGTGATAGTAGTGTGTGCCCCGCTCCTGCTGGCCTTTGCCATCTTGCTGTAGAGTGAGTATGCTGACTAATAACCGCGCCCCTCACTGTGCAGCACACACAGTGCCACTGCTGGCAGGAATAGGGTAGGCTATAAGGAATGGGATGGAGAATAGTACAGAAAAGCACTATGCCATTAAATTCCTCAGTGGTATTCCCTCACTTGGAATACTGTGTTCAGTTCTGGTCACCCCCTGCCAAGAAAGATTGGGGGAGGGGATGTTTCAGAAGCATGCTGCCACAATGATTAGGAACATGGAAGAGGGATTGAAGAGAGTGGAGTAGTTTACCTTAGTAAGGAAATTAATAAGAGGGGCTAAAAGCTTACAAAATAACGAATACAGAAATTAGATTGAGGTTTTCTATTCTCCCCCCCCCCATCTTTTAATAACATTGAGGGGAGCAAATTCAAAACTGATAAAAGGAAATATCAGTTTGTGACACTCATTGCCAGAGGATATCAATGAGACAGAAAGCTTAGGATTCAGATAGGGTTTAGATGAGATATTTATGAATAACAAGAAGATCCAAATTTAAATTAATGAATATTTTAAAAAAGCTTTAGAATGATATAAAAACTCAAGCTTTGAAGCATCAGCCAATCTCTAATTACTGGGGGTTAGAAGGAAACTTTCTCTGGGGGCAGGTTATCCCATAATTGCCCGCTTCAGCATTTGTATTTCTAAAATAGCTACTACTGTAGAGTTAGAGATATGATATTGGACTTGATGGAACACTAGCCTGGCTCATGGGACTTCTAGTTGGTTCTCAGGGGGTTTATGGAGGCCCACTTTGAACATTTGGGAGTCTCCATCATTTGATGAAGGGAAAACAAAATGGCCATCCGAGGTCAGACCAAAGGTTCATCTAGCCCAATATCCTGTCTTCCAACAATGGCCAATGCCAGGTGCCCCAGAGGGAATGAACAGAATAGGTAATCATCAAGTGATCCATCCCCTGTCGCCCATTCCCAGCTTCTGGCAAACAGAGGCTAGGGACATCAGTCAGGATTGTTTTAGCTGCATGCTGTATGCCAAACTTTCTTTACAGTGTTTCATAAAAACAAAGTTGAATTGTGACTTATCTAAGAACTTTAACTTACGGTGGTCTCAGGTTTTTATTTTTGCTGTCTGTCTTTTCCAAAGCCTCATGATCTATCAGGCAAAGCCAGATTACATAGTTTGAATGCAGAAAAGAAGATTGATTATGTTGCTCAATGAATGTGTGCGCGTGTCCTCTAACAGTGTTACTGTTTTCCTTATATCGGTGTCTCGTGTTAGGGCAAGTAACATCTTTTTGGACCTGCAGAAGAGGTAACACATTCTGAGAAACAAAAAGTTACTGGTTAGCAATCTTCTTTTCCTGCATCTCCTAATAATAGTAAATGTGTACTCTTTTTTTTTCCCCATTAAAAGCAAAATAATGTTTCAAATTTTTTGTGCATTTTAAAGGTCTGTTTATTTCTGTGTAAAGGGAAAGGATTATTTGAAGCGACCATTAAATCTATTAAATCTGAGATAGTTGTGCAAAATGCACAATATAGAATGTATACATATTAATAAAAATATGCTGTTCCCTATTAGTGAATTCTACATCAAATTCCTCAGCCAGTGATATTGTTGCATCCATTGCTGGTAATTGATATCCTGATCTGTGTTCCTGAGGAAGCACCAACCGTTTGTTTGTTTTTTCATTTTTGCCTGATACTTTGAGGACAAGACAAAATAAAATATCTTGAATATTTTATTATAGAAATATTAATAAAACTGCTATAGAAATAATCTGACTCTTTGAATATTCATATTTAGTAGACTAAATCAAAGTAAACCTGGGTTTAAGCCAAAATAAGTGTCCCTACAGCCTTTTGGACCAGTTTAACTAATTTTGGTTTAAAATAGCACTTGAAGTTAAACTGACACAATTTTTTTCATATATACAAACCTTAAACCAGTTTCCAGTCTGGCAGAATTGTACCTCCCAACTCCTTAGTTTCCTTATAGCCTCTAGTTAGAAATTTTCCAAATGCTTTTAAAATCCAAATAAATTTTTACTGGGTTTCTTTTCACTGTTTATTTTTTGTTGGCATGCTCAAAGAATTCTAGTAGTCCAAGAGGCCCATTTTCCCAGTATAGATGTCTAGGCTGGTATTTGCCCCATTATATCATGTTTAGACAATTATTTTATAAGCTTTTCATGTGGTAAGAGAGAAGTGTGTGTGTGTGTGTGTGTGTGTGTGTGTATATATATATATATATAGATAGATAGATATAGATATGTAAATATAGATATGCAAGGTTTGGCAAAGAGAAAGTAGGTGTCAGATTCACTAAGGGCCTTGTCTACACACACAAGTTGCACCACTGTAACTATATGAATTGTGTCTTGGTCTATCAGGGCTTGTCTGCCCCCTGTTGAATTCCTCAGCATCCTGAGACCTCTGCACAAGGTAAACCTATTCAGAATGGCTACGAACAAGACTTAAGCCCAGGCTACACTTAAAAATTTGATCAACTTAGCTATGTCACTTGGCTGTGAAAATTTTTGCACTCTGAGTGCCATAGTTAGGTCAACCTAACCACGATGGACACGTGGGTAGGTCAATGGAAGAATTCTTCTGTTGACCTAGCTACTGTTTTTGGCAGGTGGATTAACTACATCAATGGCAAAACCCCTTCCCTCAATGTACAAAGTATCAACACTATGGCACTCCAGTGACACAACTGCAGCACCATAGCTGTGCAGCTGTAGCGTAGACATACCCGTAGTGCTCCAGAGGCCTAGAAGGAGACACTTAACAAAAAGGAGATACCAGGCCACTTAAGAAGACTTGGCTTCTGCTTCTGAGGGGCAGTGCTAGGTGAGACTGGGACAGAGGAGGTCAGGGCCTTGCCCCAAGAGCTTTAACTAAATGCTTGCATGTGAGTTTTGTTTGGCTGTCTGTGCCATTAAATAAATTGTGATCTTATTATTTTGTTACTTAACTGTTTAGAGACTGATGCCAATCCTATGGCACAGGCCACCCCACTTCAAGCAGGTGACCAAAACTTGTGGACTACAGCAGGAAGTGCCTCCACTGCCATACTTGGCCCTGCATGGGGGTGAGGGGGACACTACAGCTGCCACATTGGTATAACCGTATGCCTTTAGTGTGGCTGTAGTGTTAGGTGTCTAAAAGTACTTTATATCAGAATATCTATTCTTCTATGAGAAGGGGAATAAGCTACACTGTTTTACTGCTGTAACTGCATCCACATTGGGGAGTGTACCAGTATAACTATTTAGGTTAAAAAAATCATACCCCTAGCCGAAGTAATTATATCAGTACAAAATTTGTGTAGACAGCAGCTTTGCACATTTTAGAACAGGACAAGTGACCTTGGATTGGGAAGGACTCTCCCTGAGATTATTAGTATTGCTTCAATTGTATATATAACTTTTACATCCAAACTACAACAGGAGGGTAGAAAGTTGTAGTAGCTTCATTCATGTTCAGTACTGTTTTTGAGAGCAAGGCTGTGGAATGCTATCTTATATATCGTGATTCTTACAAAATAGTGCTACCTAAAACATTATAAAGCTTTTAGTGATTTTTCTATGAGCTTCAGATTTCTTGCATTTTCACATATTCCAGCTGTTACTGTTGGACTCTTGGTATATAAGTGATGTACATTAATTTATAAATAACTACCTAGTCATTAAGGGAAATGTCTGTACTGTTTTAAAAAGTATAATCACCTTAATTTTCAATTAATTTTTAATTAAATGAAGATACTGGAAGCTGCCATCTAGCCTGTCTTCTGGCCTAATTTGTGAAATAGGAAGTGAGTGATGTGTAGTGTGTGACTGCACAAAGGACAATGAGGACAACTAACACTACTATGTGTAAGAAATTTTGGTATTCTCATTTATCTAATATTGAGAATTACTTATGGTACATCTGTTTTGCTAGATCTTACACTGAGAGCTACACTGATTTACATCAGCTGAAAGTCAGGCCCACTGAATCATCTAAACTTACATTTCTACTAGTATGTAGAACTTGTCCTAAGACAATCTAATCTAATGAGTGTCATTTTTCTCAAGTCTATGAGGTGCATTCGCCTACTAATAGCACTCCTTTAACACAAATGTGCTGCTTGGAAGTAACAGCATTCTTTGGAGGCATGTCAGATCCTTTCAGTTATAACGATAAAACAAGGACAAATGTCTATTTTAAATTGTTCTGAAAATTCAGTTTTTAAATAGTACTCGGGTATCTAAAGGCGTTCAAAGAAACTTTAGTTTATTTTGAACTGCATAGATGTCGCATCATTCAGGAACAGATTATAGCCATTTGCTCTTGCTGCTCAATCGTGTTTGTATTTGAAGTGTTTCTGCCTGCCTGTGCTATAGAAAATGCAACTTCTTTTAAGAGTGAAATTTAAAGTAGTGGAGTGAGTATACTCCACAAGATTACTGTTGACTGCCACATACAAACAAATCGAGAAGTCGGTGAACCAATTGCAACAGCATTTTTTCCTAGTTTTAGTTATAAATTAATTAGGGGTAACAGGGCAGTCATTGATACTGTAAAATCATGGAAGTTGGCCACAAATCCTGTTATACTGTTTTAGGATACAAAAGGGACAGTTCTTAATTGATGTTTGCAAACAATGGCAGCCTTGTTTAAAGAAAACTAAGATTTCAAAAACCTGCCTACATTCATTTCATATTCTCAAAATATCTATTGCCCTAGTAACAGAAGAACTAAAAGAAACCAAATCTCACTTGAACATAAATAAGAATGGCAGATGTAAATGTATTGAAGTCATAGTTATGGATAAGTTATTAGAAGAATAGACATAGTAGGAAAAACTTAGTCTCAACCAAATATTCAGTACAGGAATGTGTACAGTGATTACTTACCTTCTAAAATTGCCTACTGTGAGACCATGTAACTAGAGATAGGTTTAAGCATCAGTCTTCATCCAGTTTTCCCCCAAATTCCAGGATATTCAAATTAATCTGCAAAACAGAGTTGCTAACAGTGAAAGCACTTCATTATGCTCTTTTTAACTTAGTGTTCATAATATTGTTTTTCATAAACCATTTTGTTTTCCTTGAAAGATAAGAACAAACAAAAGACAAGTGCAAAGTACAGTAGAATCTCAGAGTTATGAACACCTCAGGAATGGAGGTTCGGAACTCTGAAATGTTCGGAATTCTGAACAGAACAAAACAAAACTTTCAAACGTTTACAACTAAACATTGACTTAATACAGCTTTGAAACTTTACCATGCAGAATAAAAACTTTTAACCATCTTAATTTAAATGAATCTAATAAATTTGTTAGTCTCTAAGGTGCCACAAGTACTCCTGTTCTTTTTGCAAATACAGAAACAGTTTCCTTACCTTGTCAAATCTTTTTTAAACTTTCCCTTTATTTTTTTAGTACTGTACAGTACTTGCGCTTTTTTTGGTTTCTGCTACTGCTGATTGCGTACTTCTGGTTGCAAATGAGGTGTGTGGTTGACCAGTCAATTCATTGGTTCTATTGTACTGCACTTAAGAAGGAAAGCTCAAATGCATGAATACAAAATAGGGATTAACTGGCCTGGGGCTAGTACTGCAGAAAAGGATCAGAGTTGATAGTGGGTTACAAATTGAATATGAGCTAACAGTGTGGTGCAGTTGTGAAAAAGGCTAATATTCTGGGATGTACTAATAGAAGTGTCTTGTATTTAGGCCCCTTCATTTTCAGTTTTTATTTTTATTAAGTCTGTCAAATAATTGCAGTTAACTCGCACGATTAACTCAAAAAAGATAATCGCAATTAACTGCAGTTTTAATCGCACTGTTTAACAATAGAATACCAAATGAAATGTATGACATATTTTGGATGTTTTTCTACATTTTCATATATATTGTATTCTGTGTTGTAATTAAAATCAAAGGGTATGTTATTTTTTATTACAAATATTTGCACTGTAAAAATGATAAACAAAAGAAATAGTATTTTTCAGTTCACCTCAAATAAGTACTGCAGTGCAGTCTTTGTCGTGAAAGTGCAACTTCCAAATGTAGATTGTTTTTGTTACATAACTGCATTAAAAACTAAAACAATATAAAACGTCCGAGCCTGCAAGTCCACTCAGTCCTACTTCCTGTTCAACCAATTGCTAAGACAAATAAGTTTGTTTATATTTGCAGGAGATAATGCTGCCCTCTTATTTACAATGTCACCAGAAAGTGAGAACAGGCATTTGCATGGTACTTTTGTAGCTGGCATTGCAAGGTATTTACGTGCCAGATATGCTAAACATTCGTATGCCCCTTCATGCTTCAGACACCATTCCAGAGACCAAGCTTCCATGCTGATGACGCCTGTTAAAAAAAATATAATGTATGAATTAAATTTGTGACTGAACTCTTTGGGGGAGAAATGTATGTACCCTCCTCTGTTTTACCCACATTCGACCATATATTTCATGTTATAGCAGTCTCAGCTGATGACCCAGCACATGTTATTCATTTTAAGAACACTTTCACAGCAGATTTCACAAAATGCAAAGAAGGTACCAATGTGAGATTTCTGAAGATAGCTACAGAACTCGATCCAAGGTTTAAGAATCTGAAGTGCTTTCCAAAATCTGAGAGGGACGAGGTGTGGAGCATGCTTTCAGAAGTTTTAAAAGAGCGACACTCTGGCGCAGAAACTACAGAACTTGAAACACCAAAAAAGAAAATCAACCTTCTGCTGGTGGCATCTGACTCAAATAATGAAAATGAACATGAGTTGGTCCTCACTGCTTTGGGTGGTTATCAAGCAGAACCCGTCATCAGCATGGACGCATGTCCCCTGGAATGGTGACTGAAGCATGAAGGGACTTGCGAATCTTTAGCGCATCTGGCACGTGCCTGTTCTCACTTTCAGGTGACGTAAACAAGAAGCGGGCAGCATTATCTCCTGCAAATGTGAACAAACTTGTTTGTCTGAGTGATTGGCTGAACAAGAAGTAGGACTGAGTGGACTTGTAGGCTCTGACATTTTACATGGTTTTATTTGTGAATGCAGTTTTTTGTACATAATTCTACATTTGTAAGTTCAACTTTCATGATAGAGATTGCACTACAGTACTTGTATTAGGTGAATTGAAAAATACTATTTCTTTTGGGGGGGGGGGGGGGGGTTTACCATGCAAATACTTGTAATCAAAAATAACTATAAAGTGAGCAACTGTACACTTTGTATTCTGCATTGTAATTAAAATAAATATATTTGAAAATGTAGAGAACATCTAAAATATTTAAATAAATGGTATTCTATTATTATTTAACAGCAGTCGCGATTAATTTTTTTATTCGCTTGACAGCCCTCATTTTTATTTAACTTTTCCCAGTAATTTATCGGTATTTATTACTACAACAACAAAAATAGGTGAAAATTTCTGGGAAAAACTTAATTTTGGGGGGTAAATATCAGGGTTTATTTTGGTGGACATAAGGACGGGGGGAAAGTATTCAATAGATTAATGCTCTGACTAATGGAATTCAATGTGGCTTGCACTAAAACAGAACTCAAAACATGTCACCTCCGAATTTACGAAAACAATACATCTCTAATCCCTAAATAAAACTTTTCATTTGAATGAACAGTTTACTGTTGTAAACTTAGAACTATTAGCCTATAAATATTTACATTTAACAATTGGGCCACACCATTTGCAGCAGATGTACTGAACTTCATCCTTTTTTTCCTGATTTTATTTTTTTTAAATTTTCAAATACTTCTTTGTGTTCTAAAACAAATTTTTATACAGATTTTCATTTTGTTTCTATGTTAGTGTGTCAGATCTTTAAACTGTTATCTTGTAATAGCATGAAATGTTTATTTGGTGGGCACGAGGTTCCTCCTTACGTTCAGATGTGCACGTCTTTCAGAGCTTGCGTGTATGCCTGTTTGTATCTTCTAGACTAATACATAGCCTTACTTCAACAGGCAGCTTTGCATATACACACAGACTAATGTAATGCATATATCTCATGCAGTGTATTTTCTTAATAAATAAGTTATTTTTATGTAGTAGGGTGAAAATTGGGGGGGAAAAAAACTAATATTTTTTGTAAAACCCAGGGGTTTTTTTGGTAAAAATTGGTTTAAACTGAAAACGAAGGGGCTCTATATATAAGACATGGGAGATAACTGTGTTCTGCTGTACTTTGCACTGGTCAGGCCTCACCTGAAGTTCTAATCCAGTTCTGGGCACCATACTTTAGGAAAGATAGGGACAAATTGGAGAATGTCCAGAAGAGAGCAACAAAAAGTTTAGAGAACCTGACCTACGAGGAAAGCTTAAAAACACTGTGCATGTTTAGTCTTGAGAAAAGAAAACTATGGGCGGGGGACCTGATAAGTCTTCAAATATGTTAAGGGCTGTTATAAACAGGGCTTTGGAGCTGTGCTCCGGCTCTGCTCCAGCTCCAGGCAAAAACCTGCCGCTCCACTGCTCCGGAGCTGCTCTGGGCTCCGCTCCAAAGCCCTGTGAAGAGGACTGATCAGTAGTTCTCCGTCACCACTGAAGATAGACAAGAAGTAATCAGTCTGCAGGAAGGGAGATTTAGGTTAGATATCAGGGAAACCTTTCCAATAATGAGGATGGTGAAGTAGTGGAAAGATTACTGAAGGAGGTTGTGGAGTCCCCATCATTGATTTAGTTGGGGATTGGTCCTGCTTTGAGCAGGGGGTTGGACTAGATGATATTCTATGATTCTAAGGTTTTAAAGAATAGGTTAGAGGACAAAAATATCTGTTAGGGATGGTCTAAGTATAACTGTGGTCCTGCCTCAGCTCTGGGATGAAGTAGATCAGTGGTTCTCAATGAGAGGTACAGAGACATCTTCCAGAGGGTACTTCAACTCATCTAGATATTTGCCTACTTTTACAACAGACTACATAAAAAGCACTAGCAAAGTCAGTACAAACTAAAATTTCATACAATGACTTGTTTATATTGCTCTTTATACTATACAGTCAAATGTAAGTACAATATATATTCCAATTGATTTAATTTATAATTATATTGTAAAAATGAGAGGCAATTTTTCAGTCAGTGTGCTGTGACACTTTTTTGTATTTTTATGTCTGATTTTATAAGCAAGTAGCTTTTCGGTGAGGTGAAACTTGGGGCTATGCAAAACAAATCAGACTCATGAAAGGGGTACAATAGTCTGAAAAGGTTCAGAGCCACTGAACTAGATGACCTCTGGAAATCCCTTCCAGCCCTACATTTCTATGATCCTATGAAAATATTCTGTAAAGAGATCCACAAGGATGACTTACATCTTTCATAAACAACAAATTGCAGTACCAAACTTTTGTGAAAAAGGCATACTTGAAATCTGTTTTAAAGAGTTTTGATGCTACTTTCTACCAATCCCATTAACTTTTGTCTTTACAATCACATTTTCCTATTAAGAAAAAAAATCATCCTGGTTATGTGAAAAGGGCACTAAATATTGTGTGTGTTTATATCACAAAATGCTGTCAAATGCACAAAATAAACTGAGAAAATATAGAGGTAATTTTTTTCTTCAGTAGCAATGGTCTTACTGTTATGAGTAACAAGTTAAAATTTTAGACCATAGTGTGACCTTTTGTAAGCTGATGGTGTTCCTTTTAAATAATAAATTTGGAGAATACAGGTAGCTTGATTTTTGAAGGGTGAAATGATTAATACACAGATGAATATTTGATTTGGTTTTACCTATTCTCCTTATAGATTACCTAGAAAGGTACTTAAACACAAATCTGCAGGAGGAATCTCTGTGGCTGTAAGTTGGCAACAGTCCTGTGTCAGATTACACCAGCAGAGAACTGGTCCCTTATGTCTGTGAATTTTAATAATTCTCTGCCTTGCTCTTTGAAAAGCCAGTGAGCAATAATTGTTTACCCCATTTTTCTCATTAAAATAGGTGAAGGGTCGTCTAAATCTTCCCATAACTTCAAGTATTCATGATCTACTGCAAGTATATGCTATTTGTTGGTGAGTGAGGATAGAACAGTTAATGCCTTATATTTTAACAGCACCCTCAAACCATTCCAAAACGCATGGTATATTAGGGTTACCATATTTTAAGTGTCCAAAAAGAGGACACTCCACGGGGCCCAACTCCGCCCCTAGCCCCGCCCCCACCCCAACTCTGCCCCTCCCCCAAAGTCCCTGCCTCAACTCCGCCCCCTCCCCTGAACGCTTCGCCGCCCTGCTCCACCCCCTCCTCTGCTTCCCATGAACATTTGATACGCGGGAAGCCTGAAACAGGCAGGCAGCAGGGGCGCGCGAGGAGGTGCGGCCCAGTCCGGCCCCCGCAGCCGAGCAGCTCCCTCTGGCGGCTGGCCCCGGCCAATAGCCTCTGGCCCCAGCGTCTCTGGCCCGGTTCGGCTTGCGCCCTGGGGCGTCGGCCCCGGTTCCGGCCGAGCAGCTCCGGCCCAGCCCCAGTCCCAGGGGCTCCGGCTGGCTCGGCTCGGGCCCCGGTTCCGGCCGAGCAGCTTTGGCCCGGCCCTGGGTGAGTGGCGCCGGCCGACGGCCAAGCAGCCCCGGTCCCAGCGGCTCCAGCCAGCTAGGCTTGGGCCCCGGTTCCGGCCTCGTGGCTCCAGCCCATCCCCGGCCCTGGCAGAGCGAGCGGCGCCGGCTCCAGCCCCAGCGGCTCCAGCCCGGACCCAAGCCCCATGACCCCCTCCCTCCCTATTTTCCAGGACGTGTCCGACTTTTTAACAATTCCCCCGGACGGGGATTTGAGGACCAAAAAGCCGGACGTGTCCGGGAAAATCCGGACGTATGGTAACCCTACGTATATGTTAGAACTGACTGTAGTCAACAAATCATGGAGGTAAGCCATGTTATAGCGGAAAGTGCATAACACAAAAAAACTTTATACTGTCTCTAGTTCCCCGATTTTTTTTTTTTTTTTTTTTTTTTTTTTTAAAAGTTCCCCTCCCCCAAATCCTCTTCTCTTCCCCTAGAAACAAAGCCATGTTTGTTCTTTTTCTGCCTGTGAGGTCTTTGCTGCCTGCCCTGTATGGGTGCAGAGCCCCATATTTAAATACTTTCCATACCCAAGAAAGGTAAGAAACCGGATACACCAGGAAACTGATAAATCCCAGCTCTAATAGATAAATGACGTTGTTTGCCTTTGAACTAAAGCCATTTAAAATGAGCGCTGTGTGTAAGGATCATCACAAGACCATTTGAGTCTGTAAGTGGCAATCAAGGTGCACAAAAACAAATATGCTTACATGAGATCATACTGATAAAGCTTATTTAGGTAGCTTTTACTGTGCAGATTTCATCACTCTTTTTCCTTGCTTGGTCACACTCACTGTTTCTTATCTGAATGTTTAGAGCAAAAACAAAAGCTTGCACCAAGGTGATAGTTTGTATATGTAATTAAGAGTTAAAAGTTTTAAAGATTATAAAAACATGTTAATTTTCCTTGTCATTTTGTTTGAAGCAAGGTGTCTTCACTGCTAGTCAGGGTGGATAAATCAATTATATTAAAAGTTTTTTGTTGTTGTTTTGTTTTTAAATCTGTTTAAAATGAAATCTGAATGTAATACAAAAGGTGTTAAGGCCTAGATTTATAATCTTTTAAAATGTTTAAATAAATAAATATGCTGAATCCATGAGACTATCAAAATCTTTCTATAGAAAGAAAGAATCAGGAGAAAAACATCTCCCGTTTGAAGTCAAGCTTTATAAATAGGTCAGCCTAAGCAACTTAGGAGTCTGTCTCATTTTCAAGAGACTTAGGCAAGACAAGGAATTTAAACTCCAGTCACTTTTACTTAGGCATATTTGAAAATTTACCCAGGCTGACCTGAAATAATCAGTTTAATTCACTAACTAGAGTTAATCCTTCTGCTTAATAAATCATTTAGTTGTAAATGTGAAACATATTTTGGATACATAAACTTCTCTTATCAAAACATTTTAATCAAAATATATTTTATATGCTGTTGTGTGTCTAATTAAAATTCCTGTTACCCTCCGAATGCAGCTTGACACAAGTAATGAGCAAAAAGTTAATTATCTAGTAAACAAGCAAAATATCATTCTAATGTTCTAAAAGTTCAGTTAAAAAGAATCTGAAAAGATTAAGCTATATAGTTCCTTCAATAAATGTATCTAGTTATAGTGCGTACCCTCTTAGTTAGCAAAAAGATTAACCAAATCTAGTCCAAAGGCTCTCCTTAGCTGTAAATCAGGGTCTTTTAAGGGTTACACCAACCAATGAGAGAATGCACCTTTCTTTAGAAAATAACTGAAGTACAAATGGAACCGTTAATTAAAATTATTTAAACTGAGGCTTTCCACGTGGTGATTTAAATCACCTTGATTTAAATCAATTCACCCAGCTCCTAGTATTAAATATCCTGTTTGAAAACAGAATTGGAAGCAGTAAATTCTGATTTTTCTCCTGAAAATTAAAAATAATATACTTGTTAAAGTCATTATTTGAATTTAGAGGTTTTCTTCCTTTTTATGTTAGCTGCAATCATGGTGGAATTAAAATTGTTTTTTAAAGTATAATTTTTAATTTTCAAAATTTAACTTAAATTTTGTTTATTCTAGTTCTTCCCATATTAGAGTAAAATTGGTTATGTGGATGATTTGTACTTGTTTCTTCAATTAGTTTCCTACGGTTAGTAGAATGTCAGATTTTACAGGGGTTTTTTCCTACTGAGAAGTTTCACACTTAAAAATGCTCATCTGTGTTGGAAAGAGACAAGTCCATGGTCTTAATTTAACAGTCGTACTGTGAGAAACAAAAAAACTGACAAGGCTGTCAAGCAATTAAAATTAATTGTGATTAACCGTGCAATTAAAAAAATAATTGTGATTGCTGTTAAATAATAGAATACTATTTATTTAAATATTTTAGATGTTCTCTACATTTTCAAATATATTTATTTTAATTACAACGCAGAATACAAAGTGTACAGTTGCTTACTTTATATTTATTTTTTGATTACAAGTATTTGCACTGAAACAAAAAAAGTATTTTTCAGTTCTCCTAATACAAGTACTGTAGTGAAATCTCTTTATCAGGAAAGTTGAACTTACAAATGTAGAATTATGTACAAAAACCTGCATTCAAAAATAAAATAAGATAAATTTTTTAGAGCCTGCAAGTCCACTGTTCAGCCAGTTGCTCAGACAAATAATTTTGTTTATATATGCAGGAGACAATGCTGCCTGCTTCTTCTTTACAGTGTCACCTGAAAGAGAGAACAGGTGTTCTCATGGCACTGTTGTAGCCGGTGTCGCAAGATATTTATGTGCCAGATGTGCTAAAAATTCATATGTCCCTTCATGCTTCAACCACCATTCCAGGGGACATGCGTCCATGCTGATGAAGAGGTTCTGCTTGAGAACCATCCAAAGCAGTGCGGACCGACGCATGTTTATTTTCATTATCTGAGTCAGATGCCACCAGCAGAAGGTTGATTTTCTTTTTTGGTGGTTCGAGTTCTGTAATTTCTGCATTAGGGCGTTGCTCTCTTAAAACTTCTGAAAGCATGTTTCACACCTCGTCCCTCTCAGATTTTGGAAGGCACTTCAGATTCTTAAACCTTGGATCGAGTGCTGTAGCTATCTTTAGAAATCTCACATTGGTACCTTCTTTGCGTTTTGTGAAATCTGCAGTGAAAGTGTTCTTAAAACGAACAGTGTGCTGGGTCATTAGCCGAGACTCCTGTAACATGAAATATTATGGCAGAATGTGGGTAAAACAGAGCAGGGGACATACAGTTCTCCCCCAAGGAGTTCAGTCATAAGTTTAATTAACACATTTTTTTAATGGGTGTCATCAGTATGGAAGCATGTATTCTGGAATGGTGTCCGAAGCATGAAGGGGCATATCTGGCACGTAAATACCTTGCAATGCCAGCTACAAAAGTGCCATGCAAAAGTGCCTGTTCTCACTTTCTGATGACATTGTAAATAAGAAGAGGGCAGCAGTATCTCCCGTAAATGTAAACAAACTTGTTTGTCTTAGCAATTGGCTGAACAAGGAGGAGGACAGAGTGGACTTGTAGGCTCTGAAGATTTTTTTTTTTTTTTTGAGTGCAGTTACGTAACAAAAATCTACATTTGTAAGTTGCTCTTTCACGACCGAGATTCACCACTTGTATGAGGTGAAAAGAAAAATACTGTTTCTTTTGTTTATCATTTTTACAGTGCAAATATTTGTAATGAAAAAATTATACACTTTGATTTCAATTGTAATACAGAATAAAATATATATGAAAATGTAGAAAAACATCCAAAATATTTAATAAATATAAATTGGCATTTTATTATTTAACAGTGTGATTAAAACTGCGATTAATTTTTTGAGCTAATCGCATGAGTTAACTGCGATTAATCGACAGCCCTACTGATAAGCAAATATCCCATGCTATATTAACAACCAACACCATCTTCCATCAATATTGAATTTACATAAGTCAAGAAAGCTGAAATGCTTTCAACTATACTTCTTCATCAGTTTGGTTAAGTCACTGGGATTTCTATTACTAAATCACTAAGGTGATTTTGCAAATCCTGTCTGTAAGTGCCTAAATATGGGTTTGGAGTCTTAGTTTAGGCTTCTATTTTTGAATTTTTAGATCTTTTTATAAAATAAAGTTCACAATACCTTCATTAATGTATTGAAAGTCTAAATAACTTTTCTTTAACATTGAAGCAGCTTTCTTTAAAAATGACACCGATTTTAAGTCATTGAGAGCTAAAATTTTAATTAAAATACAGTTGTAACCCCAGATGCTGCAAGCACAGGATTAGTCCCATTGAGGTCAGTGATACTATTTGTGTGTGTAAACTTGCATACCTGCGGAAATGGTTGTGGGATCAGGGCCCTGCTCTTCAACATTCTGTTTTTTCCTACAGCAGTTACCCAATCCCACTATTCAGAGTAGCACCCGTGTTAGTCTGTATCCACAAAAAGAATAGGAGTACTTGTAGCACCTTAGAGACTAACAAATTTATTTGAGCATAAGCTTTCGTGGGCTAAAATCCACTTCATCGGATGCATGCAGTGGAAAATACAGTAGGAAGATAGATAGATATAGATATATATACAGAGAACATGAAACAATGGGTGTTACCATACACACTATAAGAGAGTGATCAGTTAAGGTGAGCTATTACCAGCAGGAGAGGAAAATTAAATACTTTTTGTAGTGGTAATCAAAATGGCCCATTTCCAGCAGTTGACAAGAAGGTGTGAGGAACCGTAGAGGGGAAAAATAAACATGGGGAAATAGTTTTACTTTGTGTAATTACCCATCCACTCCCAATCTTTATTCAAGCCTAATTTAATGGTGTCCAATTTGCAAATTAATTCCAATTCAGCAGTCTCTTGTTGGAGTCTGTTTTTGAAGCTTTTCTGTTGCAAAATTGCGACTTTTAGGTCTGTAATCAAGTGACCAGGGAGATTGAAGTGTTCTCCAACTGGTTTTTGAATATTATAATTCTTGACGTCTGATTTGTGTCCATTTATTCTTTTATTGTCCGGTTTGGCTAATGTATGTGGCAGAGGGGCATTGCTGGCACATGATAGTATATATCACATTGGTAGATGTGCAGGTGAACGAGCCTCTGATAGTGTGGCTGATGTGATTAGGTCCTATGATGGTGTCCCCTAAATAGCTATGTGGACAGAGTTGGCAACGGGCTTTGTTGCAAGGGTAGGTTCCTGGGTTAGTGTTTTTGTTGTGTGGTTGCTGGTGAGTATTTGCTTCAGGTTTGGGGACTGTCTGTAAGCAAGGACTGGCCTGTCTCCCAAGATCTGTGAGAGTGATGGATCGTCCTTCAGGATAGGTTGTAGATCCTTGATGATGCGCTGGAGAGTTGGGGGCTGAAGGTGACGGCTAGTGGCGTTCTGTTACTTTCTTTGTTGGGCCTGTCCTGGAGCAAGTGACTTCTGGGTACTCTTCTGGCTCTGTCAATCTGTTTCTTCACTTCAGCAGGTGAGTATTGTAGTTGTAAGAATGCTTGATAGAGATCTTGTAGGTGTTTGTCTGAGGGGTTGGATCAAATGCGATTGTATCGTAGATCTTGGCTGTAGACAATGGATCGTGTGGTGTGGTCTGGATGAAATCCCAGTAGCAGTTTTTGGTTTTGGTTTTGGTTTTGTTTTTTTAAAGCATTTATGATTTAGTTCATTATAAATTTTAACTTAAAGTCGCGATAGCACAAATTTTGGAAAGTTATACAAAGGCTTGACCTGATTAAAATCAGTATTTTGTTTTTTAATCAAGTGATTTTAAATTGACTTTATTCTAAATCACCTGTAACCAGGGTGGAGTATTTAACATTTCAAAAGGTAATGTCTGTCTGCTAATGACATTTAAAATAGAGTATAATTTTGGTTATAAAATTTTCTGAAAATATTCTTTGTCCAGTAAAGATGTTTCAAAAGTCTTATGAAGTTAAATGACCATATTGATATGATTTATTTTTGCTACCAATATCTATGTACTCCTCATTGGTTTTATTAATTATGGGTTTCACATTGAGCCCAGAGGCTGCTGATTTAAAACTGTTTAAAACTAGAATACTATCTGATCCTATATTTATCTTGTATGTATTTAGTTTCTGACCTATTAGTAGGGTCTCTGGATTAAACACATAATCACAATTGTGGTTTTGCTGGCTCAGTAGTTTAGATTTATTTATTTAGATTTATGACTGTGAAACTTAGACCTTTACAACCAATCTATTTTTGATGCAAGTAGTTTAGAACCCTTAGAAGCTGTGCTACGTTTGAAAACAAAATATTTTATTTTTGAACTATACAAATCGGTGTATAGATTTTAAACCTTATCCTAAAATTACTCTAAACATCCAATTAAATGGGTGCCAAATATTACATTAAATGAAGGTGCTGACTGATGTCATATCAGATTGTGTAAATAAACTTTATATTGAATATTATATAAAATGAATTGAAGTTAATGAGTGATTGACATCTTGGATTATACATGCAATCTCAGATAAGTAGCACCTCTCAGTATTGTGACATTTGCCAGAAACACTATCAATGTGAAACCTAGGCCATATCTGCACTACAAACTTTGATCGAAACAAGTTACATTGGCATAAAAGTGCCACAGTAGTATATTGCTCATGCAGGTGCATACTTGTCTCTTTGCGTCAGTGTTGCATGTGTGTCCACGCAAAGTGCGGTGTACCATGCATAGGTATCCCAGTGTGAGCCAAAAGTCACCCTTCTGCACAGTGTCTGTTGGGGAATTTTCGCAACGTGTTGTGGGGCATGCAAGAGTTGCAGGAGCGTGGGAGCTGGGAACAATGGGTGACGTACTCATCATGTAGCTTTCTCCATCCCATAATGCTATCTCTGTCTCATTTTCATGCCTTTTTTTAAAAAAAAAAATCCCATAAACCTGCCTGGCACCTGTTGCTGCTCCCCATCTCTGACAGAAGCGTGGAGCCTGCACAACTGTGCCCTGTTGTCATGAACATTTCAAATACAGGATGAACAGTCCTCTGGTATTTGCAGAGCTGCAGAAGTACTGCAGCAACAGGAGACATGACCATTTCCAAGGGGCATAGTGAAAAACAATTCAAAGGTGTTGGTGGTGTTCACAGAGCAGGTGCAGATGGTGGAGCACCTCTTTTTGGCCCAAGAAACAAATGCTGACTTGGTGGAATCATACCATATAATGCACATTTGGAATGACGAGCTGTGGCTGCAGAACTTTCGGATGCGAAAGGCCACGTTCCTGGATCTGTGCACCTAGCTCTTGCCTCCAGTGCATGGACATCATAAAGAGAGCTCCACTAACCATTGAGACGCGAGTGTGGTTTCATTTTGGAAGATAGCAATGCCGGATTGCTACCAGTCGGTAGAAAATCATTTTGGAGCTGTCATGCAAGAGTGTAGAGCTGTGATGGAGTGTTCATCACCAAGTGGCTATAGCGGCCTGGTGTGTCCTGCCTAATATCTGTGAAGCAAAGCAGGAAAAGTCGCTGCTGGGGTGGAGGTGGAGTGGCTGTCTGCATGTCTTACACTTTGAACAGCCAGACATGAGGACAATTAGAAGATCTCAGTGCAGAGCTATGCAGCTGAGGGAAGCCTTGAAAGAGAACTTTGTCAGCCACTGTAATCTGCTGTACCGGACAGTGCTCTACTTGGCCCTGAAGTTTGGGGGTTGTTAAGAATTGTGTAGTGCTTGGGGTACATTTAGGAATATCACACTCTTTTAATGAACCTATGAATTATGTGATGGTTAGTGTAATAATTACAAATGTATGGTGAGTTTTTAACTGAACCGATGAGTTCTGTGGTCCTGTTCTGTTACAAGTAATGTGCTTTGACTAGCATTAGCCAGTCTGTCTCATACGTTATGAAGTAATAAAGATGAATTTACTTCCAAAAAATAAAAATGTATTGCATACCAAAAACACTGCAAAAATGTACAGTTAAAAAACAATACGGTGCAAACTTATAAATTAATGGAACAGAGCTTTAAAAGTAGAATAATAAAAAAAATAAAACGTTCCAGTCCATTTCTGTCAAACATACACCAATCATGCCACTCTTGGCCATTGTTTGTGAAGCTGTAGTTTTTCTTACTGTCCCATGGTGTGAAATTGTAGGGGTAGGGATGCAGTTTATGGTGCCACCTGGAACACTGCTGAAATGGAGTTCTCCATTGACTGAAAAGGGAGGTGAGCCCGTGACTGTTGAACCTGTAAGTCGACAAGAGCCTGCCGCATCTGAGTTTGCTGCCTGAGAAGCCCCATTATGTCCTGGTGCATATCCCTCTCCTTTTCCTGATGAGATTCGTAGGACTTTCACCTGTCTGCTCTTTCTTTCTCCAGACTGTCTTGCTATATTCAACCTCCTGGCCCACAGTTCACAGTCCTGGCTTGCAGGATCTCACTGAACATGTCCTCCCTAGTCTCCTTTTTCTCTACATCAGGGTCAGGCGTTCAGTGTGTGTGGAGGGAGCCCCCCTCAAGGCCACAATGCAGCAGCTAAAGATAAAATAGACGTATCGTTGTATTTATAGTCATAACGGAACGCATAAGATAAGATTCAGAACTCCCTTTCTTATTCCCATAAAACTTTTAAATAAGATATGCTTACTGACAATTCAGCTTTGGACTGCCTTTGCACAGCACCTCTCTCCAGCCACAGCCATGGTGAGTATGGCCCTCGAGAGCTGCGGGGTGGAAATGAGGAGGGGATTGTTCGGTTGCATAAAACAATAACATTTCGGCCCCAGTTTGTATGTGTACAAGTACAGAATGAAGGCACTGAGTATTGGCACTATTTTCCACAGGCGGTGGTGATTTTCGCTGATATTTCACTCCTGAGGGCACAAAGGTACAGAAAACACAGCTGTTGCTGGCATTCCAAAGCTGCACAGGCCTGTATGCCACTAGCCCATTTACTGCAATGGTGCCTGCCAAAGTCATATGTAGTGGCGTGGGGAAGTGTTCTACTGTGGAGAAGGAAGTAAGGCATACATCCCTAGAAATCTGTGCATGAGGATTGCCAATTATCTCCATGAAAGTTTCAACGAGATATCTCAGGAGCATACAAGGGACAGCCCTGTGTACATAAACTGTTCTGCATGCCTCCTCTCCCCACCTAACCCTAGAGGGGAATGAAAAGCAGATGACAACTCGGCCTCGGTTTGTCATACCTCTGCCTCTTCTCATATGAGTAAAACAATGAAAAGTCAATAGCTGTGTTCTGCTAACTTGGGGTTGGGCCAGTTGCCACCTTCACATTTCAACATTTTAAAGGAGAACGCGTGCAGATACTTACCTGAGGTCCTTTCCTTGGATTGAACTCGTCCATGCTTGACTGCTGGGAGTGTCTAGACTGCAGTGGAGCCTCAAGAAGATCCCGGCTTGCAGCATAGCTGGACTCCCCTGCCACATGTCCCTCTTGCTCCTCTTTCCCACTATTTACGGCACTCTCCCTCTGGCTCCACCAAGATATCCACAGTAGTCTGAGGGGTCCTGGTGGGGTCTCCACCAAGTATGGCATGCAGCTCATTGTAAAAGCAGCAGGTCTCTGACTCAGCACCAGATCGACTATTGGCCTCTGTGTCGGGGTGGACTAGATCCAAAGGCCCCCTGCTGGAGGCCTCACGGCCCTGTGTCGCCCTGCCCCAGAATAGAGCAGAGAGAAGTCCTCCAGGCAGCCTAAAGTGGCTGCAGAGGAGCAGCCAATCTGGGGTCAGAAGGGCCCTGTATAAGAGAAGCAGTATTGCAGAGAAGTTCAGTTGCTGTGTGGAGCTCAACAAGGGAGGTCCGGGTGCCTTTCTGGCTAGACGAACAGCTCACTGCCAGAGAGCTCACCAGACAGAACCGAGCCCAGGGTAGGCTGCTGAAGATCAGGTGCCTGGCTGGTGGGAAGAGCAGCAGGACCAGCGGAAGGCCGGTGCAGGCAGGCTGAAACCCAGGGGGACTGAGCACAGAACCTGGCCAGACCAGCAAGGCTACAGCTGGTCTGGTTGAAGACTGAGCCCAGGAAGGCCTGCTGAAACACCATCAGCTGCGGGTACCGAGATGGGCCCTGGCTGGGTGGTTGAAGAAGGTTGTGCCTCTGGGAGAAGCCTTAGAGCTCCGGCCTCATACCAGGGCCAAGATGAGAACTCGGACTCTATACCCCGGAAGGAGGGACAGTTTGTGGGGCTCGGTCGGAGGGCTGAGCTGCGGAAGACCTGCTGAGAGAACCGTTGGCTGGGGGGGGGGTGCTCGCAAGAGGGGCGTGCCACTCTGATACAAGAACTAAAATCAAAAGCCGGCTTACACCCAACCAACCAAAGGGGGCTGCTCACACGAGAGGCAAGGGCTGCCCCCAAAAAAGGACTGTTTGTTTTCAGGCGCTATTGGCCAGAGAAAGGGAGCGCTCACAAGAGGTGGGTGCTAACCCCATTACAGCCTCCCTAGCCTTGTGGTATGTCTGCACACAACAAGGGACAGCGCCTAGTTGTACTTGCCAAACTGGGCTATACACATGGGGATCTTAAAGTGGGTATGGCTTCTGTTCTCTTTGACCTCTGGGCAGTGATGTTCACAATTGTGACCAGATCAGTGACAGGCAGGCATTGTGAGACAGCTGCGGAGGACTATTAGAGATGACATAGTGCACACAGTTTTCTACACTCGCATCTCGTTGACCGCAGTATGTTGACCATGGCTCAGTGCCATTTAGAGAGGTGGTTTTACTGTGTTGCCGTACCAGCACTTAAGTTGGTGGGAGACCACTTTGAGTCTAGATATACGCACAGGTCGACATAAGTCATCATGCATTGACATAACTTTGACTATACATTCCAATCTCAGTAAGCAGCATCTCTGAGTACTGTTGCAATTTTGTATGCAGTGTTCTTCTAGTCATGTTGGTCCCAGGATCTTAGAGAGAAAGGTGGGTGAGGTAATATCTCTTATTGGACCACCTTCTGTTGGTGAGAGAAACAAGCTTTGAAGCTTACACAGAGCTCTTCTTCAGGTCTGGGAAATGTATTCCGTGTGTCACAATTAAATACAAGGTGGAACAGATTGTTGAGCACTACCTACTATAAAGAACTCGAAGACCACAATTTACCCAGGAGTTAATGGATATCATCAAATCCTTCCCTGAACAACTCCAGGAGAAACTGTACATCATCATCATCCCTCACAACTCCCCACTCCAGGGACCTTCTACATGCTTCCCAATATACACAAACGATGGAACCAAGGCAGACCCACCATATCTGGTCATGGCACTTTTAGTGAAGGAATATCAGGACTTAACAAAGCTTTGATTCCTAATCCCTTTAGGATCCGTTAACCAGTGTGGAGAGCTACTCAGAGAGAACAAGTGCTTAAAAAGCCAGCTCCTAAGCGACTAGAGGAGCTAGTGAACAGGAGCAACAAACGGGAGTTTTCTGAGGGAGTTTGAGAGGGAGTGAGATACACCTAGCATTCGCTAAACTTAGGCCAATAAACACCCCACTCCACCCACCCCCAAAAAAGAAGCTGCATGAGGAAACGGAATGCAGGCAGAAGTCCACAGTGGAGTGGGAGTTATCCAGTTTTGCAGGATTTATGAATTCCTGTCTTGTGGGCAGGTAGTGTGTGTGTGTGTGTGTGTGTGTGTGTGAGTGTCCAGAGTGGCAAAACTGGAATAGCTAAGGGATACACAGGTACATACATGAGACTTTCGGGGATACAATAGAGCAGTCTTACCCCCCAGTTTGACAGCCTCTGTGCTGTTGAGAAGGATGAAAATCTCAGGGAAGGAGAACGTCAAATTGGAGGAGAGAGAAATGATCGCATGGTTGGGACTCTCCTTCCAGATGATGTCATGGGATCCTCTCACATTGAGGATACCTCTTTGAGGGAGTGGCCCCCAGTTATAAGGAAGAAAACAGGTAATTGGAATGGGGGATTTGATCATTAGAAATACAGGTAGCTGGATTTGCGATGACTGGGAGAACCTCATGGTGAATTGCCTGCCAGGTGCAAAGGCTGCGGAACTCTCAATACATCTAGTCAGATTTATGTGCAGTGCTGGGGAGGAGCTGGTGATCGTGGTACATGACATAGGAAAAGTTAGGAGAGAGGTCTTGGAGGCTAGATTTAGGGGACTAGGAAGTAGATTGTGGTCCAGGATCTCCAGTGTAGCATTTTCTAAAATGCTTCCAGTTCCACATGCAGGGTCAGTTAGGCAGAACTGCAGGGTCTCAATGCATGGATGAGACAATGATGGAGAGCAGGAAGGGTTTAAGTTTATTAGGAACTGGGGAACCTTTTGGGGAAGGAGGAGCTTATACAGGAAGAATGGGCTCCACCTAAATCAAAACAGAAACGGATTGCTGACATATAAAATTAAGAAGGTCATAGAGCCGTTTTTAAACTAAGGGGGCTAGGGGAAAGCCGACAGGTGTGGAGGAGCACATGATTTGGACAGACATCCCATGGGGCGGCTCTATTAACGGGAATTTTCCTAATAAATAAGAGAGGCTAAAAGTAGATAAAGCACAGGTAGGAACTGAAGGGAAACATTCAAATGAAAGAGTCCCATTCATTTACTTCACATGAAGGCAGACAACTAAACAGTGGCAAATGTTTTAAGCGCTAGAAGTCTAAATACTACAGATGGGTGGACTTGAGTGCCTTGTATTAAATGAGGATATTGATATAATAGGCATCACAGAAACATGTTGGAATTATGACAATCAATGGGACATTAGGTTACAAAATGTATTGAAATAACAGAATAGGTTGTGCTGGTGGGGGAGTGGTACTATATGTGAAAGAAGGCATAGAGTCAAATATTAATCAAACCGTATCATAGAATCTGTATGGATAGAAATTCTATGCTTGAATAATAAAAGTGCAGCAGTAGGCATACACTATGGATAGGGCCCTACCAATTTCACGGCCATGAAAAACTTGTCACGGTCTGTGAAATCTGCCATTCCCCATGAAATCTTATCTCCCTGTGCTGCTGGGAGCCTGGGGCTCCTCACAGTTAGTCTGGCTGGGCTGTAGAGGGACACTTCTGTGCTGGAGCAGCCTGGGAGCTGGGCTCTGGGCTTCTATCCCCTCCCACCCCCACGTGGTTCCTGCCGCGGCTCTGGGCACGTAGCTCAGGGCTTCCTCCCCCTGCGGCTTCTGCCGGGCCTGGGGGCTTCTGCTCCCAAAGGCTGCAGCCGGGGCAGCCCAGGCCTGGGCTTCTGCCCACCCCCACAGCTCTGGTTCCGGGCATGGAGCTTGTGGCTTCCTCCCCTAGTGGCTCATGCTGGGGCACAGGGCTTCTGCATCTAGGGCTGCCTGGGCTCTGGGTTTCTGCCCACACTTGTAGCTCCTGCTGTGGCTCTGGGCACAGATCTTGCCCCCTCCCAGCCCGCCTGCTGGGGGGTGGGAGCTTCTGTTCCCAGTGGCTGCAGCCGGGCTATAAAAAATAGAAAACTCAATAATAATGGCACATTTCAACCATCCCCCTATTGACTGGGTACATGGCACATCAGGAAGGAAAGCAGAAATAAAGTTTCTAGGCACAATTAATGATTACTTCTTAGAGCAACTAATAGTGGAACCCACAAGGGGAGAGGCAATTATTGATTTAGTCCTAAGTGGAGCACAGGATCTGGTCCAAGAAGTGAATATAGCTGAACCGTTTGTAATGTAACTACTTATGCTAAACAGTCTGTTCCACCTTGTATTTAACTGTAATACTAAGTTCATTTCCCAGACCTGAAGATGACCTCTGTGTAATCTTGAAAGCTTGTGTCTCTCACCCACCCTCTCTACTATAACATTTGGTGAGAACACTATCAATTTGAAATCTAGTCCGTTTCAAAACGTGAATTAAAGGAATTTCAGGACTTTGGAAAAGGAGAGTAATTGGTTAAGAACAAAAAAGTTAGACACATTTGACTGCTTTTTTTTTTTATTTAAATTACAAAGTTGGAAAATGAAGAAAATGCAGTAGATGAAGTATCTAAATTTTTGTGGTATCTCATGACATCTTATGCTCCAAAATTAATTCAAAATGGTTTATATAGGAGTAGTACCATATAGATTTAAACCATGAATGAATTGCTGTAAACAAAAGTTAATATTAAATACTATGAGTTGGTGGAAAGTGTTCTAGAGAGTTCCAACGAGGATTGATGTGTGTCTGGTAAAATTTAACATTCATTAATGATCTGGGCAAGGGACTAAACAGCATGTTCGTGAAATTGCAGATAAAATTAAAATGATAGCTGTAACTAACAGTGAGGACAAGAATAATGCAAAGGAATTTAGAAAAGTTACAAATGCACTCAGGAAATAAATTCTGAATAAGGAAATAAGGTACTACAGCTGAGAAACTAATCCAAATCTGAGGCTGTCTCTAATACTACTGCAGTGTACACAACTCCAGCTATGTGAATAATGTAGCTGGAGTTGCCGTACCTTACGTCGAGTTACTGCGGGGTCTACACCGCAGGGGGTCAATGGGAGAAACTCTCCCGTCAACTTATCTTACTTTTCTCATCTGGGATAGAGTACAGGGGTCGACTAGAGAGCGATCTGCTCTCGGTTTGGTGGGGTCTTCACTAGATCCGCTAAATCGACTGCCGGTGGATCGATCACAGAGCGTCGATCCCGGCTGTTGTGCAAATGTAGCCTCAGATATTAGAGAGCATGGAAACTTGGAAAGCAATAAATGTTTGGGCTTTTTTATTTGGATTTGAAAAAGCATTGGATTTTGAGCATTTGAAAACTAGGTAATGCCAGACTTACGAATCGTTGCCCATGCAGCCTTAATTTGGCCATCTTATGCATCCTACCTATGAACTGAATGTTCAGGGATTCTGTGGAAAAAATTATTGTGATTATGTAATTAAAGTTTGTATCATAATGCGTATGCACAAAGGAGCTGAAAGTTTGTATCACAATGCATATGTACAAAGAAGTTGAACTACAGCTGCATAGGTTGCGAATCCGGCACTTCCTAACTTTTGAGTACTTGACTTTTAACATAGTTTTGGGGATGTAATTTCCTAGGTTTATTTTAAAGGACAAAGGTAAAACTTCAGCTCCAGAAATCTCACCATCATGCTTCATTAACAGGTTTTCTGTCATGAGCCTTCACTGACAATGTAGCACAGACTTCTACCCTTTGTACTTTAGGTAACGACTTTTAGCTGGCAGCAGGAGAAGGCTGTAATTCCACATGGAGGGAAATGAGTCACTGGCACAGTGACCATGTGCTCGGTCCAGAGGGTGATTGTGCGGAGTTTGACACAGCTTTCTCTCATTCCCGCTCCATGAAGTGGGGGACTTCTGCTCCATATGGAATCTCTAGATGGAGGATGGGCTGTTGGGTCCTGGGGATTTAAGGGGGGAGCCAGAAAGTAAGGATTACAACTTTTAATGCATTCCAACTCCGTTAAATCTGTATCTTATTGCACAGACAAAGAAAAAGCACTTTTCTACTGTGAGGGCTATTCTCCCCCAGCCACATAACAAATGCCTGCTGCAACCAGTGGAGGTGTGAAAGCTTTAAAAAAAAAAAAAAAAAAAAAAAAAGTTGCAAGAATCCTTTATAAGGAAAAGTGTTAACCTAAATATGAGGTCACTAGTAGCTTCTCCTATTTAAAAAACAAAAATAAAAAAACTAACCCCCAGTTCTAGGTGCCCTATTAGATTATAATTAAAAATTTGGTCAGAGACAAAGCAGCTGGCTTTTCATTACACCAAAACATCCTGTTAGCCAAAAACCAAACTCCTTGCTCTGTTCCCATAAGCTCTCATCCACATCCCAATAAAAGAAAATCCCTACCATTCTCCTGCCCTAGTAACTTTGTTTGCAGCATGTCCTTGGCACTAACAAATTAGTAAGCTCCAGCTCTGGCACCTCTGCTGATCCCAACTAGGGCAGTGTCTCATGGAGAAAGAGGCAGGTCTTTCAAGTAGGCAGGTCCCAAGATATGTCAGGCTTTATAAATCGTAACCAACTTCTTCTACCTTGTCTTGATTAGGCAATAAAGTGTGTTCGTGCCATGTGTTACCTCATTTTAGTTCACTGGAATTTTAGCTAACATGTTAAGATAAGAGAATTATAATTTTAACACATTAACAGGTAAAGGTCAGCACTCATGGAAGGCCTGCAGTTCACTTCAACCTGTTAACATGTGGAAACTACAAACTGCCTTGACTTCACTAGGATTTTACCTCATGTTTCCTAAAGTTTTGTAAGAACACACCTTTTTATTTTACCTTGTGAAGATGCGCCCTGGACCCCTCTACTCAGAGGAAAGAAAGAAAAGAAAAAAAAAAAAAAAAAAAAAAGCACCAGTGCACATCCTTGCGCTCTGGTATCACGTGTTCATGAAGATGCCCAGCTTTACAATAGTCTGCTACCTTCCGTGTCAGCTCTAGTTTCCAGGTTGATTTAAAGGTGTTCCATGTAACAGTGCATTGCATCGTCTAAACTTGAAATGTTTAGGTGTGAATGCCCGTTGCATGGTCTGCATCTGAGAGAGAAGTTCGTAACTATCTGAGCAAATGTGGAGAAAGTTGTGGTCACTGCTGCTGTATAACATCAGCTGCCGTCTGATAAACAGCACCCCCTAAATCATGCACTCTATTGACAAACATGCCCTCAGTTAGAGAGGCAAATATAATCTTCGCCATATCCTTTGGTTGTTCCTCCCAGCCCACCATCATCACCGCAATCTAACCTGAACTGAGCTTCATCCAGCTCATTCTGATCCACACCCCGTATGCCACCAGAGACTATGGACGGTGCTCAATCATACTGTCTGTCTGAGATAAAATGGAGTCAGAGGATTGCCAGCATATTCTGTGAGGAGATACAGCAAAATCCATTCCTACTCACTAGTCATCCCAATGGCCCAATCTCCACATTGAATAGCAAAGATAATGGCATATACTCTTATTATTTCCCCGCCCCAGTAGAGGGCCATAAAGGCAGAAAAGCAAATGCCCAAAACAACCCTTTAGGATCTCTCTGACAGAGAAGAAGGAAGTCACCGGAAGCTAGCCTAAGCTACTTGCACTTTGGGAGTAGACAAAACACTTTGCAGTCAGTGGTTTCAAAGACAGCTGGTACTCCAGAAGCCATGTGGACTCTTGATAACCATTGCTGAGAGATCAGCAACCCACACCACCAGTACCATTTGGTGATAAAAGCAGATTGACAAAGGTCTGAGGCTCCTAGATACTGAGTTCTGTCATCCAGCTTTCTTCCTATTCTTAATTCAAAATGGAAGATTGTCATAATTATCCAGGTTGACAGTTTCAGTGGGTGGTTTCTTAAGCAGAGATTGTACGTGTTTCTTTAAAAACATAGTGTGCCCTGCATTCCTTTTAAACAAGGAATTAACCAGTGCCATCAGCGGACACAGCACTTGGCCACAAAACATGATGGTTGTTCTTTCAAAAGTTTGCAACTGAACGTCGACTCACTACAGCTTTGAAACTTTACTATCAGAAGAAAAATGCTGCTCTTCCTTCATTTTTTTAGTAGTTTACGTTTAATACTGTACTGTAGTGTATTTACTTATTTTTGGTCTCTGCTGCTGCCAGATTTCTTACTTCTGGTTCCAATTGAGGTGTGTGGTTGACTGGTCAGTTCGTAACTCTGGTGTTTGTAACTCTGAGGTTCTACTGTAGATTCAAAAACCAGTTGTGAAACAAAAGTTTGCCTATCACATCCAGAGTCTCAGCATCACTTGCCTAATTCTGAATCAGAGACCGCTTACCCTCCAACCTTTCAAGATCCTGCTTGGTTACAATACGCAGAGTTCAGACCAAGTTTTGCATGCCCAGTTTTCTCTGCAAAATGGTAAAAAATGTCCTCACAACTGGGGGTGCTGAAATCTGCCCCTGAAGCAATGTAATCTGGCTACAGCAGACTATCCTGGACAGATTAAATCTGTTGTTTTGAGAACCTGCAGATACCATAGTAGAGACTAAGAATCCTCCTCTGTGCCTACTGAACAGCTACTTCAAAAATGTCTTGACTATTTGCAACTAATATTCTACAGCCTGTGACTTCTGCCATCACCATCTTTCTTCTCCCTTCATCTATCAGAAATTATCACCAGAATGACCTGAGAGGATGAAGATGGAGAAGAAGATGCATAGAGAAGCATCACAGATTAGAGAAGTTCTGTATGACTTTAGTAAAACCACTGTCACATTACATTTCAGTTCTGAATGCTTCAAAACCAGACATATTGACAAACTGGGAGGGAGTTTTAAGAACTCTAAATGAGGGATTGATTTTATTTATAGACCTAAGTGTGTACATGTTGGCTGAACAGAGGGTAGGAACATACCAATATCTGAAATTTGTCAGCACTAAGGATGGTGAAAAATTGCTTAGGATTTAACAGGAGGGTATAACTAGAAGTAACTAACTAGATGCAATTTAAAGGAAAAATTAAGTTGACTGTTGTAAAAAGCTTCCTTGACACAATAAGATTTTACTATGTAATAGTCTCTTAGGGGAAGTCATAAAAGACCCATCAACTGGATCATTTAACACTGGGAAATACACCTCTACCCCGATATAACGCTGTCCTCGGGAGCCAAAAAATCTTACTGCATTATAGATGAAACCGTGTTATATCGAACTTGCTTTGATCCACTGGAGTGCGCAAACACCCCCTCCCCCCCCGCGAGCACTGCTTTACCGCGTTCTATCCGAATTCGTGTTATATCGGGTCGCGTTATATCGGGGTAGAGGTGTATATCAGGGAATTATCCAAAGTAACAGGATATAGATGAGATGACGCAATATATGTTTTGTCATTTGAATATGTAGGATTCTGTGAAAGCAGTATTGAGTCTGTTTCATCTAAATAAAATAAGTATAATGTGCCTGGGCTTGTCCTAAAGATGAGAATAAACAACTAAAAAAAGTGGAGGTGAAATCAATCAAATTTTAACTTAATGTTTTGATTACTGCTTTTTAGAATGAACAGTTGTGTTTTTGTACCACCTTTAAAACATAGATCCAGATTTTCAAAAATGCATGTACAAGTTGAGCAGGCACATTCTTGAAAAATTGAGCATACTTTGATCCCACAACAGTAGTATCTCCCTATTTTGGACTTCTGTCTCACAACCTGTGGAAAATCAGTGCAGGTGTGTGGTCTGTAGTGCCATGGTTTGCAAAGGGTTATAAGTTCTGTAAAATTACTTTCAGCATGTTTCTTTCCTTTCCCATATGTTTGAATTTCATTTTAAAATGTACATTGTATTGTTTTGACTCCGCAGCTATGAATCAGCGAATCAGCCAAAGTGCTCCAGTGAAACAGCCACCACCACTGGCTCCTCAGAGTCCTCAAGGTGGAGTGATGGGCGGGGGCAGCTCCAATCAGCAGCAACAGATGAGACTGCAACAGCTGCAGATGGAGAAAGAGAGACTGCGACTGAAGCATCAAGAACTGCTTCGGCAGGTGAGGCCACAGGTTAGACACAGACTTCCACTATATTTTTTGTATGTTTTTGTTGTTGCACTTATGTGGCAATTCCAGGGAGCGTAAAGCACCAGAGACCACCTAAGGTCTTAAGCTCCAAAGAGAGGACTGGGCTACATTCATTATGTCGTCACCTCAGTAGCAGAAGCTCTAGACCAGTGGTTTTCAAACTTGTTTTCTGGTGACCCAGTTGAAGAAAATTCTTGATGCCCATAACCCAACAGAGCTGAGGATGTGGGAGAGGGCTCAGGGCTTGGGCAGAGGATTGGTGTGAGGGCTGTGGAGTGGGGCAGGAGGTTGGGGTCCAGGAGAGGGGTCAGGGCTCAGCTGGGGATGCAGGTTCTGGGGTGGGGCCAGGGATGAGGGGTTTGGAGTGCAGGAGGGGGCTCCAGGTTTGGGGGGGAGGCTCAGGGCTGGGGGAGAGGATTGAGGCGCGGGCTTACCTCCGGCGGCTCCTGGTCAGTGGCCCAGCCAGGGTGCAGAGGCAGGCTTCCTGCCTGTCGTGGCACCATGGACCGCACTGCGCCCCGGAAGTGGCCAGCAGCAGGTCCAGCTCCTAGGCAGAGGCGCGCAAGCAGTTCCGTGCAGCTCTCACTCGCAGACACCGCCCCCCGGCCAATGGGAGTGCGGAGCTGGTGCTCGGGGCAGGGGCGGGCAGCACGCGGCGACCTGTGGCCCCCCCCGTCTAGGAACCAGACGTGCTGCTGACTGCTTTCGGGGCGCAGCACAGTGTCAGAACAGGTAGGGACTACTAGCTTTTACTGGCCAGCCTCCAGGGTCCCTGGGTGCTGAGCAAGGCGACCCAGTACTGTGTCGCGACCCGAAATTTGAAAATCACTGCTCTAGATGCAAGACTTTTTCCTCAGCAAAATTCCCAAAGAGCAAACATCTTCACTAGTTGAAGTGTCATTATGGTGGTACAAGTAAGAGAGCACCACAGAGTAATGTTGTTATTGGAGATTTCTCTGAGAATATTTGTCACCTCCAAAGAGCTCAGACTGATACAAGAGCCAGAGAGGCTGGTTCCCCACATCTGCTTGTCCTTCATTTTAAGGAAAAACCTTTTCAATATAACTTTTTTTAAGTATGATTTTAGAACACATTGCAATCCAAAGATACAAAAGTGTTTTTCAAAGTACATGCTCTAGGTAGAGGAATTACCTCATTACTGAAATTTATCCATTTCCAAATGGTGTGCAGGCTGAACAATTGAATAGGCTTTGCTGGGTTTGGAGCCTGTTGTTCTCTTGTGTCTAGGTATTTTAAACCTGGTGCTTAAATGTTACGCCAGGGGTGGGCAACCTATGGCACACATGTCAAAGACGGCACGCGAGCTAATTTTTAATGGCACGCTGCTGCCTGCCGGGACTCCAGCGTGCCATTAAAAATCCTGCCCAGCCCAACCCGCTCTCCTCTGCCCTCCGCTCCCCCCGCGGGGGCAGGGAGCAGAAGCATAGGCGTGCGCACAGGGTGGGCAAATGGCCCGACTCTCCCAGCATGGCAAGCCGCGGGGTCCGCGCTTCCGGGCTGGAGCACCCGGCCAAGCGCAGCAAGCCGCCGGCCCCTCCCCCGCCTTTCCCTCTCCCCTGGAGCCGTGCCACCGCGCACAGCGCTCTGGGGGTCGGGGCTGCGTGCTCCCGCGGGGCAGTGGTTGGCTCCGCGGGGAGGCAGACACGCTCCCCACTCAACCGGAGCCCTGCCGCCATGGGGCAGCATATCTGGCTGTGCTTGGAGCCTCATGGTAAGGAGTCCGGGGCTGGGGGGGTTGGATAAGGGGTGGGGGCAGACAGAGGACAGGGTGGGTTGGATGGGGGTAGGATTCTGGGCGGGGTGGTTAGGGGCGGGGGAGTCTCTGGAGGGGTTAGTCAGGGCGCGTGGGGGGTTGGATGGGGCATGGGAGTCCTGGGGTCTGGCAGGGGGCAGGGGGTGGATAGGGGTCAGGGCAGTCAGGGGACAGGGAGCAAGGAGGGTCCGGGGGAGGGGGCAGTTAGGGTGGGGGGGTCTCTGGAGGGGGTGGTCAGGGGACAAGGAGCTGGTGGGGTTGGATGAGTCGGGAGTTCGGGGGGGGGGCTTGTCAGGAGGCAGGGGTGTGGAGAGGGGTTGGGGCAGGCAGGGAGCAGTGGGGGGGTTATATGGGTCGGGAGTTCTGGGGGTCCTGTCAGGGGGCGGTTGGATAGGCATGGGAGTCCCAGGGGTCTGGCTGGGGGCAGGGGTGTGGATAAGGGTCGGGGCAGTCAGGGGACCTGTAGGGGGTAGGGTCCTAGGGGGGCAGGCAGGGGACAAGGAGTAGGGGGGTTGGAGGTTCTGAGGAGGGCAGTCACCCAGCCCTCTGCCCTGAGCCCTGACCCCCCCCTTCCACCCCCACACCGCCCTCTGCCCTGAGCCCTGTATCTCCCCAGGCCCCTGCCCTGAGCCCTGTACCTCCCTCATACACACCCAGCCCTCTGCTTGACTCCTTTACCCCCCCCCCCACGATTCCAGCCCTGACTCTGGCACCCCCACACATACCCAGCCCCCCCCGCCCTGACACCTGAACCCCCCTCACATGCCCCCAGCCCTCTGCCCTGACTCGTGCACCCCCCCCACACAACCTCCCCCCCCACATCCCCACCCTGAGCACCAAATGGGAGCTCCTGCACCCCCGCCCCCCACACATTCCCACCTGCACCCCTCACATCAAATGGAAGCTGCCCAGGTAAGTGCCCCACACCCAAACCTCCTTCCCCATCCCTGAGCTCCCTCCCTCATTCTAGCTCCCGGCCAGACCCTTCACCCCCACCCCTGTGCTCAGTGCACTCCCACCCTCAGCTCAGTGTAGAGAAAGGAAGAGAATGGGCCAGAACCAGGGAGAAGGTAGGTACCCACTGTATGTGGGCAGGGCCAGGACCCCAGACCAGCAGCAGGCTGAGCGGATCCAGCAGTCGGGATCCCGGCTGGCAGGAGCCGGTGGATGGAACCCCTGAGTGGCAGCGGGCTGAGCCGCTCAGCCCACTGCCGGTCTGGGGTCCCGGCCACCGGCCCCGCACAGCCTGCTGCCGGTCTGGGGTTCTGGCTGCTGGACCCTTGCCAGCCGGGGTCCCGGCCGCAGGCCCCACTCAGCCCGCTGACTGCCTAGGTGAACAGAACCCCAGACCAGCAGCGGGCTGAGCGGGCCGGTAGCGTAAGATCAGCATTTTAATTTAATTTTAAATGAAGCTTCTTAAACATTTTGAAAACCTTGTTTATTTTACAATACAACACTAGTTTGTTTATATAATATATAGACTTGGAGAGAGAGACCTTCTAAAAAACATTAAACTGTATTACCGGCACGCGAGACCTTAAATTAGAGTGAATAAATGAAGACTCGGCACGCCACTTCTGAAAGGTTGCCAACCCCTGTGTTACGCCATTCCCTCTAGAACTTTTCTAGTAACAAAAACTGGTCATTGAGAGAATGATTGGTTTGGGAGGCAGGAACTCTGGATTTTGAATCCCAGCTATGACTCCTTTTTGTGACCTTGGGCAACCTATTAAATCTTCCACCTGAGTTTCTCCATTTGTAAGATGCAATAACATTTATTTACTGTCTCTCAGGGTATTGTGAAGATTAATGGTTGAAAGCACATTGAAGATGGAAAGTGCTGTAGAAATACTTCATATTCAGATAGCCCAGTGGTTTCAAAGGATAACAGCAATATAAATAGGAACGCCGTAAAGACAAAAGGAAAACATCATGCACTGTAATTTAGTTAAGCCAGCTTTCAACACTGGGTAAAGGTGCTCCAAATATCCAGTTAGTAGTGAATTAAGTATATTGATACACTAACTAAACACACAACCCACTGTAAGCAGCTTCTTTAAATAAGTTACAGGAAGGAAAACGTGGGGGGGGGGAAATATATGTGAGACATTGCTTATGTTGTAATAATAAGGAAGTAATTAATTATTTACTTACAAGCAGCATACTTAACAGAGCATTTAACATGTTCCTTTTTTACTTTGTTTTAACTAGCTTTTAATTTAACAATTTACCCAGATTCGATTGTAGATTATGGACTTTGTTAGTTTTGTAACTGAGTAACCTTGGGGAAGAAAACCCAACCAGACCATGATGTCTGTTTCCACAATCGCCACTTTAAAAGTTTCATTAACATTTTTCTTTCTGGATTTTTGGTAGAAGGTTGGCTACCATCTTGTCCCAGAAATATAGGTTATCCTCAGCTTTGTAGCACTGATGAGGGAAGCACTGACACCCTAGTCTTTTCTTTGAGAAAAACTTTTCAAGTCTTATCCTCTTCCCTTTCCACTTTGGTGATGGGCCTTATATCAGGAGAGGATAATATCTTCATGCCCTCTTTCTTTTTCTTCGTCACCTGTGGTATTCTGTCCTTGACCTGGAGTCTGATTCCCATTGTCCCTTCTGAAATCGAGGTCTGTTTGTAGGAATCTTTAGCATCTCTTGATATAAGTTGGGTCATCTTTAAAATTCGGTACTTCTTCTTAAGGTGTGCCTAAATAAGATAGCATCAGGACTCCCTTCTGCTTAAGCACCCAGTCCTCTGCTGTTCCTGCTTCGCTATTAATCCTCCAGCAAACATCTATCCTATGCTAGCATGCTTCTAGATAGGCTTCTAGTTTTCCTACCTCAGCTCTCCTTGAGAAATCTGACTAACGTTGGATCAGGTGACCGTCAGTTCCCTCCATGTTCTCCTTCGCCGTTAAGCTTTTCTGTCATGTTCACATGCTCAGTAAACATTTGAGTTTTGTTTCATTGTGAAGTTGTGATTTTCATCAACCCTTAACTCCCTTACCTTGTCTCATCTCGGGCTGTCTTAGGGACTCGATACTACAAGATGGTGTTTGTAAGTCAGCCTGCACAGCCAAATCATGCAGCTTAAAGTAATTTTTATCCATCTTATTTTTTACTCTTAGGCATTGCGGAATATCAATCCCAGCACAGCAAATTCTCCAAAACGTCAGGTAGGCTCTTAACTGATGATTCAGTGTAATAAGAAACAATTGAAGTATTAAATTAGGCTAGCTGAGGAACTTGTTTTACATGAAGCCATGAATAACAGCTGGCTCTGCCATACACCTTTTTAAGCCACTGCTCTAGTTGTGATCCCTAACATCGATGTTAAGAGTGCTTCATTACTTCATCATTATTTCAGTATTTTAAAGCAAACGTGGAATTTGTTACACTTTTCGCATTGCAAAGAACTTTCTCTTGTTTTTCATTCTTGATGATATTGAAATTCCAATTTTCACCCCATCAGAATAGACGTGTAAGCAAACCTCCCATTAAATGTAATGTAATAGCTAGTGTTTTTTAAATAATCTTCAGACATGAAGTATGTTCTGATCAGCGCAGTGTTTATATCTAAAACAAACATCATCTTGAGATGAGTACCCTATACATTAATTCATTGAATAAAAGATCACCCAGAATATTTACAAGAAGATCATTGAGAATATCTTAAACTGTCAAAATAGCTGCTGGAATCAGATAATATGCAACATGGAAATCAAAAATCAGTCATTTAAATTCTGTAATTAAACAAGCACTTATTATGCACCAAAACCAAAACAAATAAACATCAGTGCAAAAGGAAATGATCAGAATTTAAGGAGTAATAGGATTCTGAATACATAACCAATTGAATGTGAATTCCTCTCAAACCATTGGGAATTGGAAAGCAATGTAATATATAGCTGAAAAGCAAAGGTTTTCCCTAGATGTGCTCTTAGGACTGAATTGTCCTATCAACTTGCAGTCGTCATATGGTTATTGTTAATATACCCATTCTTTGGACAACACTCATTGGCAGTTTGTGTGTAGCACATACAGGCTTTGTGTTGTGCTTTTTACTGTAAGAAAACATAGTATAATGAAAGCCTATGTATCCTGCACATCTGCATCCAGACTCTGCTGAAAAATAGTGTCAGAATTCATCACCTTAAAAAATTAATTTCTAGCCCTTATAGTTGCAAAGAGAACCTTCAAAGTATGAACCTCATTAAAACACATGCAGTGCTGTCTCCTTGAGCCTGCAAACAGACATCCCTCCAAAAAATAGCTTTCCCGTTTATCTATGCCATGGCAACTCTGAAAGCTAAAAATGATCATTAAAATGCCAACATTACTTCACTGATAATTTTAGGAGCGAGACATCACTGTTGGATGCAGAGGTGAAAAATTGAACAACTGGTTAAAGTTTGCTGGATGAGGGAGTAATTCAAGTCCTGTCCAGTCATCACGAAATTAAGTTACCTAGACCCTTGCTCACAAATGGATGGTAAAGAGGAGCTTCTTTTCCACCCCCTAAAATTCCAAACTGCCTTCCACACCTTCCCATGTACATCCCCACCTTATCCCAACTGTCAGAAATTCCACCTTCTCTTCCTTTCCCACAACAGCTGTTGCAGATACTTGAGAACACAAAAATATGCAGCAAATTGAAAAATTTGGGGACCGTATAAATACCAAAACAATTAAGAAAATATTATGTGGAGCGTTTTCATATTTAACAATGTAAAAGTGTCATTTTTTTTTAAACTACTTTTGAGTTTCTAGTTAACCATGATACAATGCAACAGAAACCAGAGGGATCAGAGTGCAGTTATGGGGTCTTGAGTTTAATTAGTTGGGTAGATTAGAGCAGCTAAAAAATTATGATTGGTCTTCGAGTCCTTAAGTGATTTCAGCATCTTTGCCTTAAATGACATTTATAAGTTAGCTGAGGACCAATTTGTCACTTAACAAGCATGTGACTATTCTCGACAGTTGTCCACCCTCAATCCTATTTTATGATCTGCGATTGATTAATGAGGCATGTGGCAAAAGCGGGATTAAAGTCTGATTTATTAAATTCAGGTTTACGTTGGGGCTCAACATTGCTCACATCAGGTCATGGGACCTATTGTGTACTAGTCTTCCTTTTGGTTTAAAGGACTTAGGTTTCAGAGTGCTCTGAGGTAGACAGAACACAGCCAGTAGGTTACTCTATTGATGTCCTGGAAGAGGTTATAAAGCACTTTTTGTTCTTGACTGTTGTATCTAAAAGTACCTTTTGTTTATGTTTTCCTCATATGTCACTTTAGTAAGATGATGATCTGCCACAGATGGAGGAGGAAGATTAGAGAACTACTAGTGGAAATTGTGCTCTAAAAGTTTCTTGGAAGTTTTAGGTCCATGTCTCTGGCAATAATATAATTGAAGTCACAATCAGCATAACTAATCCAGGTTATGAACAGCCTGGTGAATCAGGGCTGTCTTTAGTCAGAAATAATATACTTCTTCAGTAGACTACTACTTCTTGTCAGATCATTCCTCTGTTTTGCTTATTAAAATCCATCATCTTTAGACTGGATTAGTTGCTTCCACAATGGTAGATTCTTGTTTGGGGGACAAACATGATATGTTCTCTAGCCAAGTGTCAGCTTTTTTACACAAAGCTTCAAGAGACCTTGAGAGTGCTTCAAGGTGACCAAGTTGGATTCATTGCCTGTATTAGTGGGATAATTGATCTGTTTTTGGTGGAATCTGACACTGTCTCCCCTTGGGAGGTCAGGGAGCCATCATCTCTCAAGTGACCCCTTGTGTAAAAATATGTCTTGATGCTGACCACTCATCAACTATTTCCATTTTGGGAATGGATACTGAGAACTCTGTGGTAAGGTGGCTTTTACCTGAACACTTAGATAACCTTGACACCTTTCAGTCCGCTTTGAGATCTGAATATGGTACTGAGATTGCACTGGTTTTGTTGGTTAATTCTTTTAGCTGTCAGCTGCCTCGGATGGGATTAAACATGAAGTGTTTGAGTCTGCAAATACTACCAGAGGCTGGGCTTTTTTTTCCTGTCAGGGATCTGAGAGGGGTGGTATTGATCAGTTGCTAATCTTTGTGAAGCGTACTGCAAAGGGCTGTATGTTTGTAGGGGGACTTGAGTTTCTCATAACTCCTATATATGTCCTAACAAAAAAACTCAGAGCATATGAAAGCAGAAGTTGCAACTTCCTTTTTGGGTGAAGATAGAGGAAATCACTCTCAGCTATTGCTGCTACTTGGAAATCCAGAAGCACACGAAGCATTTATGTAGGGACTTGTACCAACTCATCACCATCATCAGAGTGCTTAACAAATATCTAAAGTTGCAAATATTAGCAAAGAGTAAACATATCCCCTCAGTTGAGCTATTGACCATATCATTTCTGGATGCTTCTCCCCACCACCAGCCCAGGCGTTATCACCAATATCTTAATGGAAGTCAACTTCAGCCAGCTGTCATCTAAACCCTATATATGACCAGACTCTGGGCAAGTAAAGACTCGATACCGCCAAGGTTCTGTGAAAAAGGTAGAGCTGTGTGTCATCACTGATATCATTTGAGCCCTAAACAGCATGCCCTCCTCCACTAGTAATCTTACATACCTGTTTAAGATAAGAACATAAGAACAGCCTACTGGGTCAAACCAAAGGTCCATCTAGCCCAGTATCCTGTCTTCCAACAGTGGCCAATGCCAGGTGCCCCAGAGGGAATGAACAGAACAGGTAATCAAGTGATCCATCCCCGTCGCCCATTCCCAGCTTCTGGCAAACAGAAGCTAGGGACACCTGACCATCTTGGCTAATAGCTATTGATGGAGCTATCCTCCATGAATTTAGTTCTTCTTTGAATCCTGTTATAGTCTTGGCCTTCACAACATCCTCTGGCAAAGAGTTCCATGGGTTGATTGTGCGTTGTGTGAAGAAATACTTCCTTTTGTTTGTTTTAAACCTGCTGCCTATTAATTTCATTTGGTGATCTCTAGTTGTTATGGTGTTACGCGAAGGAGTAAATACTTTCTCCACACCAGCCATGATTTTATAGACCTCGATCATCTCTCCCCTTAGCCATCTCTTTTCCAACCTGAAAAGTCCTAATCTTATTAATCTCTCCTCAGACGGAAGATCCTAATCCTTGTTTTAAAAAGCCCTGCACAATCCTAGCTCCTGCCTGTCTCTCTTCTCTGTCTCCTCCCTGTCTCTCCCCATTCTCATCTGTGCCACCTTCGCTGTGGTCCTGTATAAATGGAGCTCTCTCCCAGTCCACCACACCTCCCCACTGTGGTCCTTGCTATAATTCATATACCTCTCTCAAATTGTCTCCTCTTCCACCAGACCTATTAACTCCTGTTCCTCACCCACTTTGGAGTGAGAATTAACAAAAGGGCCAAGAAATTATTTTTTAGAAGGAGATGTGAGAGACACATGGCAAACTTCACCATTTGCTCAATCATGTGCTTTTGTTTTTCCATATTTCTCATCTGCTTGTTGCCTGCTTAAATTGTAAACCCGTCTGAGTAAAAGCATGATCTACTTACACTTTGCTACATAAATAACTAAAGACTTTTAAAGAGTGGTTGAGTTTCTTCTTTAATTATTTTTAAGTTCATTTTAGCTGGCTCTGTCTGTCTGTCCTAATTTGTGTGGTTAGTATGTGTATGCCTAGAGCCAATAGGTGTGTTTTGTAAATAAACATTTTAAATGTTAATAGAAACACTGAGGTAGATGGAAGTAGTATCTCTCAGAACTTTTCTTGTATTTTTAAAGATAAGCTAGGCAAATAAAACTATAGAAATATCATTTTCTAAACTTTGTTTTTGGAAACTAAAAGATTTTTATTTTCTCCACATTGTTTGTTCTTTCAGAAAACAGAACACTAATGTGTACATTTAAAATAAAACCCCATTGATTCTTTTTTTTTTTAAACACCAACCAGATCAATCAGGCAGGAACATAAATCAACTTTTTCTGGTTTTAGAAAATAATGGGGAATAAAAAACATTAAAAAATAACACTTTTGTATTTTTTGTAAGTTCTGGAGGCAGTTGTGCTCTGAAGTTGGCAAGCTTAAAACTGATACTAAAGGGAATTTTTTTCATCCGAATATTCCACGACTAGGACAGATTACAAGAGCTGGTAGTGTAGACCTGTACTTGGTGTCTGGTACCATTTTACTGACACACAGCTTTCCGGCCAGGTGGCAGGGAATGGACTAAACTCCAGACTTCAAACAGGGATGCTGGTGTTGGCCAGCCCTGGATTTTATGGGCTATATGTCTTCACTGCCATAAACGGTGTGTGTTTTACAGCAAGATAGCTAAATGAAGTTCGTTATCTCATTTTAAAATCCTAGTGGGGACAAGGCACTGTAGTTTTACCTCAGTGTTGCTAGTTGAGATCTACCCCAAGTAGAGGAGGGACATCGTGTTGACTGCAACTAGCTTCATTGAGGTAAAAGCTCAAGTTCGCTATCTCACTGTAAAAACACATTTTTCTGCAGTGATGACATAGATTTTGGCTCCAATAAACATTTTTGATCAACTAAACTTAAAAGAGGAGAAAAAAAATCAATACATTTTATCCCATGTAGAATAAGTATTTTCCTGTTTGTATTTCTTCCTCTCTCCTCTTGCTGTCTGAAACTTAAAAAAAAAAAAACAGGATAGTGTGATTTTTAAATGCACACAGTTGGTAGGGAAACTCAGCATTACATATAATATCAGAAACTGCTTCTTTTTTTAATTGACTAGATTTCAAGTTGGCAGAGATACATTGGTATGTATTTACTTTGGAGTTTTCCTTAAATACTCTTCATTCACTAAGTCCCCAATCCAGCAAAGCAGCGAGCTGTGTGAGTAGCACCATTATTCTGAATTAGACTATTCACATGCTTAATTGTAGGCATATGGTTAAATAGGACTTTAATTTTAGAAAATTAGTCATTTTTATATAACCGTAACAATAAATTAAACCCTTAATTTTTAGAAAAACATATTTTAAAGTTCTGTGTTAAGATTTAAAAACATTTTAGTTTTTATGAAACTGAGTAATCAAGGTATTTGTACAGTTACTTTGGATCACTAGAAATAGCTTTTCCCAAAGTATCTCAGTAGAATCAAGCTGTCATTTTTTATTGCTGGAGTTCCTTCCCAAAATCTTAGTTTATAATTTCCTATCTTTTGTTAGCAAGTGGCATCGCACAGAGTGTGTAAGTAATCAGAAATATTGGGCTATTGTCTATATTCAAATTGTTGAATAAAGTGACTTTGGACCTCTTTGTCTAGAAAGACACTGGTATTCTATGTACTTGGAGGTTAATTCTGATAGACTGTCTTGTCGTAGGCCCTGAGCCTGCATTGTACATCATCTGCACAAAGCCCCAACAACCTCTGGGGCTCTTTAAGGGTGCAGCAGTCTATCTGTTTAATGCATAATGCAGCACAACCACCATAGGCCCTGATTCAGGAGAGTACTTCAGTACATGTTTGAGTAATGTTCTGAATTGGGGCCTCAGAGTGTGAGACTTCTTGCGAATTCTTTGGCAGAATGTTTCTTCATAAAACAGTTTTGACTGTCTCTAATGTTCTGTCTTTTCTGTGTAGCTGAAACTTTTGCCAAAGCATAGAGGTATGTCCATCAGAACTGCAGCTCACATTTACGTGGTTAGGATTTGATGAAGAGGTTGCTTGATCTCGCGTATTGCTAAGAAATGTGAAAAATGTTATGGAGAACACTCTAATGCACTACTTTCAAAAGTGTCTAGAAAATCTAAACAAGATGGGATCTGAACAGTTGCTGTCAGTGAAAGGGTGCCCTGTGTGGTTGAATTCTGGGCGGCATGCTGTCTGGCAAAAGAACGTATAAGACGCAAAATACGTTCATTAGGTTTACTGCAGAGGTAACATTACTGTTTCAGCTTCATAGGCACTGCTGTTACAAATTTTATGTGGCTTCTGAAACTGCATATCTAAGCTCCTTGTTGAGAACAATAAATCTAAGTTAAATTTGTTTGTTTGTTTAATATGTGGTGAAAGCAGTGCTGTTAATGTTACTAAGAGGTTTGTGCTTTTCTGCTAGTTCAAATGTGGGAGGAGTTTGAGTATCAATAACTGGAATTTGCACAGTACAAAATATTTGTTTATGTATGAAAAAAATAAATAAAACAAAGTACTGTCCCCACTGGCAACAGAACAAATTTTTAATAGATTTTCAAAAAAAGCAAAAAAAAAATTTTCACCTAGTCATAGCAATAATTATTTTTAAAAACTATTTGTGTCCAAGGCCCCCCAAAATGAAACAAGTACAGAGAAATCCATCCACGGCTATAGAACCCACTGTATCTCTTGCATTTTTATTTTTTTGGATGACTCCAGTGCCCTAAGAACACGTCCTTGTACCTAGTACAGAGTTATGCTGTACTGCACCAAATTACCATCAGTTTTTTAAGAGCTGGCCCCCGTGAGTGCACATGTGCTCTATGTGCCCAGGACCAGAAATTCTTCAATAGCAGTGTCTGTTGATCTGCATCTCCTCATGCTCCCAACCAAGTACATACAGTGCAGCATGGGCCAGCTGTCTCTCCAGTTTCTTTCTACCATTTGTGCTCTGGAACAGAACCTCCTATGTCTGTCCTCTTTCCAGCATTCCTGGTTGATTTTCAGACCTGTAAATAATTGTAGTTTTTATATTTAGATAGATTAGTTAGTTTGGGGATCAGGGTATCTCTTCCCTTTGTTCCCACACAATTTGGGGTACCTATCATGCCCAAAGTTCCAGGCTTCAAACCCTGCCTGGCCTGCCTACAGGTCTTCCCAGTGAGTGACCTGCACAAGAGCTGCCTGTACTGCCTCAGGGAAGTGCACATCCCCTTGAGGTGTGGTATCTGTTGTGTTTTTTCCCCCACACACACACACCAGGCAGTCTCGGAAGTTCAGACTCTGGAGACCCCTTATGGAGATATCCATGAAGCCCCATTTGGCCCCGGGGCCCTCACACTCCCCGTTTAGCCAACCTGAGCCTCCAGGCAGCATCCCTCCAGCTCCAGGATCCATTGGTGGTTCTTCAAATGATGCTCTCCAATTATATTCCATTGAGGGGTTACGCATTTATGCCATGCGTCTGGAGTTGGAGAATTTGAAAGTAGTATCTGTTGGTCCGTGCATGCACTCTGGCTTGCCTCATGCTTCCATCTGAGGCGATAAAGGACAAGGCGGACTGACTGCATCTTCAGTTTTTTCTCATTGCCCCATGGTCCACATCAGAACTCTCTGTCCTTGCCTCAGATGCATGTCTAGAAACAATAGTTGTACATAGTTTTTAAACAGTTTTTACAGTAGTTTACAAGTTTTATTTCTTTTCTAGTTTTTACAAAGTTTCTAATAGTTACTAGCTTCAGTTGTTTTAGATAAACTTGGGGTTTTCACCCCCACCACCACCACCCACGTGCAGGTACCTCACTATGCTCAGATTCCTCCAGGCCCAACGAAGGCATGAGGAAGGAAAGGGTAAACACCTGCATAAAAAGAAGAATAAATCACCCTACAAATGCTCAAAAAAGAGGTCTATCTACCTCTGACACCACATGGGATTCCGTGCCTTGGATCAGGTGCATCTGGAGCTCACAAACAAGAAAGGCCACTACCTATGGTGCCAGGAACAATTAATACCTCGAAATTGCACTCTCAGAGGTGTGAAGTTCAACTCCAGCACTAAGCAGACATGGAGGGGATTGTTGTTCATCTACATGAGCAGTACCAATCCAGCAAGTCCACCGCTTCCAAGATGGCACAGGCAGGTCTCGTTTAAATCCAAGACACCTACTAGCTCTCCTCCAATGAGAATTTGATACGCTTCTTGAGCATCTAGAAATGTATATAGATCCAGAACAGGGCTGGCTCCAGGCACCAGCACAGCAAGCAGGTGCTTGGGGCGGCCAACGGAAAGAGGCGGCATGTCCGGCTTTTCGGTGGCAGTTCGGCGGCGGGTCCCTCAGTCCCTCTTGGAGGGAAGGACCTGCTGCCAAAGAATGAAGTGGCGCCAATTGCGGCTTTTTTTTTTTTTTGCCACTTGGGGCGGCAAAAACACTGGAGCGGCCCTGTTCCAGAATCTCCAATCTTCTCACATCTGATTCTTCTGAGAAACATCCCAACTCCATCAATATGACGTTCGTTGGTCCTGAGCTCCAACCGTCAGGTGGATGCCCTAACACAGTTGGTGCACCACTTATGAGCTTCTGTCCTGAGTGCATTGAAGTTGGGTCATGTGGTGCTCTCAGCCCCAGCATTTGAGCCTGATGACTCCTGTTCATCAGCCAAAAGTGATCAGGTATCAACAGCAAACTGGCAAAGAACCATCGGCCTGGCCAGAGCTTCCAGAGTTACCTGGATGTCTTTGCCTCATGGCAAGTCACACTATTGGTCAATGGACCAATGGTACCCACCTCCATATTCCTATCATTTTGGCCATTGGCTGTATCGGGGCCGCTAAGATTCATATTTTCAGACCAGAGAGGAGCCACAGTTCTTGCAGGAACCTTTGACTGATTAGGAGCAATCTGAACTGCCAGATCCACCAGCAGCACTTCTTGCTCTCCCCAGATGAAGTACTGATACCAGCATCTCCCTTACCTCCAGATGATTACAAGCAGTACCTGGACCTCCTAAGGAGGATTGCTGGTTCTTCAGATCTTGCTGGAGGAGGTTCAGGAACCTACCCACCAACTTCTGGACATCGTCCAGGCTACAGCTCCCTCTAAGGTGGCCCTTCCCAACAATGAGTTCCTATGGAGCCCACTAAGAAAATTTTGCATATGGCGCAGAGGACTGAGAAAAAGTATTGTTCACCCCAAGGGAGCAGAATATTTGTTTTTCCAACCCTAATCCCAACTCCCAACTTAGTGGTCCAGGCGTAACAGAGCAGAGTTATCCTCTCTGGACAAAGACACGAGACTGAAACTTTCTGACAAGAAGAATTTCTCTTTGGCTGACCTGTTATTCCCCATAGCGAATTATCAGGCAGAACAAAAAGTAGCCACTATATTGTTCCTGAGCTACTCAATCAGCCCCAGAGGGGATGCCTTCCTGGTGCAGTGGTTGGACCTGCTGATGTATTCCTTCTCTCCCATACCTTTGCTACCTTGCATCCTCAGAATGATCAAGCCGGACAAGGGAGCAGTGATCCTGATAACTTACTGGTAGTGGAGACTATTTTGATGCACCACTATCCTACAGTTGGCCTCTCACCCATGCATTCGCCTTCAGCCATTTCCGAACCTACTGTCTCAGAACGAGGGCAAGACCAGCCACCCCAGTCCAGCTTTCCTCTTTCTGACCGTGTGGGTTTTAGATGGACAAGGAACATAGGGAAAGACTGGTTTTAGGCTGTTATAGGATCCATTCTCTACAAGGAAGTGCTATGCCACCAGTTGGAAGCGATTCTCCCTGTGGTGTCAGCAGCACCACTTAACTCCTGAGAAATCGGGAATCCCTCTAATTCTGGAATATCTTCTCTCATTGAAGACATCTGACCTGTTTGAGTTCCCTAACAGTACATCTGGCAGCTATTAATGCCTTACATTCTCCGGTGAAGAACTGCACTGTTTTCACCCATCCCACTACTGTGACCGTCAGAATGTAAACCTGTCCCCACTTATAAAGCTGAACCTGAGCCTGCTATTTGAACCTTGAACCTTCTGCTTCCTCTACATCTATCTATGAATGTCGATAGCTTGGAGGACAGGAAGCCCCATTCACTTAATGTACACAGGGCTCTGATCTTCTACTTACACAGGACAAAACCTTTCTGGAAGTCTCCAAGGTTATTCATCACTATTGCTGAAGGAATGAAAGAGAAAGCTATCTTTTCCCAAAAACTCTGAATGGATTTCCACCTTTGTCCTCCTCTTTATGATCTTATAGAAACCCCTCCTCAGGGCCCATTTGATTAGAGTGTAAGCAGCCTCAGTGGCTTCTCTGCAGGGAATCCCTTTGAGATATATATATATATAGAGAGAGAGAGAGAGAGCGAGCAGCAATTTGAGACTCCATTCAGACCTTCACCGGGCATTACACTAGTTCAGGCTTCAGCTGGAGATGCTTCCTTTAATTTAGTGATCCTCCAGTCTGTGATGCATCATGCTTCCTCACACCCACCTTCTAACTGAAACACTGTTTTGGACTCATCCATAGTGAATACCCCTGCAAATCAGCACCGGAAGAAGAAAGGAAGGTTACTTACCTTCTAGGAACTGGAGTTCAAAATTTATGGTCCCTGTGGGTATTCACATTCCACCCTCATTCCCCTTTGCTCAGGTCCTCTTTGGATTCACAGTAGAGCAGGAACTGGAGCGGTGTTTGGTCTGCATTACTCCTTATACCCTCGGTTGGGAGCATGAGGAGGTGTTGGGTGCAGGTGTTGACTAACGGGCACTGCTATTGATGAATTTCCAGTTCCAGGAGCACATGCACACCTGCAGAGAGCTAACACACATTTTGACGTTACCGTCCTTTACTAGTGCTACTTTCAGCCATAGTAAAATTTATTCACTGAGTATTCTGTAATATAATCTTCCCCTACTTTCACTGCAGTCTACCCAACACTCAGATGTTATTCCAATTAAACCCCAAAAATAATGCAACAGATGTTGTAAGGGACACTGGTGTTAGAGGAGCTTTTGTCTTTTTAAAAGACTAGAACACCTGCAAAAGCAATTCAAGCCAACAGGCTGCATATTAATCAATAGTCCAAAATTAGTGCAGATCTATTGAAATTACAATTTTTCCACAATTCTGAGGTCAAAGGCCATTTTGAATATTCCATTTATATTTTGCAATTGAATTTTGTAACCTAGTTGGCTTGTGCATACAAAGTGTTAAGCAAACAAGTTGAAAATAAACTTTTTTTGTGATAACTATCTGTATGTAGAATCAGCAATACATTAAGACAACTTACTGGCTGAGCAAGGGCAAAGTTATTACTGAATTCTCATAAAGGTTTGAGAAAACAGCTTTTCTATTTAAAATTAACAGCAAGCAACTGTGAGACTGAAAGACAGAGGGAAATTAATGGGTGACCCATTGCAGATTACTAAATGTTATGCATTAACGAGTAAGGTTCTGATCTTGAAAACAGAGGCACTAGCATGAAACCCCTGATTGTGCCTTCCAACAGGATCTAATGCAGGATTGGATCCTGGAATTTTTCACTAATATTATAAAACTTTATTTATATCCTGAAACAAAGGGGTTGATTTCCCTAATGCAGTTTAGTCTTAACTAATTTCTGGTGTTCTTATTATAGCTGGAGTATAGTCCTTGGTGTATATAAATGATTCATGGACCCCATCTAGTCAGGTTGTCAATGAGGATTGAACCCACATTGTGTATCTGAAAACATGAGCCTTTATTGCTTGAGATAAGACATGTCCGTGTGTTTGCTGAGAGGCAATAGCAGACTCTTAAACCTTGATATGTGGTGTAACTACTAGAGTGGGACTTGGGTGCTATTCTCAAAACCAAAGAGGAGATGTTTACATCTTCTTATACCCAATAGCACGGTGGTTAAGGTAGTCATCTGGCATGTGAGAGATCTAGGTTTGAATCCAGGTCTCTCTCCCAGGTGAGCATCCTAACCACCAGGGTATTGGTTATTCTAGGGTGGGGGTGCCTCTGTCTCTCTTCTTGAAGCTGTTCCACTTTGTCTAAATTATTATTCAGTTGGGCCAGCGAGAGCAGAGCGAGAGTGACTCTAGACCGTTGATTATGGCATTCACTGGGATGGGGGAATACGCCTGGGTTCAAGTCCCTGTTCCAATTAATATTTAATTAGTTATACAAAGTGGAATAGCTTCAATGTGAGAGAGGTACCCCCGCTCCCCCCAATAGCCTGGTGCTAAGGTTACTCACCTGAGGAGGGGATTTGCTCCAGAGTAGGGATTCAAATCCAGGTCTCCCACATTCCAAGAGTGTGTCCTAATTGCTGGACTGTTGGGTATAAGGGAGCAATGTAACCATCACTTCCTCCTAGATTTGGGGAATCTAATACTGTGTCCATATTTCCTTTGCTTTCATTAAAACAAAAATGCCCAAAATCAAAACAGTTTTTTCTGAAAATTTTAATTTGCTGAAAATTCTGAAAAATTTTGCTTAGGTCTGACTCAAAATAGTTTGGAACTGTCAACAAACCAAGAAATGAATTATTAAAACTGCTCTACTCATGTAAAAAGTATGATGAAACTAAAAGGAAAAGGCTCTTTTAAAAGAGTCCGTTTTCTAAGCTCCATTTTGAACAAGTTATACACTTTGTGACTATCCAGTGAAGCTGTTAAAAACTTGTGTAACTGTAAAATAAACAAACTTGAAAAAGACCAGCTGGATAAGTTACAGAATGCTGACCTCATTTTTTTTTTAAGTAACTTTATCTAAGGAGTTGACAGATCATTTTGGTCTTGTAAATAATATCCAAAATTAGAATTTTATATTAACATTGTGAGTTTTAAGCCTTTATTTTCCCAAAGGTAGTTAGAAAAGTTTGACATACTTACAAAAATAGGAAGAGATCAAGCCATGGTAATCCCAGACAGAATTTTGTCAGACTTGTATTTTTGCATTTGGAAGGTCAGATAGTTCAAAATAAAGAGCCGTTTTTTAAACATGAATATAAATAATATATAAATAAATAATATATTTTCTCCTCAGCCTGTAAGTAATTAACATCTTGTTTTAACACTGGTAAATCTTTAGCGGATTTCAGGAAATGTGGAGTAAGGGTCTAATATTCCTCTTTCCTCAATGGGAAGTGCTGGTGTGTAGACACAGGAACTCTTTGACACAGTAACTTCAGTGCAGTCAGTTTATAGCCACGCTTCATTAAATGTGATACAGTGCTCACACTTTTGGAAATGAGGTGTAGTTGAATCAAGGGGGAAATCCTTACTGACTAGATACAAGCTTCAGTTACTCTGTAGATGTACCTCTGGATAGGCAAAACAGAGGTCCTGGTATCCATCTTTTCCTGTATTAATGCATATTTTTCTGATAAAATGCTTTGTTGGTTTCTTCAGTCAGATGTGAGAGTTCCTGCAGCTGAATACTTCTCAGATATTGATGTTGCAGTTACAACCACTTTTTTTTTGACCAAATGGCAAAGGAGGCTTAGTCCATACCATTGTTAGACTTCTCAAGAAAAAACAAGAAGTTCCTTTTTTAAAACCAATAACGCTGTGTGACTGTGTTTGTTTGTTTTTTTCTTTACTCTTTACTCCCTTCAATTTTATATTGATTCTTCAGCCAATGTAGAGATGAAATCTGGCCTTCTTTCCTGTCACTTTAGCACCATTCGCTTTTGAGAAGGACATCTGAGACTAGTTTTCTTGTTTGTTTGGATTTTTTTAATATTAAATCAATTGGTGATGCTGACTGTGTGTCTGTGACCAGGGCTTTTTAGTAAAATATTATTTTAGTTCATTGTTGTATATGGAGCACTGTTTAGCACGGTACCACAGAAACTGCTGCTACTTTGATCTCAGACATGGAGGCTATTCCGGAGATCCACCAGCCTCCATTCCAGTTCAGAGTAAACATACGTGTCTACACCGCAAGTTTGCTTGTAATAATGTCAAATGAGGGGTGACAGAAAATTGTAGACTAGTAAATTCAATCAAATGTACTTGGTAGATACGTGAAAAGGGGCAATTGCCAAAACCCCACGTGAGACCACAGTTAAACAAAGCATACATGGGTATATGGCTGCACTCTCTGTAGTTAGGAAAGTGCAAAACCCCTTACCAGAGCCCTGCAAAGAGGCAATTAAATAAGACAGAGGAGTATCTAGCCACACCCTGCCCAGATGGAATCTTTATGTAAATGCAGTTACTTAATATGAACATGGTGAAAATTATTTTTAAAAGGTAGCCAAGGCAATCATATTACAATAGACCAGGGATTCTCAAACTTCATTGTACCGCAACCCCCGTTCTGACAACAAAAATTACTACACGACCCCAAGAGGGGGGACTGAAGGGGGGACTTGCCCAAGCTCTGCTTCTCCAGGCGGGGCGGGGGAGGAGGAGGAGCCTGAACCCCACCACGCTGGGCATGGGGGGACAAAGCCCAAGGGCTTCATTCCTGGGCAGGGGGCCTGTAACCTGAGCCCCGCTGCCCAAGGCTGAAGCCAAAGCCTGAGCCCCGGGTGGAGGGGCACAGGCTTCGGCTTTGGGCCCCAGCCAATCTAACACCAGCCCTGGCGACCCTATTAAAATGGGGTCGTGACCCACATTGTGAGAACCATTGCCAGACTGACTCCCCTTCTTCCTCTTCACCCCCACCCCCCACAAGTGATACCTCATGCAAAGTCTGGCCCAAGAGACCCAGAAAGGAAAAAGTCTACATGTTCTAAAGATTCATTAATCTTATTAACCTACCTCCTCTTAACTCCACTACTGATCCCATCCTTTCCCTTAGAGAATCAAAGGCTTTCTCATTTGATCACACCCTGTCCCTCATTATAGCTTCAATCATCCAATAAAGAAACAGTTCAATGTGACTTAAAATGACCAATCACACAGCAATAAATAGTGAATAACAAAAGCACTCAACAAACAGTTTACAAGCAAATTTAGGCCAAAATTTATTAATTTGAAGTAATTATTTCAACTATTATGAGAAATCAGTCTGTTCATAAACAATTCCCAAGCAAGAAAAAGAGTAAAATTCTTTGACATTGTTTGCAACCACCTCTATTGGTAATTGGAATTTAGTTTGCATGTGGGTGGTGTCAAACAACAATTTATTTACTTATATTAATAGTTACAGTTAAGTCATTGTAATAATTGGAGAAATATCCTGAGCTTGCATTCTCTTTAATTTATTGAGCAGAATGGGGATTCTTCCTTTGACTTTAGACATTTAGTAACTATGGAGATGTGTATTCACTGTACCCTGAAATGCTGATGATGTGCCTGAAACATCTCATTGAATTTACTAATGTGCTCATTTCTTGTTTTTTCAGGAGTTAGCTCTCCGTAGCCAACTTCCCACTATGGAACAAGATGGTGGCTCTCAAAATCCAGTGTCGTCTCCCGGAATGGCTCAGGACCTGAGAACAATGACTACAAATAGTTCTGATCCCTTTCTTAACAGGTTTGTAGGAGTAGTTACTGAAAAAAATTAAGATTCTGTTTAGTATGTGTAATCGTTTATTTTGAACATCTGTCTGTGCCAAAAACCACAGCTGTAATTGAATCTTTCCTTAAATGGCAAGTGAAGTAAAAGTTAAGGTTTAAAAGCTATCTCCTGTGGGAGGAAGTAAACTGTTCAGACTTGTAGGAAGGATTCTTATTCAAAGTCATAACATGTTTCCCTATGCATAGTCTGTTGACTAACAGTCACCTTAAAATTACTGACTCAGAAGAGCTTGTGAATAGCTTGCTATGAGATCAAATGAACTGTGAGGCACATTTACGACTACACTTGGAGGTTAATTTTAAGGTGTTTTCACATAGGGTATTTAGCCTGGCAATATTTTCACTGCAGTAGGATTAGTGCCAGAAAAAGTGGTGGGATTTATTTTAAATACCGTATTGTTTAAAGTTCATTTGTTTGTTCAAGGAGTTGGCATTTTGGATTGTGCTTAGGCAAAGTATCAATGAAGAAAGGAGAAATCTGTGTTCAGCAGATTTAAGGAAAATAAGGAGGAATTTTTTTGAGTATATTATGAACAAAAAGCATCCTGATAATGGCACTGATCCATTACTAGATTGAAAGGGTAGAATAATACTGCACCAAAGGCAGAAGTGTTCAATAAATATTTCTGTTCTATATTTGAGGAAAAAACAGATGATGTAGTGCTATCATATGATAACGCTCTTTCCATTCCAGTAGTATCTCATGAGGATGTTAAACAGCAGCTACTGAAGTTAGACATTTTTAAATCAGTAGGTCCAGATAACTTGGATCCACAAATTTAGTTCCAGAAGACTGGAAGAAAGCTAATGTGCTAATATTAAAAAAGGAGTAAAGGGGATGACTTAGTAATTATAGGCCTGTCAGTCTGACATCAATCCTGGGCAAAATAACGGAGCAACTGATATGGGACTAGATTACTAGAGGATTAAAGGAGGGTAATTGTATTCATGCCAATCAGCATGGGTTTATGGAAAATGGATCCTGTCAGACTAACTTGATAGTGATATTACAAGTTTGTTGATAAGGTAGTAGTGTTCATGTAATATACTTAAACTTTTGTAAGGCGTTCGACTTGGTAACACATGACATTTTGATTTTTAAAAAAACAACTAGCACAATACAAAATTAAGGTGGCATACATTAAATGGATTAACAGTTGGTCTCAAAATGTAAAAGAGAATCGTTATCAGGTGGATTTGTTTCCAGTGGGGGTCCTTCAAGGATCAGGCTTGGCACTACGTTATTTATTATTCTTATCAATGACCTGAAAGAAAACACAAATTCCTCACAGATAAAGTTTGCAAATAATACAAAAATTGGGGGAGTGGTAAATAATGAAGAGGTCAGATCACTAATACAGAACGGTTTGTATCGTTTGATAAACTGGGCACAAGCAAACAGTATGTACTTTAATATGGCTAAATATATGTCTAAGAACAAAGAACGTAGGCCATAGTTACAGGATGGGGACTGTCTCCTGGGAAGGAGTGACTGAAAGGGATTTGTGGGTCATGATGGATAATCAGCTGAACATGAGCTCCCAATATAACACTGTTGTGAAAAGGACTAATGCGACCCTTGCGTGCATAAACAGGAAAGTCATGAGTAGGAGTACAGTGGTTATTTTACCTCTGTATTTGGCACTGGTGCAACCATTGCAGGAAAAGTGTGTCCAGTTCTGGGGTTCGCAATTCAAGAAAGATGTTGAAAAATTAGAGAGGGTTCAGAGAAGAGCCACAAGATTGATTAAAAAATTAGAAAACCTCTTTTAGTGATTGAGCACCTGGAGTCTATCAGTTTAGTTTAACAAAGAGAAGATTGAAGGGATGACTTGATTAGAGACTATAGGTACCTACATGAGGAACAAATATTTGATAATGGCTCTTCAGTCTAGGAGGGAACGATATAACACAGTCTACTGGCTGGAAGTTGGAGTTAGACAAACTCAGACTGGAAATAAGGCATACATTTTTGACTGTGAGGGTAATTAACCATTAGAACAATTTACCAAGGGTTGTGGTGGATTCTGCATCACTGACAATTTTTAAATCAAGCTTGGATGTTTTTCTAATAGATATGCTCTAAGAATTATTTTGGCGAAGTTCTGTGGCCTGTGTTATTCAGGAATAGGGTGACCAGACAGCAAGTGTGAAAAATCAGGACGGGGGTGGGGGGTAATAGGAGCCTATATAAGAAAAAGACCCAAAAATCGGGACTGTCCCTATAAAATCGGGACATCTGGTCACCCTATTCAGGAAGTCAGACTAGATGATCACAGTGGTCCCTTCTGGCCTTGGAATCTATGAAACATTGCTATTTGCATAACTTCTGCAGACAGTCTCAGATGTTAAGGACAGTTTTCACTTGGCTTGTCACAAATTTAATGTTTTAGGTAGATAATGTAAATGCTTAGTAGTTGCTGCTAGTGTTTGGGAGAAAATACTGCAGCCTGAGACTAGTCCTACAAGATATTTGCTTAAATCAAAATGAGAAAGAAGTTGATTGACTGACCAGCAAATAACCCATTTTGTTAGGGGATTCCAAAGCCTGTATTATTCTCAGAAGCATCAAGCATTTAGACTTTTGCCACTTGAGATTTAGAAACAAGAAAGACCAAAAGAAAAAGGTTAGGTTGGTGCAGTAACTACATTTTGTAAAGTTTTATCATAGCATGGTTTCTATCAACTTTCTAAACTAACAAACCAGTTCATCACCCGATGAACAAAATTTATGAGAAAATGACTTCTTAATGTAATAACTTTATTTACACATGAGCTTATCAATGTTTTTTTTAAAACCCTTTTAAAATTAAACATTGGTCTCCTTTGTAAAAATATGTATTCCAAACATACTCTGTGTTTCCATGCAGCAAAATAACATGCTCATCCCTATTTTTTAACCTGACGTTATTTCATATCATATAGAAAAACAAAAACCTTAAGTTTAATACTGAAAGGACGTCTAACTTCTTATTGTTCTTCAAGAGCTTGCTCATGTCCATTCCATGCTAGGTGTGTGCCCACCACATGCACAGTTGTCAGAGATTTTTCCCTTAGTGCTATCCGTAGGAACAGCTCTGGCGCTCCCTGGAGCCATGTGCATATGTGCCAGTATAAGGGGTGCCACCCAGCTCCACACCCTCTCAGTTCCTTACTGCCCATGATGGTTGCTTGGAACGATCCCTCTTCCTCTTGCAATACTTCTTTCCCAGTGGTTTGGACTTTGTAGCATATTGTTTTCGTAGTTAGTGTAGTGTATATAGTGTGAATAATGGTCCCTGTCGTCGAGGACTTTCGTCCCAGGGGCTTCAGCAAGCCCATGGCAGTGAGTGACCTGCACTCTAGCTGTCTAAAGTGCCTCAGGGAAACTTGCGTTAAGGAGAAGCCAGATCTGCAGGGGCTTCAGACTGTGCACTCAAAAAGACAGACATTCATCTGAAGGTTGTACTCATGGAGGCAGCCCTCAGACCAGCCTCGGAGCTGAGCCACTGCGAATTGGCACTGAGCCCTTTGGCTTCCATGCGAAGCACTGCCCCAACACTCTGCTCTTCCCTGCACCATTCTCCATTCCCAGTGCCGAGGAAGAAGCACAAGAAACAGCTCGCCAAGAGAGGGCGCTTTCCGGTGCCAAAGAGGAAAAAGCAGAGTGACTAGCATGGTGAGATCCGCGATGGGCCACTTGTCCTCCCTAGAGAGTGCTTGCTCCAGCAACTTCACCTAGAGCACTGAGTCCAGTCCGGGACCCACCCCAACTCCCAGGAGCAGTCATGGGACCTTGTGGCTGCAGGCCTCTTTGACTCTGGAGGCATTTCAGCCGGAAAAGGATCTGATGTCCCTCCCCATCCTGCCCACCCACTAAAGGCCCCTGCCAGTCAGGGCTACTGGGGACAGAAAGTATCAAGGAGCCATCATAGCACCGCCCAGAGGAAAACCCTCCATGGTTCCATTGTAACAGTCTCCACCCAGTCACTGGCTCCCCAGCACCGCCTATAAGCAGAAGCGGGTACGGCAACCCCATAGTTTCCGAGGGAAAAATCCTCTTCAGAGTCCAAAGGGGAATTCTTCACCCCACTGAAGAAGTACCAGTACCCAACCTAAGCACTGGACTTCAGTACTGGCTCCTCCAGCTGGCAAATGCAGTCACAGTCTTAAAACCTGTGGGGATTTCACCAAGTGCTGGTGCCCTCTTCCCACCATTCATACTCAGTGGGGTCCAAGAGGCAAGCCACTGTTTCATTCCACCCAACACCGGACCCTGACTCCAGTACCGAGGTCTCAGAAGTGGGCCCAATGGAAGTGGTACAGCTGGAGGAAAAAGAAGCAGCCCCTCCTCCAATGCTAGCCTCTTCCTCAGTATCCACAGATGAGGTGGTCACAGGCCCTAGTAACCTATTCCCTCCAGATGACTTCAGGGTCCATCTGGAGCAAGTCGCCACAAATGGGGGCTGGAAGCTGAGAAGCTGAAGGTGTCTATGCACAGCTTATTCTGGCTGCAGTGGCTCCGTCAAGAGTGACCCTGCCTGTTCTTGAGGCAGCGTTGGGACCTGTCAGGGCACTACGGCAGACCCCTTCATCTCTGCCCCCTACCTCAAAAATGGCACAGAAGAAATACTATATACAGGCCAGTGGTCGAGTACCTGTATTTGCGTCTTCCCTCCCCCCCCCCTTCCCCGGGTCCCTGATGGTGTGTGCTGCAGACGAGTGGGACAGACAAGGTTAGTCAAGCGCTACCCTAAAAATAAAGAGGCTAAGAGACTGGACATGTTCAGACACAAGGTTTATTCAACGGGCAGTCTCCAGCTACGTATTTCTAACCAGCAGGCTCGGCTAGAGATGTACAATTTTAATCTGTGGGACTCAGCCAACTTTAAGAACTTCCTGCCACAGGAAGTCAAGGCAGGAGTTCGTGGCCATCCTGGTGGAAGACAAGAAGATGGCCAGGACCTCCCTCCAGGCAGCTCTGGAGGTGGCCGACTCAGCAACCAGAACGATGGTGTCAGCGGTTGCCATGAGGCGCTGTTCGTGACTCTAGTCTTCAGGCCTCTCTCACAGGGTTTAGCAGTCCAGGACCTCCCCTTCGAGGGTACCTCTCCGTTCTCTGAACAGACTCACTCCAAGCTTCATGGCCTCAAAGACTTGAGGGCCACACTTCACTCCCTGGGCCTTGACATGCCCCCGGCCTCCAGGAAGCATTTAAGGCCCCAGCAGCCTCCCAGATTTCCAGTGCCTTCCAGTCGGGAGCCCTACAAAATAAAGGGAAAGGGCTATAAACGTCGTCAGTCCCTGCTTTCTGCCTCAGCCTCCCAGTAAAGCTCTCCTAGATATTCCAGCGGGTCAGGCAGGTCTTTTGAAGGTGCACCTGAGGATGGCATACCAGTCTTGACTATGGATCCATCCCACTTTTGTTTTTGGATCGCGTGCGAGCTTTACTCACAGACTGTTATGTGAGACTTTAGCTTCAGTGAAGAATTCAGGAGCACTCTTAAACTACACTGAATTGACCAAATAGGGGGTATGTACCATCAACCAAGATAAACTACACTGTGGCTGCAAATTCTTCAAAGTGCTTTCCTCCTTCTACCAACACAATATCTATCTTGCTTTCTCTGTGAGCTGGTCGTATCCAAGCCCTAGATTATTTTGATAGTAGTGGTATGATCATATGTTCTGAAAAATAAGTAGAGTTATGTACTATCTGCATATTGCTGGCAGTTGAGTCCTGAGCTCACACTCTAAAGTACTCAAATTACTGTATTTTGAGGACTTTAAATGGTACATAGGTCTTGTGCTGACCCTCTGCACAAAGCCAATTTCACTCAAAGTCCTCACGTTTTTAGATATATATGTATATTAAGATGCATAAGTGACAATACTTTTATCAGTGAAAGATCACACTATAACTCATTTAGAGTGTAAGCAAGTGGAGCCTCTCACTTTGTCTGAAAAGCACCATTCACACCTAAATAATACTTTCTTCTTTCATATGACAACTTGCAAAACAACATTAAAGGTTGACATCCAAGTTTGTCATCCACTCGGACTTCTGGTGAAATGGAACGAATAGAGGCTGTCCCTCTACAGAAGGATTTTAGAGGGCAGCAGTTCACTACATGTTCTGTGGCTTGGATGTCCTTTCCACATGCACATATCATGCTGTCCTTCATTTTCGGTTTGTACACTAAGTGATTCCAAAGCCCATGTGAGGTTCTGATGCCATTTGCTGTGATCTATATCTTACATAGCATGCTGAAGCCAGGTGGTTGGTCTGTGGAATCCGTAATCAGGTCTTGATTCTTGACCCCCACTGTTTTGGTGAGGGTGTCTTAGTTTTGAGAACTTTGGACACCAGTCAGAAGGGGTTCCTGGACAGAAGGCAATATCATGGGAGAGGACGGGGGCAGTGCTTGGAGATCTTCATAGATGGGCAAGTGTATGTTTGTTGTTGTGCAGTTGCATTCTCTCATTACTGCTGCTTCGGAGAGACAGTGGTAAGATATGCGCAAGGATGGGAAGCCAGACTATCGATTGTTGACTCCAGCACTCCTGTGACAATTCTCAGAGCAATGTCCAATTGCATGTTGACAGGTTTCATATTTGTGCCACCTGCCCATACTGACATTCAGTATATGCAGCTCCTGAGAAGAGAAGGGCCAAGCTGGCTGACTGCAAGGTGTAAGCATCTTGATACCCATCTGGTCCCAGCTCGCTTCTGGATTATATTGTAGTTTTTATATTGGCATCCAACTTTTACAGATGTTGGCAGTATGTGAGGGTGCAATCCAGAACTGTTTCAAAATATTTTGGGAAATTGTCGTGCTGGAGTTGTTGCAGAAGATGACATTCCAGTGCTTCTTTGCGTGTTGGTTACTCAAGTGGAACACAGCATTTTTGAAGGTGTGGTTGGAGCCACCATAATCAATAGTACACTTTCAGTTTTTTCAAATATCCAATTCCCAATGGGGTCCAAACCCCAAATAAATCTGTTTTACTCTGTATAAAGCTTATACGGTGTAAACTCGTAAATTGTTCACACTCTATAACACTGATAGATATGGACAGCTCTTTGCTCCCCCAGGTATTAATTACTTGCTCTGGGTTAATTAATAAGCAAAGTGATTTTATTAAATATAAAAAGTAGGATTTAAGTGGTTCCAAATAATGACAGACAGAACAAAGTAAATTACCAAGCAAAATAAAACAAAAACACGCAAGTCTAAGTCTAATACAGTAGGAAACTAAATGCAGGTAAATCTCACCCTCAGAGATGTTCCAATAAGGTTCTTTCACAGACTAGACTCCTTCCTAGTCTGGGTCCAGCAATCACTCACGCCCCTGTAGTTACTGTCCTTTGTTCCAGTTTCTTTCAGGCATCTCTTTGGGGTGGAGAGGCTGTCTTTTGAGCCAGCTGAAGACAAAATGGAGGTGTTTCCAGGGCTTTTTATATTCTTTCTCTTGTGGGCGGAAACTCCTTTGATCTTCTGTGCAAGATCACAGCAACAAGATGGAGTTTGTAGCCACCTGGGCAAGTCACATATCTATGAATGATTCAGCTTTTTGCAGGCCAACACCATTGTTTACATATTAGTTTGAATGTTCCCAGGAAAGCTCAGATGTTGATTGGCATCTCCCGCAGTCCATTGTCAGTTAAGTGTTTCTTGATTGGCCACTTACTGATACTAATACTCTCTCAAGAAGCTGATCAAATGCTTCACCGAGGCTACTTAGAATCAAATAAATACATAGCAAATATTCATAACTTCAAATACAAAAATGATACACACATACAGACAGCATAATCATAACCAGCAAACTACAACCTTTCCATAGACACCCCACTTGGCCTCCTTTGTATAAGAACTGGTGCAACCATAGGACCCCGGTTGCAACAATGATCTATATGGTCACCGTTTGTCAATAACGTCACAGACAGACCCCAGAGGGTGGGTTGTTTGTTGTTGTTATTGTTCAGAAATTAATATTCACATCCATCACCAAGCAACTGGAACCTTAACATTTTAACCAACATGTGGGTCTCGGAATACCTGGGGTATACTGCCATAGGGTGGCTATGAGGTAGCAAAGTAGTTAAATGTAAGAGAGTTTTTGGTAAATCCATGAGAGGGTGGTGGTGTTGCCAGGCATGAGTAGCAGAAAACATTGCTGATTGCAGACTGGAGCTGACCACTTACAAGTCATTGGTAGAATTCCTGGCAAAGCAGGGAAGAGGCTTCTGCTCCTTTCTCCTGGTACCTTTTCTCCGTGGTGTCTGTAGTTGCCAACTCTTGGTGCAGGCTTCTTGCCCAACGTTTCTTCCTACCTTAGTCATAAAGAATGTGGCAGTGGAGGGATGTTGCAGTGAATCTCCAGCATCAGTGGCCTCCCGAACATCTAGATAAATAAACCACTTCAGTCACCAGGGCAGAATCTGTTTTCAGGGCGCAGAGATTAATATGTAAGGAGTTGAGTGTTAAGGACTGCTTATTTTCTTCAAGCTAATTTTTGGTGGGGGTCATTCTTTCAACCAAATCATTTGTCTTCTACATATGCTTGCATCAACCTTCCCTCACAGTTCTGCCATTTTTGTCGGACACACTTAATCCTTCTGATATCCCAGCTGTCTTTTAAAGCCAGCTAGTTCTTCTCTGATGGGACCAAGCATGCCCCTCCTCTTCAGCTAGAAAGCCCACTTCATTCCCCTAGCTGTTTCTTCTTCCATCTCTTGGGCCAGAGATCTCTCCCTATGGTGGACCCTCAGCTATTTTCCATGGATTAAGAAGTCTGTCCGCACTAGCTGTAGTTACTAAGTAGGTCATGGCTTCCTCTCCTGGTATGAAAAGGTTGCTTTGAAGGCATAAAGTATCAGGGGGTAGCCATGTTAGTCTGTATCCACAAAAACAACAAGGAGTCCGGTGGCACCTTAAAGACTAACAGATTTATTTGGGCATAAGCTTTTGTGGGTAAAAAAAAAACCTCACTTCTTCAGATGTGGTTTTTTTTTAACGCACGAAAGCTTGTGCCCAAATAAATCTGTTAGTCTTTAAGGTGCCACTGGACTTCTTGTTGTTTTTGAAGGCATAGTTATTGTAGCCAGTGCAGAGAAACTTTCAGTATTTTGCGATTCATTCTTCGGTGGTCGTATCTTCACATATTCAGAATCCATTAGTTGACTTTAGAGAAATAGTTCTTGGTTTCAAATGCTTGTTATATATTTATATGTGAAATCCCTTGGCAACTTTACTTGCTGCTTTTTGATAGTGGTAATTCAGTTTGTGGATTTATAAATGTAGTAAAGTAAATAATATTGGTGCATACACACTAAATTAAAAAATAATGCATGTGATGGATTCTATTTGAAATGGCTATAAGCTAGGAAAGTCAACGTTTTAAGCTGCCCTTAATTCACACTTCCTTAAGAAGAAAAAATAGCCAATAAGTAGAGTCTGCTGTAAAGAACCACAGCCATGCTGGGCCCAGCTCCAAAAACATATTTTATCAAAGCCCCATTGAGCTATTGAACTTTTTTTTCCCCTTTTTTTCTGGGGTGTGGGGAGGAGAGGATTGTAGCTGTTGCAGATTTTCAAACTATTTCTGGGTTAAATATTCTTTTCTATAACTATTCTTATCATATCTATCTCGAGGAGAGTGCACCGGTAACATGTGGCTCGGAATACCTGGTTTGAGTTTTTAATTTCTTAAATCTAATTCCTGTTCTGAATTGAGCATTTTACACTCAGGATTGTTTTCAGTAAAAACATAAATCAGTTTTATACTAGTATGTTGGCAAGGGAGATCAGGCTGTTCTCTGTACAAGACATAAAAGACCCTGCCCCAAAGAGCTTGCAGTCTACGTAGACTGAAATACAGAACACCCTGGGGGAGACTCAGAGAAAGACACCTACTTAGAGAGGTTTTTAAAAATAAGTAATGGGTTGTCAGCATTTCACTGAACACAGTTTTAATGGCAGTGGTTAGCATTTGTGGGCTTTGTAGTGTTTTAATCTTTTAAGATGGAGCACACAAAGATGCATCTTTAAGTTAATAGGTGTTTTCCACCTTTTAATTTCTATTAATTGTATACATAAAATATCAGCAGTCCTATAATATTTTAATGTTTGATTCTGTATTGGTGATGATGGTAATATTAATTAGCCCCAATGTTGTGCTTTGTTCTGTATGAACATCTAGAAAGACAGTCTCTTCTCCAGAGAGGCACCCAGTCTAATTCAAGTAAGACAGTTTAGACACACACAATACCATTGGGTGATATGGCCATCTAGAATGGTGACAATCTCAAGAGATTTCTGTGAAAAAGGCAGAGGAAATGTACTTTCAGAAGTGATCTGAAGGAAGAGGAGAGGGTGGCAGTTCCAAGCATGAGTGCACCAGCCAAGAAAACTTCATTGCTCGAGTGATTTAGTTCATTTTAGGTTCAGTGCTAGTTCTAGCATTTCACTCCACAAATAGAAATGGTATTTTTTCACAGACATTTTAAAAAGCTTATTTATTACTTTGAACAGTTGACTTCTGCCGGCTCAAGGAAAAAAAAACATTTAATATACTGCATGGTTAATCAAATATGCTGTTTTAAAATCTAGATGAAAAGCTTTTTGTTAAGCAATAATCCTATAAAAATGTTGAGTTTTCTTGATAGTATGGCAAAAATGTCTTCAATAAATCTATCTGGTATTTCTTGTTGACAGTAGTTTACTTACATCCTGGGTTTAACAGATGTCAGCTATCCAATGTCTGCTTGTCTATAGGTGACAAAAACTACTGTCATACATGTGTCATGGGTGCATTACCAGAAGGATTAGTGTGTGACAGAATGTTAATTCAAGTTGTGCACAAAAGCTACATTAGGGTTCAAGTATTTATTGAAACTGGAAAAAATCAGTATTAAGGCAGCTAACTGATTTCTGGTTTTTATGCTGCCACAATCTGAAGAAATATGGATTTGAAAACTGTATAGTTAATTCTAGCTGTTGGAAGGTTATTTTTTTCAAACTCCAGTCCTACAGTCATACTCATCAGTAGTCCGGTTGAGTTCAGAGGTATTATTCACGTGCATAAGTGGTTGCAGGATCAGAGTGACACTGTAAGCTTTATGGCTTTTTATGATTGTACAGAGCCTAGAAAATAATAATTGCCACTGGAAACAAATCATAAATATTCAGAATGAAGTTAGTGGTTTGAAAAACTTCTGCATTCTTCCTACATGTTTTCTCACCAAAAATACAGGTAAACAGGAAATCTAACTAGTAATACTTGGTCAAATGCACAAAGTAAACAAACTGAACAATTAGTCTTTCTCTAATCATTGTCCATTATAGTAACCTTAGTTATTTGTTTACACTAGTATTTTTCTAAAAACTTCCCACCATACTACTATTCCCCCGGATGCCCCCTGGTAGAAGCAACAATAGGAGAGCTAGTGTCAGTGGGTCCCTAGTAACACCAGGTTTGTTAACCTCCAAGACCTGTTCTCAACAGATTAAAGTGGTTTAAATACCAGTGGCTGATCTACATTAGTACTCCCACTATTGCTATGAAAAGTGAAGCTGAATTGGTGGTAGCACTGTCTTCTCCTTAGGGTATGTGCAGCGTGCCTCAGGTGGCACGTGACCAGGATTCATCATCAAGTTTGATATGCTAATTGGATCATTAGCTTGCACAGGCTGGGTACTAATCGGGTAGGCAACGTGAATGCTGATTCATGCCCGCAGTAGTGGATAATAATTAGAAAATTGCATGTGCAGAAACAACCTTGGCTTTCATTTGTAATATTGGGCTACAAAAAAATAAATAAATCAGAGGTTGTTTTTTGTTTTTGTTTTTTCAAATTGTTAGTGTCCTTTTAGTTAGTTAATATTTGTGCAATGCTATGAAAATGTGCTACACAAGGGATAAATATTGTGATTGTTACGTCTTGTCTACACACAAACTTGTACCAGTTTTAATTAGAGGGATGTTTTTTAAACTGATTTAGTTTAAACAAGTACAAAGCTCTGTGTAGGCACACAGGCTCGGATCCACAAAGGGACTTACGTGTTGTGATGCAGAGTCACAGCGCTTAACTTGTAGTCACCCAGAAAATCACAGGAACAACCCTGCAATCCATGTCACCTGAGTTAGACAGCTAGGCTCCCAATACAGTGCATGGGAGGGATAGGTGCCTAAGAATGCAATCCGCAAAAGCCAGAGTGCTAGGTGGGAACCCACCTAAGCTAGCCAGTGCAAGATCCTAAGGAGACTCAGCCCCTGCCTCTCTCACAAAGTCTGGGCTGCTGCAGAGAGGCACCTATGTGCTAGTGCTCAACAACCAGGCACCCCTTTCCTTAGGCTTAGGTGCCTAAGTTATTCCTTGTGAGAATGAATTAAATGCCTGCCTCATGCCACACAAAATACCTGGAGGAGGACGTGGTGCCAGCCTCATAACTTTTAGCCCACTGGTTACAGCATTCAGTTGGTACGTTGGAAACCTGGGTTCAATTCTCTCCCCCCCTCCCCCCGAGCTATGGGATAGTCTGACGTGGGGCCCTTAATCTTTCCTGTTGGAGGTGTTCCACTGTGGATGAATATTTGGGCTTGGTCTACAGTACAGAGTTAGATCAACATAAGGCAGCTTACCTTGACCTAATTATGTCAGTGTACACACTATAGCCTTGTTCCTGCCCATGTAAGTGCCCTACTACACCGACATCATAACTCCGCCTCCATGAGGTGCTAATAATGAGAGGTAATTACCGCGGCGGCTGTAAATTGACCTAACATAGGTCGACTTAGGTTTGTAGTGTAGACATGCCCTTGGTTGTTGGGCCAGAGAGAGAGAGTGACTGTAGCTTGGTGCTCCAGTTAATCTTTGGATAAACAATTAAAGTAGAACAACTTCCTTAGGAGAGATTGAGGGAGACCCACATAACAATTACCCATAGCTCAGTGGTTAGAGCACTCTCTTGAGAGGTGAGAGACCACCCTTCAAATCCTTTCTCCCCCTCAGGCAGAGGTGGGAATTGAACGTGGCTCTCCTATAACCCAGATGAGCACCACCACTTCTTCCTCCTTCACCACATCCAATGGGACCCAGTCTGTTAGGCAGTCTCTGAGCATATCTACCAGATCAAACGATACAGGCAAGACAGTAGAACGCCTATTTTGCCACGAGTTGTGGATTGCTATGGGGCTTAGTCAGGAGATGGGCACCTGGATGCCTAGCATGAAGCAGCTATGCACATGCCCAGAAGCGGAAACTTAGATGCCTATGTAACTTTGACTGCAAAAACTTTAGATGCCCTCGTTGTTAGGCAGCAGCCAAACAGGAGTTTTGTGGATCACACTGGAACCTAAAACTTGGACTTAGGTGCCTAAGTCTGGGATGGTTAGGCACCCGAGTATCTTTTGTGAGCCTGGACCTTGCTACTTTTAAAGAGCAGCTTAATTAGTCCTTACAAACTATAGCTAAACTGAAATAACTCACTTTTAAGCAGAAAAAGGAATGTCTGAAAAGATTTTTAAAATTAATGTCGTTAAACTGTTGCAGCTGTAGACAAGCTATTAGCTTTTAATTCTGATTCAGTATGGCAGCATGGTACACTTTCACCAAAGCCATCGAGCTGATCCAAAAATGTGCCCATTTTACAGTTTTAATTTTTGAAAACTCCACCTTCAACTTTCTCTTCTTTTCTTCTACTGTAGTGGGACATATCACTCCAGAGATGAGAGCACAGACAGTGGCCTCAGCATGAGCAGTTATAGTGTACCCAGAACCCCTGATGACTTCCTGAACAGCGTTGATGAAATGGATACAGGTTTGTTTTTCTTCATACCCATAATGCAGGGGTTCTCTTTTCCCCCCAGTATATTTTGTCTTTCTTGCTTGCTCAGTCATTAGTGCACAAGAAGAAACATATAGTTCAGGGAATCTGAGAGATTCTTGACAGCATCATCTTGTGGACATGCACCAGATCAGAAATATTACAACATTCTTTTCCATATCTTTTGCTCTTACGAGGATTTAAAAGGTGTGCAGTTCATCACAAACTTGTTTGTAAGAAATTAGTCAAAGATTCTGTCTAAGGGGAAACTCTCCTAAATTGTATTAGTATCCTATGGTTATGTGTGTATTGAATGTGCATTAGCTTTTTGAGTAATGTTGTTGTTGCTTGTCCTAGGCTGAGGACAAAAATTCATATTTGAGTATTACTGTGCTCAGTTATGTAATATACTTTCAGTTATTACAAGATGTAATTGATTTTCTTGAATGTAGTATAAGAATACTGTACATGTACAGCAAATACTGTAAAGATCAATGTATGGTAACATTGGGGAACTGGGAAGGTAAACACCAGAGGAATTTTCTATGTACATTGAGAATTAAATACTGTTTGATTTATGTGAGTAATCAGATTACCATTAATGGGATCAATTGCACGAGTAAGGCAACCAGGATTTAAGCCCTTAATTTGTTATCTTAATCAAGTTTATTGGTTTGATACTTTCAGAATGTTTAATGTCTATTTGTTTTGTTTTATAACTAGGTGATATCAGCCAAAGTAACATACCTTCCCATCAGAACCGTTTCCCAGATTACCTTGAAGCCATTCCAGGGACAAACGTGGACCTTGGGACACTGGAAGGAGATGGGATGAATATAGAAGGAGAGGAACTGATGCCAAGTCTGCAGGAGGCTTTGAGTTCTGACATCCTTAATGACATGGAATCTGTGTTGGCAGCCACCAAACTAGATAAAGAGAGTTTTCTTACTTGGTTATAGAGGCCTCAGGGAGACTGCATTGTAAATCTGTGAAGGATCTAAGGAGATAAGACATCTGTGCCTGAAGTTCAAAACAAGCCAATGTGGCATACTTTTGGTTTGTGGTCAGAAAAAATAAATGAACAAATATTCAACAAGATTCTTTCATCCAACATTTTGCTATTCCTTGTCCATCGCTGCTGTTCTAGATTGCTGACCTCTCTCACAGTTGACTCTGAAGAATAGACATCTTTGTGATCTTTTTCTATTGCTGTTTCAACTACTGTTCAATTGGGAGCAGGGGGATGATGAGCCTGTTTGGATGACAAATGCCATTCCTTTTGTACTAATATGCGCTTGCATATCATTTTATCTAAGGACTCAGATTTGTGAGTTAACATCTGCATGTCACCACTTGTAGTTTGCTCAGCTAGTTGTTTCCTCTGCTGCCTGTGGCAAGTGGTAAAACACAACTTACCGGTCTGAAAAGCCCCAAAAAGATGTACCTGGTCAAAAGAAGTCAATAGTGATTTACAGATCTAGCTCAAAGGAGGGCTGAAGACTGTATGACATTAAGTGTTTGTTACTGCTAGCTCTTTTGTTAGGCAACAGACTGTTGTTCTTATTTTATGGTATAGAAAATCATGAGTCATTTTATATAGAAACTTATATCAACTTTGATTTTTATCACGTACTCTAGGCTAACTTTTGTCAGTCAAAAATGAGAGGAATTTTTGTTTTGTTTTTTGTTTTGTTAGTGAATTTAATTATAGATGTAGCTTGGGAAGTAATTGTAGGTGTTCTTTTTTTAATAGTGAAATCTAAATTTTCTGATTTCACTGTCTTATTTAAGTCTCAAGTGTCTGCTTTTTTTATATATCTAAAATGTCTATTTTAGCTAAATAGCTAGCGAGTACATATGGTTTTATGTTTTGCCTGTAACTTTTATTTTTAAAGGCTAGCTTTGAATGTAATCATTAGAATAAATGACCAGTGGCTTATTTTTCATGTCTACTTGCTAGAATTTGAAACTAGAATCTGGTTGCAGCATTTTGAGAATGAAGTGTCCTATATAAGCTTTTATCAGGCCTTTTAAAGTAGCGGGAAACCATACACTACATGTTTCAGAGTAACAGCCGTGTTAGTCTGTATCCGCAAAAAGAAGAACAGGAGTACTTGTGGCACCTTAGAGACTAACAAATTTATTAGAGCATAAGCTTTCGTGGACTACAGCCCACTTCTTCGGATGCATATAGAACATACACTACATGTTTTAATTGACTGTTACAAGTAATTTCTTGGGGTTAGGTTTTAATTTTGATTAAATCAGTGAGTTTAGATTGTGAAGTCCATGATGGGAGACAACTTAATGAAAAGTCTTCCCTTAATTAGCATGGAAAAATCATCTAAATTGTCATCTCACTTTCTACTGTAATGAAAACACTAAAAAAAACTGACTGTCCTAAACAAAATAAGTATTAATTCTGTGTGGTGAAAAATAAGCCCTGGACACTATGTGTAGAAGACTGTAAAGATATGTGTTAGATGGTGACATGAGCAGGTAATGAAGTGTATATTAGTAGAGTTTAGTGCAGGGGTAGAGAGGAATATGACTTACCTATATTTTAACAGGGAAAGATGTAACACTAAAACATCTGCAGGAGTTGACACAGTTTCCAAAGAGTATTTTTAAATGAACAAAATGAGCATGAATCAAACTTTCAGTATAAGCTATGAAGTAATTTTTTGATGATAAATAGTGGCACCAGCTAGCACCTCTGTAATTAAGGGTTTGAGGGTCTGTCAGCATTCACATTATAAGTCCTTATTTTCAAGGGTTTATAACTGGACCATAAAAAGACTTTAGGTATGAAACTTGGTATGAAAAGTCTCAGCCTGAAAGGAATTTTTTTAAAGAAATTGTTTTAAAGGGCTTGACCATTTTTTAAGATACAGGAGTAAATTAAAAAAACCCAAGAGTTGTCTTTCAGTTCTTTGGTGCTCCAAAAACTTTAAATGGCTGTATTTTATAATAATTTGTAGACTATTAACCTAGAAGGACTCTTTGGTTCTGGAGTTTTAAAATTTGCTTTAAAAATTAAAGCAACAGAAATTGAGATGTGAAAAATTGCCACTAAGTAAGCACATTTGCTATTTCTTATGAGGATTTTAGCACTCAGAACTTACAAAAGCATATGTGGATCGTTAGTGTATGGTTTTTAAAATGTTGATTCCCACTGAGGCATCTTAACAGCAGTTACATTCTACTACACCAGTAGTCCACAGACTAGTAGGCCACTTATATGCGCAATGACAGAAACAGCCCTTGAAACAGTAAATTGTGTCCATAACAGGGATTATAGGAGCATCTCACACTCCATTAAGAGTTCTTCCCTCTTTCCTTCCACCACTTAAAAAAATATATTTTAAAAGACACTACATTGTTTAAAATAACTTGAATGGTCTGACATAAAACCACAAAAGCAAGGAAATTCAAAGTTTTGATGAGCGTAGGTCAAGTTTTTTTTTTTCCCTTGCTTTTGTGTGTTTCTCATAGCTTTAATGTTGGAATGTTTTCTTATTGTAAAAACTCTAAATAGCTTATAGTATATTTGGGTAGCACTGCTGGGGTAGGTACTGACAAACTGGGAATTCTTGAATTGCTCTGACAGTAAACCTGTTTTGTGATTCTTTAATCAACTTTAAGACATTTCCGTTCTCTTCCATTTATTAGGGAATGTACTTTAGAGATGCTGTACTGTTGGCAATTGAAATTGATTTGGATTTTATTCTGCAAAAGCAGAAGTGATGAAGTGGTTAAAATCTGTTTGACATACAAGAGTGTTTGGGGTAGTATTTTATACTGATTGATGTATATATTTAAACAACAAAAATCATTGTCCTAATGTGATAGTTTCTAGATTTAAGTATACTGTGCTCAGAATACAGAGGAAGCATATAAACTCTACTGTGCTTTAGCAGTACCTTGGCAGACACATGCTTTGGAATAGGCTACAGTGTCAGTAAATCACATGGATCAAAAATTGTACCAATCAGTGTTGGAACTGAAGCAATGCAAAAGAAGAAGAGACAATTTCAACATGATTAACACTTTACATAGCTTTTGCACATCTGGTGAATTAGTACTAAAGTGACTTTTCACTTGCAAGCATGGTTTTTATACAAATAGCCGGTGTGCCTGTCTAAAATAATTACTTGTTTTTCTGTATCTTGAAAAAGTACTCTCCACATTTTAAATGTTCTATATTAGAGAACTCTTGAATGCACCCTTGTCAAAAATATATATATAGTTATCAATGTTACTTTTTAGATGTAAGAGCATGCCTGCTAGGTACCTAAGTAAATTCTGTTACATTATTTTTCTTTATGTAATACTTTTTCAGTTGTTTTATGTGATATAAATATATACTTTGTGCTTAAAACATCTTGTTTGTTTTTACATTTAATAGTAGATAAAACTATTTGATTGCCTTAAATCAGGCAAACACATTGGAATTGTTTTTTGTTGCATTGTGTTTTTTGTCTGTTCTCTTAATCACCATGTAACATTTTTTGTAATTATAGGCTCCAATCTTGCAAACACTTACACACAAGCTTAATTTTAACGCTGTGAGTAGTCCATTGACATCAGTGAGACTACTAGAATGTTTAAAGTTAAACATGCTGCAAGATTGGGGTCATGCTGGAAGGACATAACAAGTGGGGTCCCGCGGGGATCTGTTCTGGGTCCAGTTCTATTCAATATCTTCATCAATGATTTAGAGCATACAGAGTACACTTATAAAGTTTGTGAACGATACCAAGCTGGGAGAGGTTGCAAGTGCTTTGGAGGATAGGATTAAAATTCAAAATGAACTGGACAAATTGGAGAAATAGTCTGAAGTAAATAGGATGAAATTAAATAAGGACAAATGCAAAGTACTCCACTTAGGAAGGAACAATACAAAATGGGAAATGACTGTGTAGAAAGAAGTACTGCGGAAAGGGATCTGGGGGTGGTCATAGTCGATCACAAGCTAAATATGAGTCAACCGTGTAATGCTGTTGCAAAAAAAGCAAACATCATTCTTGGATGTATTAGCAGGAGTATTGTAAGTAAGACACGAGAAGTAATTCTTCTGCTCTACTGTGCTCTGATTAGGCCTCAACTGGAGTATTGTGTCCAGTTCTGGGCGCCACATTTCAGGAAAGATGTGGACAAATTGGAGAAAGTCCAGCGAAGAGCAACAAAAATGATGAAAGGTCTAGAAAACATGACCTACGAGGGAAGATTGAAAAAATTGGGTTTGTTTCGTCTGGACAAGAGAAGACTGAGGGGGGACACAACAGTTTTCAAGTACGTGAAAGGTTGTTACAAAGAGAAGGAAGAAAAATTGTTTTTCTTAACCTCTGAGGATAGGACAAGAAGCAGTGGGCTTGAATTGCAGCAAGGGAGATTTAGGTTGGACATTTGGAAGAACTTCCTAACTGTCAGGGTGGTTAAGCACTGGAATAAATTGCCTGGGGGGTTGTGGAATCTCCATCATTGAGGATTTTTAAGAGCAGGTTAGACAAACACTTGTCAGGTTGATTTAGACAATACTAGGTCCTGCCTTGAGTGCAGGGGACTGGACTAGATGACCTCTCGAGGTCCCTTCTAGTTCTGATTCTATGATAAGATTAGGGGGGAAATCACTCAACTTGCATAAAACAATATGTTAAAAGAGCAAAATAACCTACTATATTTGATAGCCCGCTGAAAGTTAGTAAGAATCTTACCCATTATGAGAAATTTTCCCCTTAATTTTAGATGTTTGTAATGTTCAGGATTTACCTGCACAGTGTGAATACTTTTTGGCTAACTCTAGGCTTGCATCGTATGGCAGATAACTAGTAAAGACCCTATTTTCGATTTCAGGTTCTGAGCTATGATTCTGAAATATACATATAACAGACCTTCTTGAAGATGTTTTCCAGTTTAATTTCACTTAGATTGTTTTAGGGCTCTTGAATTTTGGTATTCTTTTACTTTTTTAAAATGGAAGATCTGAATGACTTCTGTGTAATGTGATTCTTCATGCCTGTAGTCTTTATACATAAACTTTCCTTAAGTCTTTGTTTTTAGCAATCCAGAGTTCCTGATGTTCAGCATGGGAGTGTAGTTACAGCCCTTAACATTAAATGGAGTTTTGTGCTTCTCTCCATTAAAGGTCCAGAGCCTTCTACTTCCCCTCGACCACCAATAGTCTGCCACCTACCCCTGAGTTCAGTGCTGGGGATAATCATGCAAGTTTTTATAAACTTTAAAGTTTTAACCGGCCCATCATACCATGCACCTGGAAGTGAACTGAGAGCCAGTACAGAGCATGGAGCACAGGTTTTATGTGCTAATAGTAGCCTGCCCTCTTTAAAAGGTAATGACATATTGCACTAACTGAAGCTTGAGTAGCTTTCAGAGGCAGCCCTAAATAGAACGTATTGCAATAGTGCAGGATGGACCCCGGTGTTTAAAGTTGGTGCCTTTTTAAACAAACAAACAAACAAAAAGCACACTGTTATTCTAAAGGGAAAGCTGAATACAAAGTTTGTGGATACCAGTAAATTTGATAAGACTGATATCCGTTCTAGTGCGTTTTTGGCTAATCAATTTGGTTTTCTTTGTGTTCTAAGTTAAACCTGTCTCTCTCAAAAATCCCCCAGTAATGCAGAAGCTACAGTATGTGCCATATATATAATGCCTGTAAATATTAACTTTGATCTGTTCTATGTTAAATGTAATTGGTCATGAAGCTTACCAGACTTTGCATATTAAATTGGCTTGCATTGGAACTTTCTGTAAAATCATGGGAGGATGATCTAATGTTGATACATCTGCATTTTGACTAATAAGTGATTAAAAAAAATACAACTGAGTGACTAAGCATACATCTACACGGGGATAAAAGACCCACGGCTGGCCTGGGTCAACTGATTCTGGCTCTGTGTAGGTCCCAGAGCTTGGCTCCAGCCCGAGCCTGAATGTCTCCACACAGCGATTTTTCAGCCCCACAGCCATAGTCCCGCAAGCCCACGTCAGCTGACCCAGGCCAGACATGGGGGATTCTTTTATTTTTTTTCCTGTTTAGACCTACCGTAAGAGCAGGACAATATATGTTTGTTTCCGAAGTCATATGATGATGCCAAAATGAACTCTGTAAGAGAGATGTTGGCCCATCTGGAGCTCCCTTTCTTCCCTCTGCTGATGTGCTTTTAAATTATTCTTGTCCATTAGTTATAATATTGAGATTGCAGTAGCACTCCAAGGCCCCAGTCAGGATTGAGGCTCCATTGTGCTAGGTGTTGTGCACCCACGGAGGAAGACATGGTCCCTATGTTCTAGAATTTAATTAAGAACATGAGAACAGCCATACTAGGTCCAGACCAAAGGTCCATCTAGCCCAGTATCCTGTCTTCTGACAGTGGCCAATGCCAGGTGTGCCAGAGGGAATGAACAGAACAGGTAATCTATCCCTGTCTTCCACTCCCAGCTTCTGGCAAACAGAGGCTAGTGACACCATCCCTGCCCATCCTGGCTAATAGCCATTGATAGACCTATCCTCCATGTCATGCTCTTTTCAATTTTATCACCTCTAAAACAGAAATTATCAAGATGTTGGGATTCAAATTGCTCAGCTCCCATTGCAGGATGTCTCTTGCTGACAAGCCTTCATCATATTTAATCACTTGGGATGTGATTGATTCCTACTTACTCCCAGAACTACTGTAAAGGGAAAAAATGGTTTTTCTCCTCAACTGCTTTGCTTCCAGTTCTTTGTCTGGCTTCTGGTTTGGTTGTCACATGCAAGACACAAGGACTTTCCTCCATACTAATGCAGTTACTGGTGCTGAATTACCCCCAAGAAGAAGCTGCACTTCTTCCTCATGTCCAATATTAACTGTGATTCTAAAGTTGCCCGATGTTTCCCGTTACTCCATTTCAAAGTCACTCAAATGTTTCCTTGTTAAATGTCATCTCAGTCAGTATCAACTCCTTAGTTGACTTTTTCCTCCTTCCTTTCTTCTCAATGAAGTTTGACACAGTACGCATCATTTTTTCTATATCCGGGGTCCATTGATGAGTAATCTATGGTTCAGTGCTTTTTCAGGAAATCCAGGCAAAGTTATGGACTTTCTCTTTTTTTGCTTTAAAGAACTGTAGACGTTCAAATGATGAGATTTACCAAATCTGGAGCAAAACTATTTAGCTCTATCATAGCTTAAAAGTCTGTTACGCATACGAGAAGGTGATTTTTTCATTCAAACCATAAGAACACCGAGTTAAGTGATTTAATCAAGTTAGACCCATTAAAACTCCTCTTCACTTGCAACAGTCTTGCAGTTTGCTCCTTTTTCCTCCTCTCGCAACTGCTTTGAAATATTATAAAAGTGAAAAGTGCAGCTCCAATTTCAGAATTCAGTGTTGTTTTGTTTATCCCTTCTTTAATTACAGGTTTTTTTCCAACTCTTTTCTTGTGTTCCATCTCAAAACAGCCTGATGTTTTTTAGAGGACATTACTCCACCCTGGTGTTTTACCCTTCAGTTTCCCTTCCAATTCTCACATGAGTTTTTCATTAGAGGTTTCTTAAGTATGAGATCCATGCAGCCCACTTCTTCCCCCCCTCCCCCCCACCACAAAAGCATAGGATCTAATGGGGGGAATGGAATTTATGAAGATAAATGAGTACCACAGAAATATTTTGGTGAGACATTTACCCTCTATGCAATTATCCCTTCATCACACCTTCAAGATTGCCTTTGTGTGCTTGTACTCTTATTATTACAGTCAATCTGTTGCTAAACCTATCTTTTTTGCTCTTGTATTTCAGTATCTGACTTAAAAGGTACCATTTTAAATATCCATAGGAAAAAGAGGCCCTTAAGAATTTAGCACACACTAAAATTATCTGAACAGTAAAAATATTTACCCAGAAGCTTCTAACCTTCTGAAATTCAGAGATTAAAACCTTGCCCCTTTGGGGCGATTGAGGTTTATTTTATTTGGTGTAGATACTGATTTAATCATAAAGACATGCTCAGATACTATGATGTTGGTCACAAATATAAGAATCTAGATAAAGAGGAGACTGAGAAAAGGAAATCTCAGTTGCCAGAGGCATGAGTCCTAGAGAAACAGTCAGGCAGCCAAATATTAGCAATGTATAAATAAAGCATTTTGATCTCTTATCTCTACTCTTTGGCCCAGGCTTGGAAAATAAATGCTTTTTTAAACAAAAGCCATTCTTCCAGAAAGGTTCCATGTCGGACACTTGTTTCCAGATTTACTGTAAACTGCAAGCCACTTCCAGGAGAAGTGTCAGAGGTTCCTACATGGATTCTGCTTCACAGCCTCTATAAAAAGGTGAAGGCTGACAGAGGCCATGATAATGTGAAGGAAGCAGATCTGGATTGCTGTACTATGGTGGAGTGTCTAAGGCTACATCTACACTACAGGGGGAGTCGATTTAAGATACGCAAATTCAGCTACGTGAATAGCGTAGCTGAATTCGACGTATCGCAGCCGACTTACCCTGCTGTGAGGATGGCGGCAAAATCGACCTCTGCGGCTTCCTGTCGACGGTGCTTACTCCCACCTCCGCTGGTGGAGTAAGAGCGTCGATTCGGGGATCGATTGTCGCGTCCCAACGGGACGCGATAAATCGATCCCCGAGAGGTCGATTTCTACCCGCCGATTCAGGCGGGTAGTGTAGACCTAGCCTTAGCCTCTTTCAGAGCTGTTTTGACAGTGGTGAAGTGAAGACATATGGTGAACTTGTCCTTTTATTTGAGTTGGGTACACATTTGTTTGTGTTTTATTTTAACTTCTTTTGAACTTTTAGCAGGTGGCCACACCAGACACCTGCAACGAAGTGCAGAAGCTGCATTTGGAAGTTTAGTGTTAGGTACACTTAGGTAGAGTGAACACTGGCTGAGAAATAGGAACCCTCTTCTAGCTCTGCAACTGACTTTCTCTGTCATTTTAGGTGAGGAATTTAGCCCTGCTGCGTCAGTTTCTCCTGTTAAACGATACCACCTGCTTCCTAGGAGTGTTGTGAGGGTTAATTAATGTTTATAAAACCCTTTGAAGATGGAATGTGTTATTTAAGTGCTGTCGTCATTCTCAAGTCCTTGCTATTTTCCAAAACATCCATGCGGTTTTTCTGGCACTTCCCTTGATGAGGAGTGTAAACAAAACCAGAACTAGAATTTTGCACATAGAATAAGAGATGCAGATCCCATTCTGCCCGTGTGTGTAGCTCTACCCCTCACTACCATTTCTCAAACTTATCTAAGGTATTACTTGTGGGTCTTATCCCCAGCCTCTTTTCTGAGAGGCAGAAATAATTGCATATATCTAAGGACAATATGTATTCCGCTAAGTTTGAGGAAAAAGAATAGCTTGACTCATTAACTGTAACAAATTAAAGTATTCAGTAATTCCCTGTATAATACTGTAAGATCCTGAGTTGGATTGATATTTGATTTGCATTTATAAGAATGAATATACAAAACAAGTGCCTATCCAAAGCCATGCATTACACTTCTTTAGAAACACAAATTGGAACACACACATCCAGGAACAACTTCCACTATAAATAAAGGAGGGAAAATACCCGTAAATACTGCCCCCTCCAGCAGCACTTCCTCGCTAGAAACGTCTCTAAAAATGTAGAATGCCCTGAAGGTCAATAAATTTGGCTATTTTGGACCAAAAAGAGGAAATGAAAACTCCTCAAAGTATATGCTGCTAGCCGCTCCTCGTCTCTTACATCAAGGAGGGGCTAGCATATCTGCTGAGCTCAACTGCAACAAGTATAACATGGGGGAGAGGTGGTCTCAGGTAGACACCTGCATTTTGCAGAATGAATTCAAAACTAGCCGCTGTCTTCAAGCTTAATGCATTATTAATGCCACACATGTACATCTTCTCTCTACACACGTGTGAATATTATGGATTAAGATCTTCACTTACAGCAGGAATTAAATTTCTTATGTATGAATAATCTAGTAGTGCTTAGTGACATAGTCTGCTAACTTACAGCACGTACATAATAGAGAATTAATTTTCTGAGAATTTACCAATTGTTAGTGAGTTTTTACTTTCAAACGGGCACTAAGATTAACATTTTAGCTACCTCAATGGGCACAGGCTATTTTTACATTTATTAACATGTTGATTCATTTGATAACCATTTCTATGCTGCAATTTTTGTTGCTAAATATTGTCATTGTGGAATGGTTGCTTCAAAATATTAGAGAGTATTCTGGACTCGGGAACTGATCTCAAGTTCTTTTTAAGTCACTGAGAGTGTTTCCATTGATACCAGTAGGCTTTGAACTGGGCCTTTGAGCCTTGTGTGCCCCCTGTATAGGAGCCAAGTAATTGCAATTAAAGGAAATGGGACTACTTGCATCCTGCTGTGAATGAATAGGGCCTTGGGTTCCATTCCTGACTCTGCTGTCTGACCTTGGGCAGATCTCTTAGTCTTTCTTTTGCCATCTGTAAAATGGTGATATTATTTGCTTGTCTTCTTAAGTGCTTTGCAGTCGTCAGAGGAAAGATGGCATATAAATTAATAATACAATATATACCTTTGTATATATAATTAATACGTTAGATATCTAGTTATGATATAAATATTGTATTTGTGCATGTCATTGCAATCCAAAGTTTAATAATACAGGACTAGCTAGATTTACCTTGGTAGAATCTGAAGTGCATCACCTGCCCCAAACCATCGTGACTTTGGGCACTCTAACTGCTACCTGTCCACTGATACGTTCTGACTATTCAGTTTGTGCATGAACTGAACTAGCAGAGACTGAATGTGTCAAAGAGGCTGTGAACTGAGCACAGCTCAAAGTTGGTAGACAAAAAAACCTCCTTCAAGGAAGCAAGAAATCTGAAACTCATCCAGCTCTTGTGGAAAAGATGCATTTCTGGCTGAAGTTCAAAGGAATTGCTGGTGAGCTTGAAGCTCAGATTAGCCTCGATATCAGTCCTAGCAAAACAAAAGTATCATACTCAATGGGGGGGGCATAAAAAGTGTGTGGGGTTTCTAACAGCAATCTGTTACCTGCTCTCCAGTTGATAATCGTGCTGAAAAAATGATGCCTTCCAGATTTACAGTGGGCATCTTCGTCAGAAATATTTTTCTCTTTTGAGGTGGGGTGGGTAGGGAGGGCCAATATACCACTCCCATTGTTCCAAGCATTTAGCTTTCAAACACGTGACTAGAACCTTTCTCCTGGTCAGGAAACGGGGTCCTTCCAAAGCTCTCTTCCCCCAAGGCCTCACAGTGCCACTCTTGTCTAAGTAATTTACATGAGACTTAAAAGAAAAGCTCTATTCGTATTCATTTGATTCTGCGCTGGGACTCTAATGTAACTACAGAGCGATTCCACTGAAGTTAGTGAAATTACTCCAGATTTCAGCGATCTAAGAGCAGATTTGGCCGTGGGTTATGAGAGAATCCATTGCACTACTGACATTTCCTCCCTGTCGTCATGGCCAAAATCCAGCTTGCGTAATTGACAATTTATCTACCTAGATTGCTCCTGCAGTTTCAAATAGAGAAGAGATTCTTCACGTTGCCTCATTAGAACTCTTGTGCAGTCTGGCTGGGGCACCTTGGATTCTGCAGAGGTGGCTGAGTTTCCTCGGCAGGTAAGTGACAACATACCGTGTGTACAGTACTTTAGGCTCTTTAGGATGAAAGGTGCTTGATGTATGCAAATCATTTATTAATTCACGGATGGGCTTGCCAGTTCTATCTCCCTGCATTCAATATGTGCATGACCATACTGACTTCACCAGCCGAGCCCTTTCCCAAAACAGGTTTTAATGCACGCTCAACCCTTTTGCTAGTGTGGTTGGGCTGCCTTCTGCTTCTATATTTACCTTCCCATGTTGCACTGCTGATCAGAGAGACAGGAACTAATAAAAATACCTTGGAGCTTTCAGAAGACAGCCCCTCCTTGAGGATGTTCTTTAGTGAATCGTATGTACCATGAACAATGTGCCAGAGGTGAAACTTCAGGCCTAAACATGCCAACCTGGCTCAGCCCAGGTGTTCATATCTCAGAGCTGCTGTCACTTTAACTTTACTGTTTCTCTCAGTGGTCTATTCACACTCTCCCGAGGAACTGTTGGTTTGAAAATGCAAAAGACAAGTTCATCGTATTTTCTGTTTCCAGCTCTGAATGGAATGAGTGGGACACCCCAGAGCGTTGGTACCAAACACAACTTGAAGTGGGAAGTGCCCCCAGTCACCTTGAACCCAAGCGCTGTGCTCTGGGGCTGCGTCTCCATTGCTTCATTTTGTTTAATAGTTGAAGTGATACAGATTACCTATGGCGGGAGCGCTACCAATCCGCTTTTGGCTGGGGCCTGAGAGAGCTTGTGACCTTCAAGTGGGCATCAGAGTCAGCTCGATAGAAGAGCTTATTGTTTGCCTAATAGAGTCAACCTGCTGCTATGCTGCAAATGGCCTAAAAATACATTGAATCAATTGTCTCCTTGAAATGGAAAATGAGAAACATTTGTGTAATCTTTTAAGAAGTGTCCTGTGGCCTCAGCATGTGACTGGGAGTCAGAGATTCCTGAGTCCTAACACTGGCTCAGTCCGTGTCTTGAACGAGTCAGTCTACCCTCTCTGCCTCTGCTTCCCCGCTTGTACAATTGGGGGTAATACCTGCCTCGCAGAGGATTAATCAGGCGATTAGAAAGCGGTTTGACGATAAGTGCTCTGTTGCTCATAAGCTAAACTGTAGTTTTAAAAAGTCATAGTAACAAAATAAGGGAATACAAACTATAGACGTGCTCTATGAGGTGCTATAACAAGGTGCAGCCTGAAAGATCCCTCATTAAGACACCGGGGACAATCTGCTGTACCCAACAAATATATAAGGGCCTTTGCCAGCTATTTAAAAGTATGAATACTGAGCTCTTTCCGACTCCTTTTTAATTCCATTATGACATCCCCCCTTTCTAAACTGGCAACATTTTCATCTGCCACTAGTGTGACATACTGGGGTGCTATGCAGAGCAGTGGGGGACTGTCACTTTTGCCCTGCAACCTGGGTGCCTTGCGATGCACTTAACATTATAGAGGGGAAAGTTTATAACTGCTCCCACAATGCTGCTGTACACATTTTACCATGATATTACTGATCAGCAAGTTATGAATTTTCAAAGGATGCCTCATAGGCATACTTTGTACACAGATTATTACAGGTGTAGGTGTGAATACAGGGGTGCATTCCATCACAACTAGATCCTCCTCTCTTTCGGGCCCTTCTTTCCAGCCCAGATACCTCCCAGTTCACGCAAATTGGAGGCCTGATTCTCCACTGCCTTACACACAGTGTAGTTATTTACCCCTGTGAAAAGCAAGAACAAAATGCTACCAAGTCAAAACAGATGCAGAGATGTAAATAACACTGGGGAAATCAGTACCAACATGCTCTTTGGCTCTTTTTACCACTTTGCATAAATTCATAAAAATCCTGGGTTGAATCCAGCAAAATACAAGTCCCATCCACTCAAGGAGTACTCCCATTGCATGGTTGGACGTAGTCTCCTTACACGCTTGCTGAGTCTAAAGAAAGTTACTTCTCCTGGGGCCTGGTTCATTAACAGAAAGGGCCTTCCAAACTATATTACGTATGAAACCCTGACCTAAGCCTCAGGCTTGGCTGCTTTTCTTTTTTTTTTTTTTATAGGAGAGCTCTGGTCTACAGCTGCTTTTAGGGTTCCTTCCCTCAAGAATTTCTGTTCCGTTCTCTCCCACACAGCGCTGACATGTTCTGTGATGTTAACCCTTAGAACATGCATATTCCCCCAATGGTTCTAACCTGAGGGATGGAGCCAAAGTGAACTCTGCTGCGTTCCTCATCCTAATCTGGCCCCCTCTCTCCCCTGAGCAGAACAATTCCATTCCCATCTCTACTGGCCACCTTTTCCCTTCTGATGATTACTAGCAGGCAAAGTCCCCTGTCTCAGCAAACCTTCAGCCTCCTCCATGCTGCAGAGGTTCCCGTTAGTGCCGACTACCCCCACACCACCTTGCATGTCACATCCCTTGTTGGCTCTGGGCCAACAGGGGAGATGGACCCAGCAAGAAGGCAGGCAAGAAAAATGTAGGAAACTAGTGGGGATATTTTCTTTCTTTCTTCCCAGCCTGGCCCACTCTGACCCACGCCTGCCCCTCATAAACAAAACCCAAAGCCCTTGGGAACCGGCCAGAAGATTAGCCAAGATTGTAGGGTTTGATATTAAATATGAACTTCCAGATGAGTCTTGCTCCCTATGTATGTTTAAGACTAAAAGTTCAGATAACCAGCCAAACCCTCAATGGTTTGGCTGATCTGAACCAAAATCTTTGACATTAACCCTTGGCAAGCTGGAAACACAAACACATCTAAATTATACTGTCTTGAGAACCAGTCCATTTGCTCTTCCAAGGGCAGAAGGGAATATTGTGATCATCTAGTCTGGTCTCTTTTGTATAACACAGGCCATAGAACTTCCACAAACTAATTCCTTTTGGACTATAGCATATCTTCTTTTTTTTAAATCCAATCTTAATTTTAAAATAGTAATGGAGAATCTCCACCATGAAACTTGATAAATTGTTCCAATGGTTAATTATCCTCACTATTAAAAATTTACACTTGATTTCCAGTCTGGATTTGTCTAGCTTCAACTTCCAGCCATTGGATCTTGCTATACTTTTGTCTTCTAGTCTGAAGAGCCCTTTATCAACTATTTGTTCTCCATAAAGGTACTTGCAGATGTGATCAAGTCACCCCTTAATCTTCTCTTTGTTAAGCTAAATAGATTGAGCTCCTTGAGTCTATCATTGTAAAACAGATTTTCTGATCCTTTAATCATTCTTGTGGCTCACCTCTGATCCCCTTCCAATTTTCAACATTGTTCTTGAATTGTGGTCCCCAGAACTAGACACAGTATGCCAGCAGCAGTCTCCTCAGTGCCAATTACAGAGGTAAAATAACCTCTTGACTCCTACTCAAGATTCCCCTTTTGGCCACAGCATCACCCTGGGTGCTCAGGTTCAGCTGATTCCACCATGAGCCCCAAATCCTTTTCAGAGACACAGCTTCCCAGGATAGTGATCCCCATTATGTAAATTTGACCTGCATTCTTTGTTCCTAGATGTATACATTTACAGTTAGCCATATTAAAATGCATATTGTTTGCTTGTGCCCAGTTAACCAAGCAATCCAGATCAATCTGTATCAATGATCTGTCTTCATTACTTACCATTTCCCCAATTTTTGTGTCATCTGCAAACTTTATCAGTGATTTTGTGTTTTCTTCCAGATCATTGATAAAAATACTAACCATAGGCCCAAGAAGCAGTCCGTGTGGGACCCATACTATAAGCATACCCACTTGATTATGATTCCCCATATACAGTGACATTTTATGAGTTTTTAGCCAGTTTTTAATCTATGTAATGTGCTCTGTTCATTTTGTATTGTTCTAGTTTTTTAATCAAAACATGAGGGACCAAGTCAAATACCTCGCAGATGTCTAAATATATTACCTGAACACTACTACCTTTATCAACCAAACTTGTAATCTCATCCAAAAAAAGATATCAAATTAGTCTGATGGAATCTTCTTTCCATAATCCCATGTTGATCAGCATTAATTATATTACCCTCCTTTAATTCTTTATTAGTTGAGTCCTGTATCAGCCACTCCATTATCTTCCCCAGGATTGCTGTCAGACTGACAGGACTTTTACTATTTGCAGTGTTGTTGTAGCTATGTTGGACCCAGGATATTAGAGAAACAAGGTGGGTGAGGAAGAAAGTTAATGTTATATGAACAGTTAAAAAGGATCTTCTGTGTAATAAAAGGCCTAGTGAGTGAAGTAATGTCTTTTATTGAACCAATTTCTGTTGGTGAAAGAGGCAATTTTTTTGAGCTACACAGAGCTCTTCTTCAGTTTATATGTAACATTTAGAAATGCTGAGGATGTTTTTGTACTGGCAGCATCAAATCTCCAATTTACATTGAGTGCCTATGCTGAAGTCCCACATGATATCACAGTTTTTTTTCCCCCTATACATTATAGATAGGTGCATAAGAAAGTGGTCATCCTGTTCCTTAGTGTGATTTGATGGTGTGTAGCAGACAACTAATGCCCCATCTTGTGCTTTATCTGTTAGGACATTGATCCATAAGCATTCCAGATAATTTTCTTCCAATTTGTCAGTGACTCAGAAACAGGTAATGCCAGTTGTGAGAGAGTGCCATTCCCTCACCCCTTTCCCAACTCAATCCTTCGTAAGTAGGTTATAACCACTGATTTTAACATTCCAATTATGTGAATCATCCCACTGCCCAAATAAGTACCTAGGGCCCATGCTGAAGTCCATGGTGCCGTGGCTTCACTGTTACTGGTACCTATGCTAGTTAGAATAAAGCTAGCTAAGGTATGTCTACATATACTGGACCCTGTGATTACATACCCACAGTTCCTGCCCTAAGGAGTGTGCAATCTACAAGGAAGTTGTAGACAAGACAAGAGGCCCTGGGAGATCCAAATTACAAAGTAGATGTTGACTTAGAAGGTTTATATATATATATATATATATATATATATACTGTTTGTGTATTTACTGAAACCTTTCAGTGGTTGTGAGCTCCACAGAAATAGTGCATCTTTAGAAGGCTTTGAGGGCCAGATTCTCTGCTGGTATAAATTGGTGTGGCTCTGTTGATGTCAGTGAAGCTGCATCATTTTACACCAACTGAGGGTCAGGCCTTGGACATTTTCTCTCTGCTTTGTGATGAAAGAGAACGTCACATACTGACAGAACTCCAAGATTACTGGTGTAAAATCAGTGCTTACCATCACTGAATATACAGTGTGCTGCAGAAATCAGAATACAGCTTCAAAGCCCCCTTCGTACATTGATCCACACTATAAATGACAGCAATCAGACCAAATACAGGGAAAGAACAAGTGGAAGGTATTTTTACTTTCCACATTTAATTACTAAAAAGCTTTCCATCAAACTAACCATAGCCCAGAAGGCCTGGTAGGAGGTAACCTAGGGCAGTGTTTTTCAAACCATGGGTTGCAACCCACTAGTGGGTCACGGCATGTAAGGTGCTGGGTAGCCTTGCTCTGGGCAGCACTGCCGCCTGGGATGTTAAAAGTCCCGTCGGCGGTGCTGCTCAGCTAAGGCAGGCTAGTGCCTACCTCTTCCAACGCCGCACTATGCCCCAGAAGCAGCCAGCAGCGGGTCTGGCTTCTAGGCAGGGGGGCCACGGGGCTCGGCGTGCTGCCCCTGCCCCGAGCACTAGCTCCACACTCCCATTGGCTGGCAACTGGGGCGGGGGCAGTGCGTGAGGGTGAGAATTGCACGGAGCTGCTTGGGCACCTCTGTCTAGGAGCCAGACCTGCTGCTGGCCACTTCCAGGGCACAGCACGGTCCGCGGTGCACCCCAGCTGTGACGCTGATCGGGAGCCGCCAGAGGTAAGTCCGCACCCCAATCCCCTGCCCCAGCCCTGAGCCCCCCAAACCCGGAACCGCTTCCTGCACCCCAAACCCTTCATCCCCGGCCCCACCCCAGAGCCTGCACCCCCATCCCAGAGCCCTGACTCCCTCCTGCACCCCAACTCCCAGCCCAAAGCCCCCAACAAACTTGGGGCCCCTCCTGCACCCCAAACATCATCCCCAGCCCTGAGCACCCCCAAACCCAGAACCCCTTCCTGCACCCCAAACACCCATCCCTGGCCCCACCCCACAGCCTACACCCCTAGCCCAGAGCCCTAACCCCCTCCCGAAACTAAAGTGAGCAGCTACAACTCCAGATACACACGGGGAGCAGCTCACCTTAATGTAACCCTTCTGCCCCTCTGAGTTGGCAGCAACAAGGGCCGGGTTCAGTATCTAGGGGTTCTGTTTCAATAACGCAATGCAAAACTGGCTCGAGCCCTCACCCAGTGACCTGGGACAATTACATACCACCCCCCGGGCACCTCTAGGAGGCAATACTTCCCCTCTTGCAAGCACGGAGTCTGAGTGTAGCAAAAGCCTTTTAATAAAGGAGGGAAACAATGCGGCATTATGTTGGGGAAACACCACAAACAGGATTCATAACACAAAAAACCATGAGCAAAAGACCCACCCCGAAGTAAGTTTGGCAGAGTCCTTTTTCCCCTCAGGGTCTTAAGTCCAATCACCCCAAAGTCCAACAACCCCAAATTCTCTGTCCCTGGTCAGTGCCGCCCCAGAGTTCAAAAGTTTAGCTGCAGAGTTTTACCCCCCCAGCCTGGGTGGGAAATGGGGGGGGGCACACGGGATGTTAAGGGGCACCTTACGTGGTCCGAGGCCGACTGCCCCACCTCTCCGTGGAGTTCTGCTGCAGCCTTTACCACGAATGGCTCCACTCTACCAGTCGCACCACGCCGCTCCTCCAGCCATCCCCGCAAACTGCTCCGCTCTGCTCCCCGTTCTGTGGGCCGCTCCAACCGTCTCACAAACTGCTCAGCTCTGCCAGCCACTCCACCAGCCGTCCCATGAACCACTCCAGCTGCCCCCGCAAATGACTCAGCTCCGCTCCGCTCACTGTTCCATGGGCCGCTCCAACCGTCCCACAAACTGCTCGGTTCTGCCAGCTGCTTAGCAATATATCTTCAGGCTCCCCCACAGATTAACACAGCACTCAGTGATCTCAGCTCAGCAATTTTAGCTCTTTTAGTGATTTCAACTCTTAGTGATTTCAGCTTGTAGTAGGGGAGCCCCAGTGCTGGTGCACTATTGGCCCAAAGTGAATTCAGTTCAGTAACTTCTAGCTAGACTCCTAATGGAAACAAGCTTAGCTCTGCTATTCAACAGTGGAGAGAGGGAGTAGTGCAATTGGTATTCCAGGCCCTCAAAAGGAGCCCATACTATCGGGTACACATACCTGTCCCTAACCTCTCTCAATTCACTGGGTTATGTAACCCATGCCCCTTGTCTAGCAAGTGCTACTTAGTTATGGGTGAGTCCCTCTGTCATACAACAGTTCCACTCGCCTTGATTCACAGAATCAGGGTAACAAAACTTTATTCTTCCTGCCCCAATAACAGAGAAACTGGGGATCCCACACCAGCCAAAGTAACCACTTTCAGTTCTTGTTGTCCCAGGCTAGGCGGGTGGGTGTGCCTATGCAAACAAGATCAGCCCCTGAAGTTCTTTTCCACCCTCGCCATAATTCACCACCAGATGTCAGGGTAGAGCTTATCCTGACTCTGCTTACATTAAGTTTAGGGAAAAGTGATGCACTCAATAGAAGCAAACAAAGGAACCCATTGCAAGCACAGAGCCAGAAGAGCAGGTATGGGACTTGATTTAAGAACCACCTTTCAAGAGTCAGCATGTTGTATGGGTTGAATGATGACTGGGGAGGATAATTGTTGTTTAATCTCTGCTTTGCTTTACTGTCTATAATGATCAATGTTTTATCTTTTAGCACAGTCTGAGGAGAGAGTGAAATACAAGCCCTGCAAGTCTCCATCTCTTCTGCCTGATTTGTGTGACTCTTCCCCACTGGAACAATAGGGATTTTTTATTGGCAGGGTCTTTGACTTTGAATAGACTCTGTAATTAGAAACTTTATAGGGAGGGAGGAGGGAACAGGAAAACCTCCTCCTTCCAGCAAAATCACATAGGCAGAAATGAGACAGAGATGATTGTAAAAGGTGGCTGCTTTTCTAAGCAGGGGACCATCTCATTGCCATATGTAAGCAGACTAGACTGGAGAGAAGAGAAGACAGAAAAATGACTCTGCCTTGCCTCAGGATGTTGACTTGAAACTGACAGGGTGAGATCAGATGCCGGGGTGAGGGGGGGGGGGGAGATATGGGACGGACACTGCATTCAAGATGAATTATTATCCATATATCTGTAACTCTCTTGTGCTTTTTAAAGAGTAAAGACAATGGTTAGGATATTCCTTTGCTAAGCCTGTGTTATCTGGCTTTGCTGCCAGGTTGACCCTGAAGGGCATAACTGGGAACCCAGAGCTCCCACAGACAGATGGACTCTGGGGGTATGAGTGAGACATTGGGGAGGGCTGTGGCACTGGTTCTGTGGTATCAGGCAGCTCAGCTGCAGGGTCCTACTATCCAAGCAGGTTGTCAGACACAGGCCTTCACCTGGAAGGGTGCCTGGGTGACCTTAGCTAGGAACAGTGCCCAGTCACCGGGGCCTAGAAATATGTTGGAGTCAGAGGTTGGATCCAATTGCAATAGATTGCTGTCTATCCCAAGAGTCAGGTTTCAGAGTAGCATTCTATATGCATCCGAAGAAGTGGGCTGTAGTCCACGAAAGCTTATGCTCTAATAAATTTGTTAGTCTCTAAGGTGCTACAAGTACTCCTGTTCTTCTTTATCCCAAGAGTGGAGCTGGGCCAGATTGTGACAAAGGCATTTCCAGCCGTGGCCAGAACATGCTATAAGAAAACAAATAATTTCTTTTAAATGTTATCTAACGTTTTGGAACTCAAAAATAAAAATATCAATTCAGATTCTGGGGCAGATTTATTTGGGATCAGTGGTAGGACCAGTTTATTGATCCTTAGTTGTTACATGGTTAAGTGACTTACTGGCTCCAATGGAATAGAAAGACTTTGGCAGACATTAACTACAAGGCACAAAGGAGTACAGTAACTCCTCACTTAAAGTCATCCCGGTTAATGTTGTTTCATTGTTACGTTGCTGATCAATTAGGGAACATGCTCCTTTAAAGTTGTGCAATGCTCCACTCTTATGTTGTTTGGCTGCCTGCTTTCTCCACAGCTGGCAGCCTCCCTAAACCCTCCCCCTCCCCACAGAGCCTCCTGCCCGCCGGCAGACCCCGCGGATCAGTGCCTTCCCCCTCCTCCCTCTGCTCGCGGCAATCAGCTGGCTTGCGGCATTTAGGAGGGAGGGGGAGGAGCGAGGACTCAGTGCACAGGTTCCCCCTCCCTCCCCTGCCCCTGAACACCACAAGCCAGCTGATTGCCCCGGGCAGGAGGGAGGGGGAAGGAGCGAGGACTCGGCGCGCCTCCCCTGCCCCCTGCCTCCTGCCCGCAGCAATCAGCTGGCTTGCAGCGTTCAGAAGGGAGGGGAGGGAGAGGGGAGGAGCGAGGACGCAGCGTGCAAAGTAAAGGGGCAGGAGGTGGGAGGGGGAGAAGAGGTGGGTCAAGGGTGGGAGCTTGGGGGAAGGGGTGGAGTGGATAGGCCGAGGGTTGAGCTCCCTGCCCCCAGCAAAGTCAGTGGCTGTGCTTGCAAGAACAGCAAGAGGAGCAGCCGGAAAATCCATCCTCTTCCACTCTCTGACTCCACCACCTCACCCAAGCTTCATACTCAGCAGTGATGATTGTAGTATTAAACTGCATGTTTGAAATTGTTTAAAATGTATATAATGCCTTTTGTCTGGCAAAAAAAAATTTCCCTGGAACCTAACCCCTCCTATTTACATTAATTCTTATGGGGAAATTGGATTCACTTAACATCGTTTCACTTAAAGTCACATTTTTCAGGAACATAACTACAATGTTAAGTGGGGAGTTACTGTAGTTGTGTCTAACTCTGGTGGGTCTTGACAAGCGTGTGGGGTCTGAAGCTCTGAGCTGGCCTAAGGTGTGGGCCACCTGGGCAACCACCCAGGGGCGTCATGGAGAAGGGTCTGCCGTGCAGCAATGTAGAGGTGTGCGCCGCTGGTGTAGTCAGAAACTGCTCCCGGCTGGCAGGAAAGTGCTGCGTGGGAGGTGCCCAGATTTCTCCCTGCTTCCTCCCGATGGAGGAACATGGGGAGTGACGCTGATGCACAGATACTGCTCTTGCCCCCTCCCCCCCATCCACAGCATTCCTCTGTGCCTCCCTAGGGAGCTGTAAGGTGGGGAGCGAGGAGCAACACCAAGCACTCTGCACATCCAGGTCACTTTCCCCACCTGAGCTGTGCTGTGAGGCGAGCGTCAGGAGCTGCTGCTCTCCTGCCCGCCCCTTACTCAGCCCAGGTGGGGAAAGTGGCCTGGATGCAGGGAGCGCCTGACATTGCTCCTCGTTCCCCCCCCACACAGCCTCCTAAGGGTGCATGGAGGAGCAGTATTCAAGGCGGGGAAGCAAGCAGCAAAGCCAGCTATTCCCTGAATCCAGGTCAGTTTCCCCATGTGGGCGCAGGAGGGCAGGTGCAGGGGTTAGGGGCAAAGGAGGAGTGGGGAGCCTGAGAGCCCAGAGGGGCCAGGGGCAATGGAGGGGTGCCAGGCCCCAGGGGGTCAGGAGCGCCAAAATACGAGTTCACTAAGGGTGCCATGTTCCCTAAGGCCAGCCCTTGGAGGCTCAAACTATTTGATGATTGGAAGTCTCTAAATTCATCAATATTGTTTTGTGGAGAGAACCGGCAGGAATTCCTCCATATGGATTTGATGTGGGGTTATGGAAATCTGCATTGTAACCTGATAGAACTGCACAACCTTGATCACTGATGAATAGAAAAATAAGGCTGGGGGCTCTTCTTTCCTCCTCATTCAGTGTCAGTGGAACACTGCCCACAAATTCCTTGATGTTTTTCACTGTTGAATTTTGTTGACATTGTTTTATTGTAATCTGTGACCTACATCTGCAGCCCTTGTGTCCCCATAATCTGGTACTCTTCCCACAATGAAGGAAATCGGGATGGTTGTGGTTCAATTAATCAGCAAATGGGTAACATAACTAAACTCTGTGCTGCCAAAAAAACAAAACAAAAAACCCTACTAATTGCAAATAACTGGGACATTCAAGAACTACTGTCTGCCAGAGAGGAAGAGAGCACTTGAAATGTTAATTTTGAAAGGGAGGTGAGTCCACATCATTTGCAAAAAATAGATAATGTATGAAGTAATGTTGGCTCATGTATCCAATGTTGAGTCAAAATATAAATAGAATAGGCCCAGTAGCAATGCAGAAGCCTTTGGCACCCCTCACAGTAACATTGGCAGTAACTAGATTATTGCCCTTATAAGTAGTTTAAGTGAAGGCAGAGGGTGGGAAAGCCCACGCTAAGTCCAGCAAAATCCACGGCTTCTAGGCTAACATCGTGGAAACCAAAGTGGATCATACTCCAGTTAGAATTTAAGACTACAAAAGTAGATGTGGTTACAGCACTGAGAAAGTAGGTGGCAACAGTAGAAGCTCAATTTGTTCTATAAAATCTAGCCACAGGCCAAAAGTCTAATCTCTGCACACTGTATCTCAATTGTGGAGCTGATCTACTCACTGTGAAAAAATCTCCCATTGATGTAACCCTTCTGCCAGTGGAATCAGCAGCACAAAGGGCTGGCTTCAATCAGGGCCGGCTCCAGGCACCAGCTGAGCAAGCAAGTGCTTGGGGTGGCCAAGGAGAAGCGGCAGCACATCGGGCTCTTCGGCAGCAATTCGGCAGAGGGTCCCTGTCCCTCTCAGAGGGAAGGACCTGCCGCCGAATTGCCACCGAAGAAGAAAGCGGCACGGTGGAGCTGCCGCCGATCGCGGCTTCCCCCCCCCACCCCGCTTCTTGGGGCGGCAAAAACCCCGGAGCCAGCCCTGGCTTCAATATTTAGGGCTTCCTCTTAACACTACAAAACAGAATCAGCTCAAGCCGCCATCCAAGTAATCTGGGAAAGCTAAACACTGCCCCTTGGGTGCCTCTAAGGGCTTGTCTACACCATGCAGCTTTTAGTGACAAGGACAGCCTTGTCGCTAAAAGTCAATATGCGTAAACGCTCTTTTTCAGTACTTTGTCAGCACTTTTGCCGACAAAATACTTAGCCGCGTTCACACGGCCACTTGCGTCGGCAAAATCTTTGTCTTCGCTGGGGGGGACTTTTTTAAGTACCCGTGAAAGACAAAAGTTTTGTCGACAACTTTGCAGTGTAGACAAGCCCTAAGAGGCAACACTTCCCCTCTCACAAGCACTGTCTGTGTATAATAAAAGACAACTTTTTATTAAAAGGGAGAGGGAACCCAGCATTAATACTGGAAAACACTACAACCATGATGCAAAGGGATGTGACTATAAGCAAACACCCACCCCGCACTAGTTGGCCCGTGTACTGTGCCTCAATTTCCCATCCTGCGGTATAAAAGTCTGATGAACAAATATCCCTTTAACAGGCCACTCCCCCTTCCCTCTGCTGCACCCCACTCACAGTTAGTTGACTTTGGTCAGCAAAGAACCAGAGTTACATTCACATGGGTTCACCTCCCATCCCTGAAAAGCTGGGGGTGCCATGAAATGTAAGGGAAGTTCACAGTCAGTTCCTCTCATGTCCCAGGCCTCCTTCCCAGGCCCTGGCTGCGAGCACTTGCTCTGACGGTGGCCACATGCCCTCAACTGTAAGTGGCAGTGCCCTTCTTCCCAGCGTCAGCCCCTCCATTGAGGTTCCGATCCGCCTCCAAATCTGACCTGCAAGGCCTCATGGCTGGTGGCATCTCCCTGCACTGGACTCTTTGCCCAGGGTCCCCTTGGCTCTCCCCAGCTGCTTACCACACTCAGCTCCCGACAGCTCCAGCCTCAGCTCCATTCTGCCTTAGCGCTGCTGCTCTGCCTCCAGGTCTGGTCGTCTGGTTCTGGCTCACCTGGCTCCACTTCCCAGCTCAGCTCAGGCCCCTGCTGTCCCCTTAACTCAGCCCAGCTCTGGCCCAGGTAGCTCTAGTTCACACGGAGGATGCCCCCACCCCCAGCTGCTGACTCCCTCATTGGCCTGCCTGCCCTGTCAATCAGGCTGACCTTGAGCATTGGCTTGTCCCCATTGGCCCTGGGGACTGTCAGTCTCAAGGTCCTGATTTCTCATTGGCCCATCCCTTTTTATTTGGTACTGGGAGATGGCCAACCAAAAAGCCCCACTAAGTTTTAGTAAGGGGCCAACAGTCCCCTTACATTAGCAAAGATAGGGGGTAGTGTCATAACCCTGATCGGAAGGGAGGGGGCTGACGCTGGGAAGAAGGGTCCTGCTATCTAGAACCTGAGGGTGTGTGGCCACTGCCAGAGCAAATGTCTGACCTGTTGCAACCCTGCAGCACAGCCAAGGCCTGGGATGTATGAGGAACAGACGGTGAACTTCCCTTACATTCCATTGACAGCTGTTTGTGGTTTCCCTGTGCCCACAGAGCGGAGTTATGTGTTTTCCGTTAACCTCTTCCATTTTTTTCCTTATTTTTTTAATTAGTTGCTGTTTAAAAAATTATATTTGCTTAGAATTATATGTAATAATCAGTGGGTCAGGGAAAAATCCAGAGTGGAGAGAGTTCCCCAGAGTGGGGACACCCTTGCTCCTTTCCTAAGTGACCATGACAAGATTGGGGGTTAAACCCCACAGGAATCCTGGGCCCAGCCTTGTCAGGATTACAAGGACTCTTCCAAAAGAGTGGAAGGGGAGTCCTTGAGGTCAGGTAGGCCTCTGCCATCCAAAAGACTGGAACGGGAGGCCTCGAGTTCAGGCAAGGTAAAGGGAGTGGGAATGAGGCTCAGATACTTTTGCTAGCCAATTCCACCGGGGTAGCGTATAAGCCAAGCAAGTTCCCCACACTAGCAGGATCTTTCCTCTGCTTATATTAAAGACAGCCTGAGTCTCAATTAGACTCAATCTCATGAAGCATAATAGGAGATATTGGCCATTTAGAAAGAGGGCGATCCTTTATGATTTTCTCTGAAGGAGAACTTTATTCTTCAAGCTCTGCAGAAGGAGAAACTTTCAGTTATGAAGACTAACAGAAAAAATGACCATTAATCATAAATCCTTTTTTAAAAAATTACTGAGTGCACCAGATCTTCTCAAGGTTCACCTCAGCCAATTTTTGTGTTAATAGACTATGCCAGAGCTGATTAAGGACCAAAAAGGCCTGAAACAGAGTGCTACATTTCTTAAAGGATCCATTTAAAAATGAAAGCTTACCTTAAACTAATTAACAAATTTACCTGCAAGTCCTTATTCATAGTCCAGGAGCAAGTGCCTTAAATTTGGGGAGGACACACACTGTGCTCTTCATATATAACAAAGAGGTTGATTTTCTGTTTTAAAGCTAAATTAATTGTGGAGCTGTGATTGGCATCTTCATAACACCATAATTTATATGTAAGTTAAGTCTATTTTTAAACTTAAATTGTTTAAGATATGCAAAGGCACAATACATAAACATAACTGTGGGCAAAAAGAGTGCAATTCTGTTCCTTGGCAGAACATAATATTATGCAAAACATGAGAGTTTAAATTTGCAAATGTACATTGGGATCCATAGAGATGAAGACACACTACTATTGTAGATTCTGAATGTGAACTGTGTAAGCATATTTGGAATAACAACTGTAATTTATTTCCCCTATCAGATATTGCTGAGAGCTATTATATAATATCATGACAGGTTCCCCCCTGGGGTGCCACCTAGAACTGGGCTACCTGATCCCCCCTGACTCACCAGCCTGGGCTCCCTCTCACACTGTGCTGTTGTGACAAGTTGCTAAACTTGCTCTTTCAATCAGCATACACACAGGTAGGGACACACCCAACTGTACTAACATGCAGACAGGCTTTCTGACCAGCTGCTGTATGGGAAGGCTATAAAGCTAGGGCACTTACCAGCTTCTCAGGAGCACACCCCCTCTGGAGGGTAAACCCAAAATTATACCATTTTGCACGGCACAGAGAACTGTACAGCGTAAGCTCATAAAATTTGCCCTCTCCCTCAATGTGGAGAAAGATATGCAACAGCTTTCTGCCCCAAGTTATGATTGCCATGCGCTGGTTTTAGCCAAAACAAAAACAAGTTTATTAACAACAAAAGATAGATTTTAAGTGATTATAAAGGATAGCAAACTGATCAAAGCAGATTACCTTGCAAATAAACAAAAATGCAATCTAAGCTTAATATACTAAAAAGATTGGATACGAGCAGGGCCGGTGCAACCATTTAGGCAAACTAGGCGGCTGCCTAGGGCGCCTAGTGGTTGGGGGCGCCTAAAAGCCCGCTCAGGCGAGGAGGTGGAGTGGAGGTGAGTTGGGGTGGGGGCGGCACAGGGAGGGCCGCCTGCAGTAACGGGGGGGGGTGGTGCACAGGGGAACTGCTCCCCGCCCCAGATCACCTCCACTCTGCCTCCTCCACTGAGCACACAGCCCCCACGGTAATTCTCCTCCAATCGGCGCTGCAAGCCTGGGAGGGGAGGAGAATTAGAACGGCGCCGGCGTGTTCAGCGGAGGAGGTGGAGCTGAGGTGAGCTGGAGCGGGCTCCCCAGGTGGGGTTAGCTGCTATGGAGGTGGGCTCAGATTCCGCGCGGGGGGGAGGAATCTCCCCAGGTGGGGTTAGCTGCTGCAGAGCGGGGGGCTCCCCAGGCGGGGTTAGCTGCCGCAGGGGGGGAGTCTACCCAGGTGGGTTTAGTTTCCATGGGGGGGGGGTCTCCCCGGCTGGGATTAGCTGCAGAGGGGGTGTAGCTGCAGAGGGGGGTGGTTCCCTGGGTGGGGGGTGGGGTTAGCTGGGTGAGGGGGGCGGGGCGCAAGGTGGAAGTTTTGCCTAGGGCGCGAAACTTCCTTGCACTGGCCCTGGATATGAGTAGCAAATTCTCACCCTAAATGATGATTTAAGCCAGTTGCAGAGATTCTTAAAGGGCAAGGTGCTCTTGCTTGCAGCTTAAAACCTCAGGTAGTCCTTTCACATTCTAGAATCCCTCTAACCTGGGTCCAGCCCTTCCCCCCCAGTTCTGTCCTTGTTCCTCAGGTGTTTCCACAAGTCTCCTTGGGTGGGAAGTCAGTGAAGAACCACAGTGATGTCACTCCTCTGGCTTAAATAGCTTTTCCATATGGCGGGAACCTTTTGTCTCCAAACTTGGTTCCCAGGCCTTTCAGTTGAAAAACACTGGTATTTCAAGATGGAGTCCAGTACCAGATGATCTGGTCACATGCCCCTGTAGTGTTATAGCAGCCATGACTCGGAGGCTGTTTGTAGCATCCTCAGGAAGGCTCCCCAGTGGGAGATTAGCTTCTTCTAAGACCTATTGTTCTCCTAATGGCTCTTCCCAGCCAGACATCTAGACTGATTGCATTCTGCTGAGTGGGCATTCCCCAGGTGTAAATGTATTTGTAATACAGATATATAGTCAATATTTCCAACTTCAGATACAAAAATGATACATGCATACAAGCAGGATAATCATATTCAGTAAATAATAACCTTTTCAATGATATCTCACATGCCTTACCTTGCACAAACTACATCATAATTATGCCATACTCATATCATAATATTACTATGAAGAATATGGGGCATAGTGCCACATATATAATAATGTTTGATTGAATTCTCTTCCCCTCCTTGACTCCCACATCTTATGTCATGTGACTTCATAGGCCCGGATCCTGAAAATGCTTATACATGTAAATATTCATGCAGGCTCAGGATCTTCAATCATAAGATCACTGGGGCAGTGACCATGACTTCATATGTTTGTGCGTGTATCGCCTAGCACAATAAGGTTCTAGTAAAGATGCTAATGTAATATAAATATTATTGTTTAAATGGTACCCCACATAGTACCAGTCAATTGTTATATCATAATCTTGTAATTTAGTCATTAATTTTATCCTAAAGATATTGGGCCAAATTCAGAGGTGACAGAAATAGTGGTGTTGAATAGGTGTCAGTAAATTGGTGTTACTTACACACCAAAGGTGCAAATAGGTAGTGTAGTAGCAAGACAGGCAACTAATACAGGAGTCTTGGAAAGTATACAATCATTCATTGCTCTTCTTGCTACACACCCTATTCTGCCACTGTGTTATGTATATTGCTCCAATTTACACCCACTTACTGAGGTTTAATATGTCCCTCAATTTATGTTGCTTCTGTATTTGGCCTATTTGGTTTAGTACTTTAATAGTTGCCAGCCATAAATGGTTTGGTTTGCATGCTGATCCATCAGATGACGTTTCTTATCGAACCCTTTATAAGTTTTCTTCTGTTTACACACATTGATAGCATCAGGCAGAAACTCAGCCTGACTTTTCAAAAGGTAGGTGATGTTTGTAGTGTGGAAAAATTAGCAGCACAGAGTTAATGAGTTCTTCATTTGAACATGCAACCAAAATCTGAATATAATGTTGTACCAGCTATACTAACATTAAAAGTAATAAGCAAAACAAAGAAGACATAGAAGCTTACCTAACTGTCTAGGAAACTTTTAGTGCACACCAACAACTAACTAGCGTGCAACACGTTAATGAGTTTTAGAAATCACACCCCAGGAGTACACATTCCTGCTCTGTGTAGACATGCCCTCAGTTTACATTTCCTTTTCCTTTAGGGAAAATTAGAAACTTTACTCGTGAAGCTTTTCATTAAATACTAACCCTACCATATTGTTATGTACAGAGGACGAGAAGGATCTTTTGAAAGTGAATGCATATTTTTCACCTAGACAATGAAAATGGAAGATGTGTATTGTGGAAAATTTTACTTCCATTACAGTGAGTCAGCTATGAGGCTGTGTAAAGGGTTATGCTGCTTTCAAACACTTGGTAAATATGTTGTAATCTGAGACTGCAAAGGTCTTGTTCCTCTTTACACAGATTTGCTTACCTGATACCCTGTAGGCTACTTAATGTGCTAGCTGAAGATTGTGTTTGCGGTCTTGTCACCTAGTGGAACACAAATATAAAAGAAGAAAAGTCCAAGGGACCTTTTTGTTCTCTGTCAGACTAAAGAGTGTTGGGGCCCTGATGTGGCGTGCCAGTGATTCTGGAGATGCACTGTATCTGTGCAGGGCTGTCTAGCTGTGGCAATTTAAATGAGGGAGTTTTTGAAGTTTTAGTGAGATTTTTACATCGCTTTGAAACACACTGCATCATGGGTCATAAGAAGAGAGAAATACTTCTTAAACAACACTGCTATAAACAGAAGGTAAAGTAAGGTAGTCTCCCTTCCACGGAGACTTTGCAGGTCTGACTGTACTTGAAACTATTGTGCAACTGGTACCTGCATCAACAGAATGTAAATCAACTAGGTATTACTACAAGAAGAATTTTTTGACCTAGAATTTATTATAAACAAAAAACTACATGAAGGTTGCAAAGTGCAGCACTCAAAGTTAGGAAATGCCAGAATTAAGGTGCTTGTGCAATCTTAATTTGCTCCACGCCTCTTGCATATGCATTATGACACAGTCTTTAATTACATGATGACATACTACTTTTTCCACAGAATTCTTGCCTCATTCAGTGCACAGCATGGACAGTGCTCACTGAATGAGCAGCTATTAAATATTTTGTAGAGCTGGTCAGGAACCGGAATTTCTGTTTTGTGGGAAATTCCATGATTTTCATTTTTTTCCATTTTGAATTGTGATGAAATGTCGAATTTCCCATTAAATGAAATTGGTGAGTGTCAAGGCTACTTCCCCACTCTGAACTTTAGGGTACAAATGTGGGGGCCTGCATGAAAACTTCTAAGCTTAACTACCAGCTTAGATCTGGTCCGCTGCCACCATTCCCAAGTGGATTCCCTTCCCTGGGAAGCCTTGAGAAACTCTTCACCAATTCCCTGGTGAATACAGATCCAAACCCCTTGGATCTGAAAGCAGGGAGAAATGAACCATCCCCCCCCTTCCTTCCACCAACTCCTGGTGAATACAGTTCCAACCCCCTTGGATCTAAAAACAAGGAAAAAATCAATCAGGTTCTTAAAAAGAAGACTTTTAATTAAAGAAAAAAGGTAAAAATCATCTCTGTAAAATCAGTATGGAACATAACTTTGCAGGGTAATCAAACTTAAAGAGCTCAGAGGACCCCCCTCTAGCCTCAGGTTCAAAGTACAGCAAACAGAGATAAACACTCTAGTAAAAGGTACATTTACAAGTTGAGAAAACAAAGTAAAACTAACACACCTTGCCTGGCTATTTACTTACAAGTTTGAAATAGGAGAGACTTGTTTAGAAAGATGTGGAGAACCTGGGTCCCTCTCAGTCCCAAGAGAGAACAAACTTCCCAAACAAAGAGCACAAACAAAAGCCTTCTTTCCCCCCCACCCCCCAAGATTTGAAAGTATCTTGTCCCCTTATTGGTCCTTTGGGTCAGGTGTCAGCCAGGTTACCTGAGCTTCTTAACCCTTTACAGGTAAAAGGATTTTGGAGTCTCTGGCCAGGAGGGATTTTATAATACTGTACACAGGAGAGCTGTTACCCTTCCCTTTATAGTTATGACAGTGAGAGAAAATGGTTTTAGGTCAATCAAAATGTTTCACTTTGATCAAATAAAATACTTTGTTTTAATTTTGACTTTTTTTATTTTATTTCTATATCTGTAATTAATTTATTTTATAATTTATAATATAAAGGAGAATAAATGTTTAAAAAAAAATTGTCTAAAAAAAGGCAACATTTTGACCTTATTAAAACTCTTCATTTTGATTTTTTCCCCCTAAACAAAATGTTGTTAAAGTTTACACATTCCTGAGGAATGTGTCGATTTTGACAGATCAGCATTTTCTGACAGAAAAATGTTCCATTGGAAAATTTTCAGCCAGCTCTAATATTTTTATGACTAAAAGATGTTGCTAATTGTTTGACTACACATATGGTTCGAGATTAAGAATATTCAAGAGAGACCAAATTTATTGTCTAAAGATAAAGCAATATGGTACAGGAAAGAAAGAGTTAATGCATCATCAATTCTTCTCACGAAGCCAATTCTCACAGTGTATTTCAGTTCACCTTATGCAGAAGGTGTGCGGCTCAAATTCCCTCTTAAATTAACCTTTTCTAAGATGGCAGTTTACGAGGGACACACCACCGTTTCAGCTACTCAGAAACAGCCAGCTTGTCCCAGCTTTGTCCTTGGCGCCTCCCTCCACTTTCCCATCTTTTGTGTTGAATATTCAATTCCAAATGTTAATGGGAATGAAGATACTCCCTAAGACAAAGCATTCATACATCTTACATTATTTCCTTGTACCCAGTGTAGCTGGTTCATAACACTCATCCATCTAGCTTTTGACAGTTTTTGTGTTTGCTAAAGCCAAGTGCTGAAGCTATACTTGTCCTAGGGCATTGTGGGATATACGCTTTAGTATAAGTGAACAAGGATAAGCATAGTACAATTTAGCATGATTACCCGTGTGTGTATGTATAATAATAATACCATTCATATAATGCCTATTAATGTGTATGTTGGGGGGGGGGGGGTGTATAACCTATATGCTTTGGCTAACAATTTTGTTTTATCCCATTGTTCAGTGTGTGGCCCCATGCCTTATTTATTGCACACTATTCAAGCCCTGCTCAGAAGACAGAATTATTAATTTCCTCATAGACTTTTCTATGAAGTTAATCACTCTAGTAACTGAGTGCTTCACAAATTTTAATGAATTTATTTTTCACAACACCCATGTGAGGTGAGGTATTATCCCCACTTCACAGAAGGGGAGCTGAGAAACAAAGAGATCAAGATCAAAAGTGCTCACTAATTTTGGGTGCCCAGTTTAAGGACCCCAGAGTATGTTTTTTCAGAGTACTTAGCATTATATAGCACTGTATATGTTCAAAACACAGCCCCCATTGCCTTCAGATGCCAGGATAAGTGCTCGGTGTTTCTCAGACACCAGGTTCTTGAGAAGGGCATCAAGAAAATGAGAAACACACAGTTAGTGACTACCTGTGCAATGTCTGGTTTAAGTAACTTGCTCAGAATCACATAGGAACTCTATAGAATTGGCAGGGATAGAATGCAATTCTCCATGGCAGCATCAGCTGCTTTGTTCATGAGACCATCCTTTCTCTTCCTGTAGTTCCCTCATTCACTGCACCCCTTCAGGTTGTTATCTTCTTTGGAGCAGCCAGTAGTTGCCAGCAGCGCTAAAAGTGGTCTGAAAAAACTGGAAGGTCTATCATACTTTGGAAGCAGCAACTTTGATATGACAGTGCTTAGTGTGTGCCCCTCAGAGACCTGCCTTGATTGTAAAAAAACCCAACAACTTTTTTTGGCCATGTCTGACACGCCCCTGGCAACACCTCTTCTCTCTCTTCCCTCTCCCCCACCTCAGGTTACACACACTTTAAGCATTGCTTGCCAGTGGGTTTCCCAGTCCTTTGTTGAAAGCAAATGAATGTTGAGACTCTGGAATCTTGGGTTCCATTCAAGGCTCCAAAGGGAAGTGGGTTCTCTTGATCACAGATCCTTCTGCCCTTGCTCCCCCACCCAAGTCTCACCCCTTCTGCCCAGTCCCCTTAGCCTTGGTTCCCTACTTCCAGCCCCTCTTGCCCAGTCAGTTCCCCATCTCTGCCCTTCTCCCTCCTGGGGCTCCTCACCTGATCAGTCTTTACCCCCACTGGCTCCCAGTCCAGCCTCCTTGCCCAGACACCCCTGCCTCCTGACCAGCTCCCAGTTTCAATCTCCCTACCCCCAAGCTCCTTGTTCCAACCCCCTTAGCCCAGATCTAGCTCTGGTCCCCTCTGCATTCAAGTCAGGTTGTTTCCTCCAAGCTGCCTGGGTTCCAACAGAAGGAGCAGTGAGAGCTCGAGAGAGTCTCCCTGCTCACAGTTTTGGTGCCCAGCAACACAATGGCAGCAAATACCATAAACCTGGGGAGTTTAATACAAGCCTGGAGTGGCCAGTATTAATTTTTAGAATCCCTGTGGGCCCCACCTTCTGCACTCGAAGTGCCAGAGTGGGAAATTAATCTTGACAACATGTATGTGTCTTTTAGCTCATGCAGTAGAAGCTCATGCCTTAAGCTCCAGAGGTCCCAGGTTTGATCCCATCTGCCAACGACCGGATTCTGTCAGCGTTACACGTGCAGAGGCTGCTTAACACATAGTAGGTGAGAGGGGAGGGAACGTTCTCAGCACACATGAAATCTTTGGAGAATTTAGCTATCAAATGCTAACAAGTTTCTTCTGCGCATGTGAAACTGAATTTTTTCAGACTTATAACTTGGCCAAACGTGGGTGTATTTTCACTGAAAAAGCTAAAGAAACTAGAAACAACTACATTGCTAACACCAGGGCAACCCTCTCTGCCAAATTGCAAGCCCTTGCTCCAAACCATGGAGGTGCTAGAGTTTTTCAACAAAACAATTGTAAGATTTGATTTAGCATGAACAAAACAACGTATTTTTCCTAATCTTGTTCTTGGAAACAGCAGAGCCATTTAAACATTCAAAAAACAAAACAAAACCTCAACCTGAAGCAGATACCTGGCATGAGAAATGTCACCCTGAATGGGTTAAAGTCTGGCAAAGTTTTATAAGCAACTGAAAACAGGGTCTTATAATGGGAAGTGCCGGGCAACCCAACATTCAGCACTACCAACTCATCTATAATATACATAACACGTATTAGATAATGGCAGAGGGATTTTTCTTCATGGTTTATATAATTTGAAGATAACTGGATGAGTGTATTGGTTTGTTGGTTCCTCAACCGACTTAATCTATCACTGTCTTCCTCTTTATCTCTTCTCACAGTCACCCTCTTCTTCCTTGTAGTTCCTGCCATCTGGAACAGCCTTTGTGTATTTCTCACCTTATCAACTCCCCATCTAATTCCAAATCTCTGTTAGATACAGATCCGTTCTCCCTTGTCCCGGTTCTCAATTTTCTTCTCATTCTGTTGCTATTTATCTCTGAAATCGTATTACTTCTCTCCTTAATGCATATAGGTGGTTTAATTAAAAATACTATAATGGAAAATATAGCGGCCCAATCCTGAGAACTCTTATGAACATGAATAATCCTATTCACGTTAGAAGTCAATGAGACAACTCACGTAAGTAAAGGTTTTCACGATCATAAGTGTTAGGCAGGATAGTATCCTAAAGCTGTATTTTATTCCTATTTTTATCCATCAATTTTGTAATATTTACAATATAGGCTCACCTTCCCCAGTGTTTGTATTTACTCAACAAAGGACAAAAATTAGCACAAAAACTTAGTGGGTTTGGTTCTGGCTTTGTATATTTGTGTACATCAGGACTAACTCCATTTAAAGGAACACCATCAACTTGAAATCTAGACAGTTTCCAAAAATGAGCTAAAAGTAGTGTTAGATGGTATGCTTGTCCTTAAGTCCTAGTACTCATTTTTGAGGTTTTATAATCACATTTTCCTATTTTTTTTAAAATATTTCTCTCTCTGTTGTTGCTCTGGAAAAGACCCACATGAAAAACAAGGGAAACTGACCAATTTGCTATACAGAGGAAACTGTGAAACTGACTAGACCCAATGTACTAGCAAATGAACAGAGGGAAGTCAATGGTTTTGAATCAGCCGCAAAATGAACAAATTGAAAAAGAAAAGAATGTACCTCTAGTAATTCCTGGGTCTATAGCTTATCTGAACTATCTAATTCATTAGTCTACCTTAGTTATTTTTAGGGCACCTATCAACACAGGAGTAGAATGTGAAAACCCTAATTGTGAGAGTAAACTGCTCACCAATGGGATTAAGGAGTTCACAGTTTGGCCCATTTGCTTTTTGCTCAGCCATCCCTAGTCTAAAAACTGCAGCAGATTCAAACTTCTGCTGTTGTTGCTACTATGGACAGATACCAACTATTTCAACATTGAAGGGACAATTAAACATCCTAAAAATCTCAAATTTTAATAGTATTTTAATTTAATCACACATTGGGGCTGATTTTTCAGCCCAGTCTTAACTGTGGGCCAAAGTAATCATGGATGTAACTGAGCTCACTTATACTTAGGGCACGGCTACACTAGAGAGTTTACAGCTGCACCAATACAGCTGTGCCACTGTAAAGTCTCTAATGTAGCTATTCTAAGTCAATGGAAGAGAGCTCTCCCGTCAGCTTACCTATGTCAGTCTCCATGAGCAGCAGTTGCAATGTTGAAGGGAGAAGCTCTCCCGCTGACATAGAGCTGTCCACACCGGCACTTATGTCAGTGTAACTTATGTTGCTCAGGAAAAATCCCTCTAGAAACAACATCATTTATACCCACAAACTGCAGGTGCAAAAAGGAAGCATGTGCTTTGAAAATCTGGCCCTGTGTATTTCGGTGCAAGCCTCCTTTGTGTATTTTGATTAATGCTAACTGATTTGCAATCTACAAAACAGATCTAATTTCCTGTTTTGGTTTTTTTACCAGAGAAGAGCTCCCTTATCCCATAAACCTTGAGAAAATGGAATGTGCTGTGCTAAAAGAGACCTTTCCTCCAAAACACCATATACCAAATGCTGTTCTCGGGGGGAAAAGTCAGTGGAGATACATGGAGGTAACTAAGGTCAAGATATCAGAAATTCTAGAGATTTAATATTTTTCATTCCGAGATGCCTTGAATCAAGTACAATGTCTTAGCAATTTCATTTTCTGCAGTCACAGTGTTCTGGCAAAGGTAAGCATAAAGGAAACTTAAGATAATACACTGAGGTTGTATCTACACTGTAGCTGCTACACAGCAGCACAGCTCATGCCCCTATAGCACCGTAGTGTAGATACTTCCTACAGCAAGGGGTTTTTCATTGATGTAGATAATCTCCATCTCTGACGGGCAATAGCTAGGTTGATGGAAGGAACCTAACCTAACCCCACGGCTACACTGGGGGTTAGGTTGATCTAATTAGAGCACTTAGGGTGTGAAATTTTCACAGCCCTGAGCAATGTAGCTAGATTTATCAAATTTTTAAGTGTAGATCAAGTCTGAATCTCTGTGGTCTCAGATCCTTCACACTACCACAGTCGAAATTACAGTGTGAACTCTTGTGGTTTCCTTAAAGCCATAAGAACAGCCATACTGGGTCAGACCAAAGGGCCATCTAGCCCAGTATCCTGTCTTCTGACAGTGGTCAATCCCAGATGTCCCAGAGGGAATGAACAGAACAGGTAATCAACAAGTGATCCATCCCCTGTCGCCCATTTCCAGCTTCTGGCAAACAGAGGCTAGGGACACGATCCCTGCCCATCCTGGCTAATAGCCATTGATGGCCCTATTCTGCCACAGTGAATTAAAACTACGTTGTCTTGATTTTCTGTATTTCTTTTCCCATCACAGTCAACTTCTAAGACAGCTGTGTGAGAGTAGACGCTTTCTCCTCTTTAATCAGTCTGGTTCCTAGGTCACAGACATTGAATTATGAAATTGCTGAATGACTCAGACAGAACCTAGGTTTGCTTAGACAGAAAGCCGCTGTACAGACAGCTGGGTAATCAAGAACGATGGGAGGAGAAATGCAGAAAGTACATGCTACACAGAGTTTAGATAAAGTATCTTCAGGTTTTTCCAAACAAAATGAATCTTTAAATTCCTAGCGATTTAGTGCATTCTAGTCCCTCGGAGGGAGGAGCTAAGAGACAAAAGTCAGCAGCACCTGGAGTTTCTAGCCAGTGAATCCACACTTTCTACCTTTCATGGAGACTTGGGATTTTTGTTACACTTTCAGGAAAGAAACTCTTTTGTTTTCCAGAAATATATTTATTATTAATTGAAGTTATAACCTTTCATGGGATTTTTCCAAGGGAATTTCTCACTCTTCTTTTCACTCTATCATATACGCAAAGCATACTTTCTAAACAGGGACAGCTTTGACTCTCTTGTCTCCATTCTCTAACAGATGGTGCAAAGGTTTCTTAAACTGAAACTTCCCTTTGAAAGGTTACGTGTACATAATTCAGTAGATAGAGCACTGGTGTGGAATTCAGGAGATCTGAGTTCTACTCCCACTTCTACTATTGACCTACTGTGTGAACTTGGGGCCAGACTTTGCTTCCAATTCCCCTTGGCCTCATCTATTTAGACTGTAAACTCTTCAGGCCAGGGACTCTCTAACTATGCATGTGTGCTTAGCACAATGCAGACTTAATCTCAGTTGGAGCTGTTAGATGCTGGTGTAATACAATTCAAAATAAATCTCTAACAGAAAGCCAAGTAGCACAGAGCTAGTGAAGGTTCTCTACAGTGAAGCAGAGAGAACGATAGTAGTTTTAGGAACATTACAGATTTACCTATTCTAATAACGTTCCGTGTTCAGTATTAGAGGAACGCGGACTCTTTTGGGGATTTTCTATCACTGATCACAGAACATGATGTCAAAAGCAGACTCATTTCAAACCAGCATAAAAAAGAGGGAGGAAAAACAGCCCATGTCCACCAAGTTTTTTGCTCCAACCAGTCCACAGAATAGCCTGAGTGGAAGAAAACCAGAGTCTGACCTGTACAATGAAGCTTAACCCAGACGGGAGTAAAATAGAGGTCAGCTCATTCATTTATGCAATGAGGAAAGAACCCGAAACTATTTATAAATCATTTGCTTTCATTGAAGAAAGAGATATCATTCCTTAAAAATCAGATGAGCACATCAGTCTACAAAGTGGACTTTTACGCCACATAATACGCAAACAGGTAGACTTTCATCCAAAAGTGAGAGGACCAGGAAATGCATTGGAAGCCTTTATAAGGGCCCACTATGATCAAGCAGTAAAGAAGGACACACAAGATCATCTAGCAGTTAGGATTATAAACAAGGAACTTCCAGCAAATACACCTCTACCCCAATATAACATGACCCGATATAACACAAATTTGGATATAATGCAGTAAAGCGGTGCTCCGGGGAGGCGGGGCTGCACACTCCAGCGGATCAAAGCAAGTTCGATATAACGCAGTTTCACCTGTAACACGGTAAGATTTTTTGGCTCCTGAGGACAGCGTTATTAGAGGATTTTGTTTCAGTGGCTTTCAGTCTCCAAAACTAGGTCCCAAACAGGCTTGTCACTGTGAAAGGGCAGCACAGTATCTATGGTTTTTCACTCTCCTGAGAACATACTTTTGATTATTTAATTTTGGATTTTGCAACCCTTCTTGGAATTGTGAAGATGTGACCCTCTCTCCAGTACATCAAGCCTGCAAATCCATGGCACTGATAAGAACCAGCAATATTATTTTACGATTTATCTCATTCTTGCCACACGATGGTGCTAAAACAACACCAGTGGTTTGGCTCTCACGGTGTTGCCTCAGGCTCCATGTTGCGCATTGCGTTGTGTGATAAACCGGCTGCGGAAAGCAATCGAGTCCATGTTTTAAAGAACGGTTCCTGAACCAGCTGACATACAGCCTATGTACAAGTTCACTTCACTTCCGTAGGGCCCTTATGTGTTCACTCTCCACTCAGCCACTCTTTTGTTTAGAAGAAAACTCAAATGTGTAATGCAAAAGGATTCTAATAATCATGCCTAATTACACAGAGAAAAGATCAGAAGCAAAGATTGTGGGATTTTTAAGTGCCAAATATAATTTTCAAAAATTAACATGCAACACCAGACACTGCTTGTGGACTGTCAAAGACATCAAGATTATATTTTTTTTTTTCATGGCTACATGCAAAAACTACTGTTAAATTAAACCTTTTTGGGGGTCCTTTTTTGTATCACCAGACTGGACCTCCTGAGGGAAAGGACATTGGATGGGATTCTCTATTTTGTTCTGGGTGCTTTGTGGCACTGAGGTCACAAAACAGGCCTACAGCCAGTTTAACTGGCTATTGGAGGATTTCTCCATATGTAGGGTAATCATTGGGTGGCACAGAGCTAAGCAGAGAACATGGCCAAGGAGAAGGGAGTGTGAATGAGGCACCTCTACCACCTCATGATCTTAATAACAAATATTGGCCAACAGTGCAAACATAACCCAGTCACTGTCCTCCATTAAGCAGTGTTAAACAATATACAGAGACCTCATGGCAAACACCTATAAAATTCAGACTAAAAGTTAGAAATTTAGTGATTGAAACAAAAAGAAAATAATCAAGAGAGAATTGAAACTGAAATTCATTGTTTATGCAAAACAAATGTAATCAAAACCCATTAAAGTACATTTTTTTTAAACAGTAAATATTGTCTCTTTTCAGTCAAACAGCTCTTCTTGATGGGGGAGGGGGGGACAAGGGCTAGCTCTACTGTTCAGTTCTCAATTCAGAATGAGAGTTGCTTTTCTGCCTTAGATGAAACAAGCAGCCTCAGAAAGGAGAGAAGAGACAGGATAGTAAAGAAGGGGAAAATACGGCTTTTGTTGATGTTCATAGGATACAGGGTGGCTGCTCGGTCATGGATGGATGCTTTGGGCTCCTTGGCCACAACAACTGTTGCTTTTAACCCAGACTCACCTCCCTGGTCAGGGACATCATCTGGTTGGTCAGGTCCCTCACAGTCACTTGTCCATCTCACCCTGGGCTGGACGGGTTGTCTCGTCTCACTGTGCAGGTGCTGTGCATTGCGCTTGATGTCAGGATCAGGTGAAAAGCTAAAAGAAAGAGAGAGGTAGGAAAGGAGGAAGATGGGGGCAGAAAAGAACACACGAGGGAAAGGAAGGCAGAGCAGGATCTCAAGTATCACGCTGTGGTCCTTGTTGGTGCAGCAATGATGGTCAGCCTTCCCCACTCAGGATTTAGTGTCATGGCAACAATCCTTTCATCGCAGCCACAGGGATGGTAAAAGCTCTCTCTCTCTCCACACACCCCAAATCTCAATTTAAGGGCCCCAAACAGTCGATGAGTGGAATAATCAATTCTCTCATTGTTTTGTCCACCAGTTAAGCCTAATTTCTGACACACCAGTTTTAGTTAATTGATTTCTGGTTCTCTGCTCCTCTTGTTTACCAGTCATAATCTTAACACAGTCCTTGAGTGGTATCAGTAGACCCTGTCTGTTTAAATGAATTCAATCTGTCTGTCTCATTTGCGCATCTTTTCTTAAACAGTCTTATATAATAGATCATTGTAACAGTTCATAAACCTTTACCTGCTTTTCATCAGTTAGGCGAACAATTAATGTAGGCCTGCCATGCCTCAATTAGTACAACAACCCCCTGTGGCTGCTCTAATTTACCCTAAGGAGTGGCTCATGACCAAATGGCCCCAGAAAATAGGTGGGCCTAAAGGTGGATTTAAAGCTCAGGATCTGAGCCGACATATGAGTAAAATAGCAGCCACCAATGAGAAACATCAGCCCCATTCATTTATGGAAATATCAAACAGCAACATACATCTAAAAACTGGGGTAACATCTCAATAACATGTTAAGAAAAAATATTTACTGTAGTGAGTATGTCTTAGCATATTATAATGTCTTACATCCCACTGTACTGCATTTTGTATTATATCTGAATATTTATTTTAGATAAGGTATATGCTGCTTCCTTGAATCTTATGTAAATAGGATGATTTTCACCCCGATCAACTGCCCCCATTGCTTCTATGAGTGGATTTTGATTGTGGATCTCTCCCATAGGGCAACTGCTCTATGCAGAAGGAATTTGGTGGGACTTGAAACTAGGGATGAGAGAAATGATAAAGTGAGAAGAGACGGAGTAAGTTACCATCTGTAGTACTGGATATTGCTCCTACCAGGGATTTCCATGCAGAAGTCCAACCTAGAGTTAATGATGCATCAAGTAATATGGTCTCTTGGTGAGACCCCTCTACAGCTACTACAGAGTAACCACAGGGAGCCTCAACAATGACAATGTGGCTCCATCTCAAAAGCAGCCAGTGGCACCACATGGACAGTGGCCACTGAAGAAAAACCCTGCCACTGTGGAATCTCCTCAGATTACTTCCCAGACCCATCCAACCTGAGAAAATACTTCCCAGAAACTCCAGGAAGAGGCAGCCTTGCAGAGTTTCTTGGCCCCTTTGGCAAGTTATTTCCCATGGCAACAAGCTATCAGGGCCTCTACTAAGATTTCACTAAAGGCTGCTGTTTTGCAATTAAAATCTTTTTTGTGTCACATGGTAAATCATACTTGATATGACACAGTCCTTGTTGGGAATAATTGGGCAAGTGTAGTTAACGCAAATATTGCTTGTGAACTCTGGTACTATGATGTAATTTATGTGTGTCAAACGCTGGGATCACCCTGGTGTTCTTAACAATCAGGAACATTGTGTCCCAGGAGCATGGTCCCTACGGGGTGATTTATTTCATTTTCCTTCCCCTTATTTTCTTTGTTAAACCGTTCACCTCCTCTTTCACTTCATGAATTAAACTAATAATGCGTGGTGGGGAGGAAACAAGACATCTATTGCTGTTGATAATCAGGGCCGGCTCCAGGCACCAGCTAAAGAAGCAGGTGCTTGGGGCGGCCAATACCAAGGGGCGGAACTCTGGCTGCTATTGGGGTAGCACGTCCGGGTCTTTGGCGGCAATTTGGCGGTGGGTCCCTCAGTCCCTCTCGGAGCAAAGGACCTGCCACCGAATTGCTGCCGAAGAGTGGGGCGGCAGAAAACCTGGAGCTGGCCCTGTTGATAATCATTTGTATTTTGACAGGACAGATTCAAGTATTGGTCAATACTCACATAGGTCAGGGCATGACTTCACTGGCAACGTTAAAACGCTGCCGCAGCAGCGCTTTAATGTGGCTTGTGTAGTCACGGCATAGTGCTGGGAGAGAGCTCTCCCAGCGCTCTAAAAAACCCACCTCCACGAGGGGATTGGCTGGAAGCGCAGCTCCCAGCGCTGGTGCACTGTCTGCATTGGCACTTTACAGCGCTGAAACTTGCAGTGCTCAGGGGGGTGTTTTTTCACACCCCTGAGCGAGAAAGTTGCAGCACTGTAAAGTGCCAGTGTAGACAAGCCCTCAGGCTAATCATGAGGCCTTTGCTAACCACAAAGGGGAAGAGTCTCCCCTGCACCTGGGATCAGCCAGAGAGAAAGTAGACACAGGGTGCTAAAATAATTTGTGTGGTGGGGTTGCTAAGAGCCACTGAAGCAAACTGTACACCCTGTATGTGATGGAAACCACTTCAAGCCAGGGGGTGCAGCAGCACCCCCAGTTCCAGCACCTATGAATGGACACACTTTACTTCCTCTGATTGATTAATACAGATCAAAGCTGACATCAGGCATCTGGTGACCAGGATCGACGATGAAGGCACCTGTACTAACCACAGCCAGGGCCAGGACGGGGAGGGGATCAGTCTGACTGAAGTTTGCTGATGCTGATTGGACCTAGGTTTTCTGGGACTGGTACATGTACCTACCAAACATAGGCCTGCTGAGGATGGTGCTGATCTATGCTGAGAAGGCCTGGTCCGAATCTTCTCAGGCTAATGTTTGAAGGCCCCTGCTTAGACATTCTTGACTTCTCTTCTTAATATTGTTGTAGTCAATAATTGTGCCAACAAATCAATGACCTGAACAGGATGTAATGATTAATATCTAAACAGAAAATCAAATAGGATGAAGAATCACAAAGAGAATGCAACAGCTTATCAGTTCTGATTTTTTTTTTTTTAGATGTGGAAAGTTTGCATTGTGGAAGTTGGTTTTATTTCTCTGCAGTGCTGCATAATCCTGCCCTGTGTGAAACGAAAGTGAAAATGAATCTAGATTATGCAAGGCAAATATAGCACACCAGATCAGCAAACTTTCCTTGGAGGCAGGTTATTCCATACAAGCTTTTGCAAGGTTTTTTGCCCCTTCCTCTGAAGCAGCTGGCAACTGTCAGAGAAAAGATATTAGATTAGACAGGCCATTGGTCTGATGCAGTATAGCAATTGTTAGGTTTCTCATTTTCTTTTAATCATCCTGAGAAGTAAACTGTATATTCAAAAGCATTTAGATTCTTAATTATATAAAGAATTGATCATACAACTAAAAAACAGTGGTAGCTTAAAGTACAAGTGATCATGACTTGATCATAATCATAATGTACAAGTAAAATAAAGTCCATGCAAATAATATATACAGTTGGTGCTTTATTTCACAAAGCTGAAAATAATTATAAGCCAAATCAGCTGGGAGGAAGAATTTTATCATCAAAAAATGTGCATGATAATTGGGAATCACTTAAGAATATCTTAGTGGATGGCCAGAAAACGGCAATTGAGAAAAGGCCATGCTGCTTTAAAAAAAAAAAAAAGAAGAGCTGGTTTAGAGGGAAAGTGAAAGCAGCTATAAAAAGTATAAACAAATGAAAGAAAGGGGAAGTTGATAGTAATGAATAAAAATCAGAAGTTGGGTTTTATAGAAAATTGTGAAGGGAAGCAAAGGGACACAAATTAAAAATAAATGGCCAGCAGAATTAAGAATGATTAAGGAGGAGTTTTTTAAGTATATTAGGAACAAAAAGAATCTTGATGATATTGGTCCATTACTAGATGGAAGTGGTAGAATAAACAATAATGCAGAAAAGGTAGAAGTTTTCAATAAATATTTCTGGTTTGTATTTGAGAAAAAACAGATGATGTATTCCTATCATTTGATAACACTTTCTTTTCCAGTATTATCTCAGGAGGCTGAGAAACAGCAGCTACTAAAAATCAGACATTTTTAATTCAGCAGGTCCAGATAACTTGCATCCAAGAGTTTTAAAAGACCTGGCTTAGGAGCTCACTGGACCATTAATGCTGATTTTCAATAAGTCTTGGAAAACTGAGGAAGTTCCAGAAGAATGAAAGCTAATATTGTGCTAATATTTTAAAAAGGTAAACTGGATGACCCTGCTAGTTATAGGCCTGCGGTCTGACATTGATCCTGGGCAAAATAATGGAGCAGCTGAAATGGGACTAGATAAATTACCCTTCTTTACTTTTTTTTATTAAAGTAATGTCGATCGAATGGGTTTATGCTAAATAGAGCCTGTCAAACTAACCTGCTATTTTTTGTATGCGATTACAAGTTTGGTTGATAAAAGGTAATAACATAGACATAATATATTTAGACTCAGAAAAAAAATAGTGAGTGCTCAGTACCCATAAGCCACAGCTGTTCAGCAGCACCCTGGATCAGCTGATTGGTGGCACCACCAAACAGGTGATTGGCGGTGCTGCCAAGCAGCTGATTGGTGGCTCGGGGAGGGGCTTGGGGAAGGGTGAAGAGCAGCGAGGGGGAGGGGCCTTGGGGGAAAGGACAGCATGGGGGCATGGCCTCAGGGCAGAACATCCCCAGGGACAAATAAAAGTCAGTGCCTAAGTAAGACTTCCATAAGGCATTTGATTGGGTACCACATGACATTTTGATTTAAAAACTAAAATGATACAAAATTAATGTGACACTCATTAAATGGATTAAAAAAAAATGACAGGCCTCAAAACAATTGGAAACAGAGAATCATCATCAAGTGGGCCTAGTTGCAGTGGGGTCCTGCAAGGATCAGTTCTTGGCCATTCACTATTTACCATTTTTATCAATGAGCTGGAAAAAAACAAAATCATCACTGATACAGTTTGCAGATGACACAAAAATTGGGGGAGTGGCAAATAATGAGAAGGACAGGTTACTGATTCAAAGTGCTCTGGATCTCTTGGTAAACTGGGCGCAAGCAAACGATACACTTTTCAATGTGGCTAAATGTAAATGTACACATCTAGGAACAAAGAATGGAGTCCATACTTCAGGGGCGCCAGCACGGGGCAGCCAGGAGGCCATGGGCCCACCACTTTTTACCAGCGACGGGGAGAGGGGTGGAGATGAGTGTTCAGGGAGCGGGGGCCTTGGGGGAAGAGGTGGCAGTGCAAAGGTGGGGTAATGGGGAGACAGGGTGGGGGCGGAGCCACGATTTGGGCACCCGTGGCTCCTCCCACTTTTAGCAAGCTTATGTCACTCCTGCCATACTTAGATTCATAGATTCATAGATTATAGGACTGGAAGGGACCTCGAGAGGTCATCGAGTCCAGTCCCCTGCCCGCATGGCAGGACCAAATACTGTCTAGACCATCCCTGATAGACATTTATCTAACCTACTCTTAAATATCTCCAGAGACGGAGATTCCACAACCTCCCTAGGCAATTTGTTCCAGTGTTTAACCACCCTGACAGTTAGGAACTTTTTCCTAATGTCCAACCTAGACCTCCCTTGCTGCAGTTTAAACCCATTGTTTCTGGTTCTATCCTTAGAGGCTAAGGTGAACAAGTTCTCTCCCTCCTCCTTATGACACCCTTTTAGATACCTGAAAACTGCTATCATGTCCCCTCTCAGTCTTCTCTTTTCCAAACTAAACAAACCCAGTTCTTTCAGCCTTCCTTCATAGGTCATGTTCTCCAGACCTTTAATCATTCTTGTTGCTCTTCTTTGGACCCTTTCCAATTTCTCCACATCTTTTTTAAAATGCGGCGCCCAGAACTGGACACAATACTCCAGCTGAGGCCTAACCAGAGCAGAGTAGAGCGGAAGAATGACTTTTCGTGTCTTGCTCACAACACACCTGTTAATGCATCCCAGAATCCTGTTTGCTTTTTTTGAAACAGCATCACACTGTTGACTCATATTTAGTTTGTGGTCCACTATAACCCCTAGATCCCTTTCTGCCGTACTCCTTCCTAGACAGTCTTTTCCCATTCTGTATGTGTGAAATTGATTTTTCCTTCCTAAGTGGAGCACTTTGCATTTGTCTTTGTTAAACTTCATCCTGTTTACCTCAGCCCATTTCTCCAATTTGTCCAGATCATTTTGAATTATGACCCTGTCCTCCAAAGTAGTTGCAATCCCTCCCAGTTTGGTATCATCCGCAAACTTAATAAGCGTACTTTCTATGCCAATATCTAAGTCGTTGATGAAGATATTGAACAGAGCCGGTCCCAAAACAGACCCCTGCAGAACCCCACTCGTTACGCCTTTCCAGCAGGATTGGGAACCATTAATAACAACTCTCTGAGTATGGTTATCCAGCCAGTTATGCACCCACCTTATAGTAGCCCCATCTAATTTGTATTTGCCTAGTTTATCGATAAGAATATCATGCGAGACCGTATCAAATGCCTTACTAAAGTCTAGGTATACCACATCCACCGCTTCACCCTTATCCACAAGGCTCGTTATCCTATCAAAGAAAGCTATCAGATTGGTTTGACATGATTTGTTCTTCACAAATCCATGCTGGCTGTTCCCTATCACCTTACCACCTTCCAAGTGTTTGCAGATGATTTCCTTAATTACTTGCTCCATTATCTTCCCTGGCACAGAAGTTAAACTAACTGGTCTGTAGTTACCTGGGTTGTTTTTATTTCCCTTTTTATAGATGGGCACTATATTTGCCCTTTTCCAGTCTTCTGGAATCTCTCCCGTCTCCCATGACTTTCCAAAGATAATAGCTAGAGGCTCAGATACCTCCTCTATTAGCTCCTTGAGTATTCTAGGATGCATTTCATCAGGCCCGGGTGACTTGCAGGCATCTAACTTTTCTAAGTGATTTTTAACTTGTTCTTTTTTTATTTTATCCGCTAAACCTACCCCCTTCCCATTAGCATTCACTATGTTAGGCATTCCTTCAGACTTCTCAGTGAAGACCGAAACAAAGAAGTCATTAAGCATCTCTGCCATTTCCAAGTTTCCTGTTACTGTTTCTCCCTCTTCACTAAGCAGTGGGCCTACCCTGTCTTTGGTCTTCCTCTTGCTTCTAATGTATTGATAAAAAGTCTTCTTGTTTCCTTTTATTCCCGTAGCTAGTTTGAGCTCATTTTGTGCCTTTGCCTTTCTAATCTTGCCCCTGCATTCCTGTGTTGTTTGCCTATATTCATCCTTTGTAATCTGTCCTAGTTTCCATTTTTTATATGACTCCTTTTTATTTTTTAGACTCTATCCTGGGAAGCAGTGACACTCATAGTTATATGGGCCCGTGCTCCACCAATATTCAGGAAGATGGGCCCAGCTCCACCAATGTTTGGGCTTATATTTTCAGGGCCATCCCATCCATAGGAAGGAGCGGGACAACTACCCCGGTCCCCCCGCTTTGGGGGGCTCCACGCTTTGAGGAGACACAGGGTCCAGGGTGGCCTGGGGGTTTAGCGGGGGGCCTGGTGCTGGCAGCAGCAAGTGACCTGGCCCCAATCCACCCCATTCTGCTCCGCTCTGCCCCACCCTGCCTCTTCCCACCCCTGCTCTGCCTATGCCCTGCCCCCACTCCACCCCTTCCCCCAAGTCCCCGCCGCACCTCTTACCGGCTTTCGCCCCCTTCCCCCGAGTGATGCCGGGAGCTGGTGGGGCGGAGAGGAGCAGAGTGGGCTAGGGCTGGGACCCATTCTGGGCACCACGAAAAATTATACAAACCTGGCCCCCATGGTGATCCTGAAAACAATTTGGGGGTCATGGTGGATAATCAGCTGAACATGAGCTCCCAGTGTGATACTGTAGCAAAAATAATTAATGCAATTAACAGGAAAAGGTAAATCTTGTGCAGGTGTAGAGAGATTATTTTACCTCTGTATTTGGCACTGGTGTAACTGCTGCTGGAATACTGTGCCTAGTTCTGGGGCCACAATTTAAGAAGGATAGTCATAAACTGGAGAGGGTTGAGAGAAGAACCATGAGAATGGTTGAAGGATTAGAAAATCTGCCTTATAGTGATAAGCTAAACATATTGTGCTCCTTGATTCTAACAAAGAGAAGGTTAAGGTGTGACTTGATTACAGTCTATAAGTATCTACGTGGGGAACAAATATTTAATAATGAGTTCTTCAATTGAGCTCAGAAAGTTAACATGATCCAATGGCTGGAAACTGAAGCTACACAAATTCAGACTGGAAATAAGGTGTACATTTCTGACAGTGAAAGTAATTAACCATTGGAAAAATCTGCCAACGATAGTGGTGGATTCTCCATTATTGACAATTTTTAAATCAAAAGTGGATATATTTCTAAAAGATCTACTCTTGGAATTACTTTAGGGAAGTTCTAAGGCCTGTGTAATACAGGATATCCAACCAGGTGATCATAATGATCCTTTCTGGCCTTGGAGTCTGTGAATATATAGATCATACGGCCAGAAGTGACCATCGTGATCATCTAGTCTGACCTCTTGCATAGCACAGGCCCTAGAACTTCCTTGAATTAATTCCCGTTTAAACTAGAGCACAGCTTTTAGAAAACATTTACAGGTGTTGGCTATATAGCATCAGTTTATTTTGTCTTTGCCCTAGTAAATTACCTCATATTGTGTTTGCATTTGGAACAACCCAGGATAAAGCCTTTTCTCTTAAGGTCTTTGCTATTTGTTCTGACTTTTCTGTTGAACCCATCTGAATGTGCCTAAAATTTAGGGTGACCAAATGTCCTGATTTCATAGGGACAGCCCCGATATTTGGAGCTTTGTCTTATATAGGCGCCTATTACCTCCCACTGCCCCGATTTTTCACACTTGCTGTCTGGTCACCCTACTAACAGTAGTTTGACAATTGTGTTGAACAGATATCCCAGAGAGCTTTTCAAATGAGATCCTTGCTAACCAGGGATTACTGTTAACAACTCATCATTCTGCTGCATATAACTCGAAACTGCTATGCCTTTGTTCTCTGTGTGTTAGCCGGTTTCCTAAGAACTCTGCTGGTCAGCAGAGACAGCGGCTTTTTTTTTCTTCCTCCCAGAGTTGCGGCAGCATTTTGCTGTCCAGCTTAGGTTTTTCTCTAGCACTCATCATCATAGAAACTAGGGTGACCAGATGTCCCGATTTTATAGGGACAGTCCCGATATTTGGGTCTTTTTCTTATATAGGCGCCTATTACCCGCCACCCCTGTCCCGATTTTTCACACTTGCTGTCTGGTCACCCTAATAGAAACACACTGAGTTCTCATGGAGACTTTATTTCTGTTCTTTCTTATTCTTATGTAAACCATTTTAGAGCAAGAGTATATGGGTCGTCTTTGTCTATGGAAAAACATAAGGATTCTGGGGGTTGGGTAAATTTGTATGGGGATTAGTGAGATCTTGAAATTTGTCAGCTGGAGGCTACCTTTGTATTACAACAAGGTGGGGGGAAACAGGCAATACTGAAGGAAGGATATTGCCTACAGCTACTAGGATGTTTTTTTGAATGCTGTACAAATGGTTAAAGGTGGATACCAGATCAAGTTTCAAAGGAAGGAATGAGGGGAAAGTGCAGGACATAGAAGCAAGGACATAATGCTTTCAAGCTACAACTATCACAATCTGCACTGCCAAGGCAAGCCCACTCCTATTTCGGGTGTATTAGGAGCTTGCTGCTTGATATATGCAGCATTTCATCTTCAAAATATTTTGAGTACTAATCCATAAGGGTTAGTCTCTTCCCCTGAACTAATTCTAGCGCTACATCAATTTTATACCAAAGACATTGGGAATCTCATGCAACTGGAGTTCCTCTTGTGTATTCTATTTTCTGTGGCGATAGTTGCCGTTTTCTCAGTTGGATTCAATTGTAGCATTCATGTCAAGCCAGACCATGAGATTGCTGGCTCTGAGTATGCATTTCTCAAAACCCAGATGTGCACTATAAGTTTTGCATAGCATTTCAGACCTCATTGTATTTAATACCATGACATCAGTGTATCCTTCATACATATTTTACATATTGCAATTTCATCTCCACACATGATTGAATTCATTGCAATACCTTGGATTTTTCTGTTAGCCATTGTGCTAGTTTCTTAAGATGATCTAGTTTTATTTCAGAGCAGGATAGTACTTGAGCCATCTTCATTTCAAATTATTTCTTCCTATAGTTTCTTCCTTTCACCCGCTATAAACATCATTTGTTTGCATTACCAGAATGCCTAACAGGTCAAGTCATAGACATGAATCCAGTTGTGCTAGGAGCTTTACAAACAGGACAAAAACACATTCCTTGCCCCAAACAGCTTACAATCTACATATCAGACAAGAGACAACAGATGGATAGAGACAGACAGAGATGGGAAAGTACAAAGGGACAATGAAGCAATACAGATCAGCATGACAGGCTGTGAACCAGCAATCAATTTTTTTTCTAAGCAACATGGTGTCGGAGAGCGAGTGAGCAAGCCTGAAGCACTGGACTGATGTGAGGCCTGAATCATAGTCAGTGAAGTCAGGCTGTGTATTAAAGCAGATGCTTACAAGTTTACTGTCCAATACATGACCTTGGCAAAGGTACTGCTAGTGTTGCTAAAACACAGGCACTCCTAAGAAGCAGCAGAAACAGTATTTGTATGAACATACTCCAAAAGATTAGCCCAGATACATCCTGACCTAACACAAGATAAGAGGGTTTGAAAAAGTGAACAGGGATGTTTTCCAAGAGCCACCTGGAGCAAGATACAAGGGGAGGTAAACAACGGCTGTCATGAAACACGTAAGGTGGTACGCAAGTTGTTTGTCTCAGTCTATAAACAGCGGCGGCTCCAGCCACCAGCGCTCCAAGCACGTGCCTGGGGCGGCAAGCCGCGGGAGGCACCCTGCCAGTCCCTGCGAGGGCAGCAGTCAGGCAGCCTTCAGCTGCTTGCCTGCGGGAGGTCTGCCGGTCCCGCGGATTCGGCGGCAATTCAGCGGCAGGTAAGCCGAAGCCACAGGACCGGCGGCCCTCCCGCAGGCATGCCGCCGAAGGCAGCCTGCCTGCCATGCTTGGGGCGGCAAAAAAGCTAGAGCTGCCCCTGTCTATAAATGTCAGGGTACCTCATCTTTAACCTTTGTCTAGCTGAGAGGGCAGGGGAAAGTCCAGCTGCTGAATGAACTGGTCCATTATAATGGGCATATATGTGTTAGTGTCCCTGTAAAGTCTGTGGGGTGCTAGCACCATGCTTCATTGACAATAAACCTGGCTGAGCATCTTCACTGCTGAACCAAGTCTCTGGTCTTTCTGGGCAGTAGTATTGAGATCTGCAGGGCTGTCTGTCTGCAGGGCTGGTACAGCAGATACAGAGAGCACACACGCACGCCAATTGACAATGCATGGCAAAGGAAAGTTTTGAGCAGGGTTTTGAAGGAGGATAATGAATTTGTTTTGTGAATGTTTGTGCTTCTCCAGGGCATAAGGGACAGCAAGGGAAAAAGCATAAAGGTGCTTGTTTCAAAATTTAACACAGTGGAGATGGAGGCAGACATCCTGGGCTGCCTGGGGGAAGACATCCTCTGTGTATCCCAACCAGAGTTTCATGCCTTCCTGTTGGGGAAGTTAATTAGTTTGAAACTTCCAGCCATACCCTCTTCTCTTCCTTCTGGCCCTGTGTAGAGACGACAGGGGCAACCAAGCTGTAAGTTAACCCTCTGTTTGCCAGTGGTAGTGTCCCTGCCACACAAAGTTGTTTAAGCAGTGAACAGATCTAGTTAAAGAAGTTTAAGATTCAGCTTGTAGGTAATGGATTTTTAGAAAGTAAAGAAAACCCCCACCTGTCTCTGAACAGCAGGCACTTATTAAAATTGTACTAAAAATAGTTAGGGGACCTCCTCCCCGCCCCCCATTAATGCTATTGGGGAAAAAATCAAGAGCAAGAGATTACATTAGTTTTTCAAATGGAAAAAGTATTTGCTGTGCCAGCATTCAAGTCTGTAAGGACTAGTTATAAATTTAAACAAGATACTAGAGTGTTTTAGGAGTCCAAAGATCAAGCCCTTTAGCCATGCTAGGTACAACTGCACTGTACTTTACCCTGTGAGTGTTATTACTATAATGATTTTAAAAGAGCATTCCTTCATCACATTTCAGATATAGGGTAAAGTTTTCAAAAGTGCCTATGTCCCATTTTCAAAGGTGACATGGGCAATATTACAAACCTAAGTCCCACTGACTTTCAATGAGATTTAGGCTCTTAAAGCCCAGATTCTCAAAGGGTATTTAGGCACCTAATTCTCATTGCAATCAATAGGAGTTAGGCAACTACATACCTTTGAAAATCAGGGCCCTAAATGCACAAGTCATTTTTGAAAGTGGGACTTAAGTAACTTATCAGCCTAGAAACTTACAAAAATGTTACCCAGTGTCTTAACGTCACTTACTCTGTTGCATTTTGAATTAGCAGAAAGGTAACTTAACTCAGCAGCAGTGACAGCAATCCTCACACACTCCACCATAGGTTTACCAGAGTGTACTTTAACTACAATGTCTTATTCAATTTCATTGCTCATCACCTTAAGGCATTTCCCAAGCTTCAACTTATACCTTAGACACCAGGGAAGGGAAATCTTACCTTTCTGAAAGCCTGAGCTTTTTAGCCCTTCCTTTCAGCCTTCTCTTCTCTCCCTTCCTGTTTCCCATTTCACAGTCCTCAGCTGACGAGCTGACTCCCTTCACTAACAGTTAATCACCCAGTCCTAATCGATTATCCCCCAATGTGGCTCATGCAGGGAAGCGGTTGGGGGAGAAGCTTATGTATCAAGGACATTCTTGATCCTCTGCCAGGGCTGGCCTAAGGGAAAATGGTGCCCTGGTTGAACTTGTATTTTAGTGCCCCTGGCCACTGTGTGTGCCCCCCTTCACCCCAACCCTTGCACTCCCCCCTTGCCCCTAACCACTGCACTGTGCCCTCTTTGACCCAACCCCTGCACTCCCTCTTTACCTCTGCACCTCCCTCCTGCATCCCAACCTCTGCATTCCCCTTTTCACCTCTGCACCTCCCTTCTGTGCCTCCAACCCCTGCACCTCCCTCCTGTGCCCCTAATTCTTGTACTGTGCCCCCTTCATCCCAACCCCTACACCCCCCTCCTCTTGCACCCATGTGGGAAAACTGACCTGGATTCACGGAGCAGCTGGCATTGCTGCTCACTTCCCCACACCCCCCTGCAACACTGTTCCTCTGGGCACCCCAACGGAGGAGAGACATCAGAGTCCCTTCATCCAGGTCACTTTCCCCACCTGGGCTGCATAAGGGGAGGGCAGGAGAGCAGCAGCTCCTGATGCTCGCTGCACAGCACAGCCCAGGTGGGGAAAGTGACCTGCATGCACAAAGCACTTGGTGTTGCTCCTCGCTCCCGCCCTTGCCGCCCCCGAGGGGGTCGTCGGGCGGGGAGGGTGGGTAGTATCTGTGCACCACTGCTCTTCGCACCTCCCGTTCCTCTGCCAGGAGGAAGCAGGGAGAAATCTGGGTGCCCCCCCCCATGTAGTGCTCCCCTGGGAACAGTTTCTGACACTTCACCGGCAGCGCACACCTCTGTGCTGCCGCACGGTGCCCCCTTGATCATTGGGCTCCCTAGGTGGCCACCAGGTGGCCCACCCCTAAGGCCGGCCCTGTTCCCCAAAACAAGCATGCATTAATGCTCCAGTACAGGTGAGATGTCATGCAGTCAAACTAGCCCCATGAGTGCTGTGCTTCCACATACCGCAGGCAATCAGATCCTACAGTCACAACCACAGTTTAAGTAAATACATAGACAACAGACATAGAGCTGCTTGACTGATACCCAGTACATGCTGATGCTTCCCTTTGTGCTGCTGCCAGGATCTTGCCAGTCCCTCTCCCTGCACTGAGGTCAGGCAGGAGACATGGGTAAGTGACCCCCCACTCCCTTCTCTATTGGCCCAAACCTGCTCTCACTGAAGTCGGTGGAAAGATTCACAATGATGTCAGTGGGAGTTGGAGCAGGCCTTATGGCAGCACAAGGAGAGATGCTGGTGCACAGTAGTAGGTGACTGGTAGACAGACAGGCAGCTCTGTGGGAGGGACCAAGAGCCTGGAACTCAGTTTTGAAACAAGCTGATTTAATTGAATACCAGTCTGCTGATCTCCTCAGGGGCACACTCCTTGCCTCCCTCCATCCAACGTTGGCTCTTTTTTGAGGAGTGGAGGGTGCTTGTCTCTTCGCTGCATTGGACCCGGAATTAGCAACAGAGCTTTTCTTCTTGCTGCCTCTACTGCTTATGATATCATCAGCAGAGTGAAGATTGTCTTCTTAGAAACAGGGAAACAGAAAAACTATTAGCAGATTGGCAAGTTATCACATCTATTAAAGGAATTAAAATAAAAGTAGGCCAAGATTGGTCTGTAACTCATTCTAGTCCCTTTTTCAAAGTGAGTATTTGTGAGTAAGGCTAGTCTCTGACGCAACAGCCTCAGCTCGTCCTTGTGATCTGATATGTTTTCGATTCTAATCTAACTACTACTCTTAACATTTGGAGCAATTCCCCCATAAGCAATGAGGGGAGGAAAAAACCAGCCAACAACAAAACCCACAAGATTTACTTAAACTTTAACATTTGTCCCTGTGGCTCATTTGTGTAGGCAGGTCGGTAAAACTGAGTTTCATCTGTCTTGCAAAGACAGTGGAAACTCTCCGGACTTTGCGTTTGCTGACCTTCAGCACAGAATTGCAAGGCACACCTTTCTGCTTACATATTTGTGAGGTTATGCGATATCACTCACGTGGAATTTTTTTTTTCTAATGATGGGTCCAGAGTGCTTGTCTTCTGTGGACAGTTACATGGGATGTATTGCTTTTCATGTATGTCATGGTCCCAAATGCCACAACAAATAGGATAATTAAAAAATCATTAAAATAATAGAGATACGCTGATACTCTCTGATCAGACACAAATGAATCAGCTTGAATTCACAGAGACTTTCAGGTCACAGTCTGTCGGATTTCCCCACATGATATAAGAGGTCATTTCCCTCCTTTCTAGGACTGGTAATACAAGCATGACAGCTTAAGCTAAGCTTTATATTCTTTCTCTCTAAATGTACCTCCCCCTAAGGCTTCCCTCAAAATCTCTCTCTTTCCCATTACCTCTGGGCAACAGGTCTTCCATTTTATATCCTGATGGAGTTAACAAACCACATCTGCCAGAATAAGTCACCAGAATTTATTCACCAGCTTTATGCAGGAGTCTAACTTTTGCCTCAGGGTAGATCAACAGAAGAGATCTACACTCTTATATGAGGTTGTAGATCCAGCCAGTGTGCTGAGTGACTACTATTATTCAATAATTCAAGGTGGGTTGCATCAGCATGACTACCAGACCATGCCAGTTAGAAGTGCTTTAATGCCCTCTTTCCCCTTCTCTAAACCTGATAAATGTGGGGACCAGGAAATGATCTTTGTTCTTATGGGGATGTGGGTGATAAATGGGCACCAGCCTTAACTGGCCTTTTTACCAAGCAGGCTATAGGTCCACTATGATTAACCATCTCAGGCAGTACTTTATCTTTATGTGACTGAATGTTCCTAGAAAATAACAAATGAATTTGGGAGTTCTGTTGTTCATTAAAATTACAGATACAAATACCCTGTGCAATTTAAAATGTTTTTTTCTATCTAGTTATATACAATACAGGCACACTAATGAATTGCTACATATACATAGTGAAATATGCGTGGGTACAATTAAATCTCCAGAAACCATTAGAGTTAAAAGTCACTGATAATCTTCATGCATGGCAAGACTGGGCTTTGTTAAGATTGAACCCTAACTAAATATTTTGAAACTGATTATTTCTAACTGAGTGGAAGTGGAAAATAGGGTTTCCTCCAAGATTTCACGGAGGAGGGGGTTTAGAGAGGGCACACCAGTGTGCATCCTCATGACTGGGAGATATTCAGAAATGTATTGCAAAGAGAAACAATTTATGCTGTATATTTTATCACTGTGAACTAAGGCAACCTGGAGAGGGGGATAGGACTTCAGAGATGGGACAGCACGAGGAAAGAAAATTAAAGTGTAGTGGAGCTGACATGCTTTAGATCTTTTGGGAAAGTCCTTAGAAACTCAATTATTTCTGTAATTTTTTTTTGTTTGCAGTAGGAGAAGGGAAATCTAAACTCTAAAACTGTGTCTGTCTGTCTGTCTGTCAGCGCATGATATTTTTCATATATTTTCCCCGGTAGTAAAGTGGTTCTAAAGCTTTAATACCTAGCGTACTACATCTGAAACTCAAAAGTGTTTGGTGTGCTACTTTCGTAATTTTAATTAGGATAGTTAAAATGAATATTTACTCTGCCAAATCAACCATTCACCATCTGGTGGAGGTCAGCATAAAGACATGTTGCCAACGTGTGTGATTTTATCGCAAGTCTTGTGATGTGTGATGTTAACTGGGGAGTTGGGGACAAGTTGGAAGCTCCAGATCATTTGGTGGCACTTAGTACAAATGGTGCAATTTGACCTCAGTTGGGTCTTCCAGTGAGAACTCCTGCAGTAGGTGACAAAATCACCTTACTCTATAAATTTGGGATTGGACAACTCTGTAATTAACTCAGACACACACTGGAGGTGGGCTGTAGCAGTTCAAAAATCAAAAGATAGGCAAAAAATGAGTAAATATATACACATTAAAAAAAATCTCATAATTTTTGGGCTAATCTTGATGGGGGAGTTGACAGATGATTTTTAAACTTTAGATTAGCAATATTGCTAACCACACTTTTTCAATATTCAATAACTCCATTATCTCTTTTTAATTCTTAAATTAATAAATTGATTGGGTTTTCCCCCCCTTTGTCTCCACTTCCAGAATTCTGGTCCTGCTATCTCTACCTAGAATTGGACTGAGAGAGGAAGAACTCAGGGTCCCAGGAGGAGGCTAATTTGGAACAGTCCAATTCCATATGTGCCTGATCCTGCAACATGTTGAAAGCCTCCTGGAGGCTCCAATTACTGTATGCACAGCTAATAGAGTGATGGGCAGCATTATAAAATGATAAGATAGATTAAAAAAAAACAACTGAAGTCTGTAGTTTTCCACAGTGCTCAGCACCTGGCAGGATTGGCCCAAAGTATTAAATATTTCTTCTTCTCTGCCAGGATCTAACTTGGGGATGCTGAGAGGAGTTTCCTGGCCCGGCTTGCAGTTTAGGGGGCTTTGTAGGGAAGTATGTGATCTGGGCCTAGCAAGTCAGTCAGCATACAGACAGCCTACAGTAGGTTGGAGTGAGTTAGGCCTCTATGCCCTCAGGGAGCAGTCTGTTTTGTCTTTCCATGTTTTGTGGCTCTTATGTGTTATTCTGAATTCTAAGAAATAAAGCAGTGTTATGTTGCAATCTTCCAGCAAGAGTATTTATTTTATTTTATTTCTCTTTGTGTATGCCATGAACCATAATATGGGAAAAGGTGGAGACATAGCACTAAATGTAATGACAAAGAAGCTGACCAATTTTGGCATGTTTCCTTTTAGCAGTGATGACAAATTACTTTCTACCTTAACAGGAAATGTCAGAAAGAGATTGAGTAAACGGGGTTATAGGGTCTTTTGTAAATGCATTTTACCGGAACCTCTTTCTATAAAAAGCTAGCCATGGTGTCATAATGTACAAATCGGTTTTGCTTCCTATATTGCACACCTTCAGTTCCTAATTGCAAAAACACCCCACCCCTCATCCCTACTTGAAAAAAAAAAAAAAAAAAAAAACCCATGGTGGGGCTTTTTCATCTTCTTGTATTTATTCGGTCTAAGGAAAGAGAAGGTGATACCATGATTGTGTTGGGAGATTTTGAACCTCAATAGTCAGTGCTAGGGGGGTCTCTTGTGGAATTTTTTCAAATTCCTGTGTGGAGATTCAATCTGAAACCAGTCAGATAGAAATTTGACTGCATTCCATTCTGTGTCCTCTTTCTGTTTCTTTTTTCCCCTCTGACATTTTACAATTTTTCTTTAAAGTTTTGAAAGTTTGATGAACACAATTGCCCCTTCTTATACCTCCTGCTAGAGGTCCACTCTGTAGATGCTCTGGTGATATCTGTCCCAGCACTAGTAAGAGAAAAGCAAAGTTCATAACACTGCCAGAAAGAAGCTCTTCCTCCTCCCCAGCTCAGGGAGACAGAGGCAGTATTGCCAACTCCCAATGTTCAAAAATCATGAATCAGATTCACCAAAAATCATGAGATTGGCTTTAAATGAGATTATGTAATGAGATTTACATGATTATGTAAAGATAATAGATTTGGTATTCCTATATGCCTTCTGCTTTTTGAGCCTTTAGGGTGCACTGGGTCACCTTTTGAAGTTTTCTACACAGCCACAAGGGCTAGAAACTTATGGTACTTTTTCTTTAAGAATGAAGGCTGAAATAATCACATATCCACTTGACTCCAGGAGCTGGGGCTAATTTAAGGAAAACAATAATTATTGTGAGACTCATGACAAAATCATGAGAGTTGGCAACATTGCGAGGGGAGGAGAAAAGGGGCTGATTGTTAGTGACAGATCTCAGAAAGGGGGATGATGGTGGCACAGAATGAGGAGCTGCTGACAAGAGGCCAGAAGATTGCTAAAACCCTTATGTTTTAGGCAGGAGCTATACTATAATTTACTCTGTCTACTTACTCTGTCTCCCTTTCTCTCTGTAGCATTTCCCCTTAAGGAGTGATGTATGGTTGTGATCAGGATAAAAGGGAGGGATGCAAAAGCTGCTGCCTTCCAGTCTAATTTAACACACCCACACATAAAAGCAGGAAGTAGATCAGGCCTTTGGAATTCCCCCAGCGCACAGACGCACATATTTCTGCCGGGTTTCCCCTAGAAAGAGGAAAGTACCTAATGTTCCTCTTAACTTTGGTGGGAACAGGAGCAGGCCCTTATTCAGTGTGATTATGTGAATGAGCAAGAGGTGAAGGGGGAAAAAACCCTGAAGGAAAGTCTCACACATTTGGGGCCTGATCCTGGACCATTTGAGTCAGTGGGAGTTTTGGCACTGACTTTAATGGGAGTGGGATGGGACCCTTAGGGAGGAATATGCTTTTAGTTGGGATTTACCCACAGACAGGGTGTTTTGTTGGTTTTTTTTTAATTGTGCATTTGTGAGGAAGGATTTTCCTGTGCATTTCCAAGGAGATGTTTAAAATTGCCCTAAAGGAGATTACAGGTTGCATCTTACATCCATTGATATGGACAAGAGTTTTGATCAAAGGGCCTGATTCTGCTCTTTAATCCCCTCCCCCCTTCCCTTCCTGGCTTAATAAGATAGCAACACTTCATTCAGAAGCCTTGGGGGCCCTGAAGAGTTGTTATGTGGCCGGCCCCCTGAACATTCCCCTAAAAGCTGGCTCTACCTGATTCCTGACCATTTTGATCCCAAGTCCCCAAATTGTACATCAAACTAGGGAGCAGGTCTAGCTGTTCCTACTGCACTGACCAACCCAACCCCAATTTATATGCATGAGCACCGCATAACCCTGGATCTGGTAAGCAGGTAACTAGTGGATCCTGCTATTTTTTGGCCCCACTCCCCATGGTGTACTGCCAAAACAGAGAATGCAGGGGGCTATTCCTACTTGACCCCTGTGGGATATGGGGCTGAAGATGGCAAAGGTCCAGGTTTGGTCAGTGCTTGAATCCAGGCTTCAGGGGGGAGCTGGAGTGTTTTGGGGGCAGTTGTAATGAGTTTGCTCGTTCTCTCCTCATGCCATAGACGGGGCCGGATTCAGGCTGTGAGGGTGCCTCGAGAGCGCTGGGGCGCGCGCTCTCCGGGCCGAGGACGGGACAGGCTCTGGGACCCGCGCGCCAGCCACACACTGGCAGCACCCCGTCACCGCCCACAGATCGCGCGCATGCGCAGTCCGTCCAGCCGGGGACTTTCCACAGCGCGGGGCCCCGGACGTTGTTTGACAGGAGTGGGGCGGGGGCGGAAGGGGGAGTTTCCGCGAGGCGGGGAGGGACCCTGGCCAGCCGGCCGGCCGTGGTATATATAGCGTGTGGGACCGGCGCGGCAGCGCAGAACTACGCGCGTCCCAGCCCGGGTGAGTACCGCAGGCGGGGGGCGGCTCGAGCCTCGGCCGAGAGGCGGGGCGGGCATGGGCGCCGCGGCGTGCCCTGCGGGAGGGGCGCGCCGCTGCGCCGCGGCTCGAGATGGCGGGTAGGTGCCGTGGGGAGCGCTGTGTGCGGGCGCTGACTGCGTCACTGCAAACCTCGTGATAACGGGTAACGGCCTTAGCCGGCGGGGACGCGGGCCCGGGCTCAGGCCCGGGGGTGGGTTTCTGAAGCGGGAGCTGCTGGCCAAGGGCGGGATTGGGCTGAGCTGGCCGGAGCCAGGTACGTTGTTCTCTGGTGTGGGTGTGACACCATCTTGCCAGCCCTACGCGTGAGTTGAGGCCCTCCAAGTATGATGGGTTTAAAATAATGATTTGGGTTTGTTTGATGTGAATTTTGGGTTGGCTTTTTTCTTTGAGCCTGCAGGCTGCGCTGGGGTCCTCACGTTTCCAAGCGCTCTGCAACCCTGAGAGTTAGTTAAAAAGCAGCAGCTGAGGTGCTTATGTAACTGCTACTCTTCAGTAGTAAACAGTGTGAGACTTGGGATCAAATTGTGATAACTGGCAACATTACTTTAGTCAGTCAGGGGTATGGGTCTGGCTAGGCTTGCATAGTGTGGATGGTGCTGCCTGAAACTTGAGTTTAATGAGGGTGGGTGGATGAATAAGGATGGGGTGATGTGCCCACACTGAGTGGTGAATTGTTTCCTATAATTATTCCTGTCTTTCTTAACTGGAAAGAAGGCCTAAAATTTCAAAAACTGCAAGAAGGATTAAGTATTAGTTTAAGCATCTAGTTAATTTTAAACTTTATTAAATGCCAAAGGCTGTGTTATTGGGTATGTGCACATTTGAAATGTGGTTAACTTTACACACTGCAAGTAGTCCCATTGAAGTCAATGAGGCCATTCACTGTGGAAAGTTAAGCATGTGTGGTCATTGTAGGATATGATGGGCTCATGTTTGTATAGTTAAAACAGCAAAAAATCATAAATGCGAAAGCGGAGGTCTTTTCAATGTAAGTAAAGCTATAATGGACCCATTAAAGTACTACGGTTAGTCAAGTCCAGAGATGACTGTGAGGAACTTCAGGGGGATTTAACCAAACTCGGTGAGTGGACAAGGTGTTGCTTGATACCTGCAACATAATGCTTACTGGAGGGTAAAACTCCCCTTATGTACCTTCCACTAAATTTATGATCTCAACTCATTTATATGTCATAATATAAATTGATGGTATGTCCTCATCTGCAATACTGTGTGCACCACTGGTTGCCCCATCTCAGTACTATGGAAGTAGAGGGGATTCAGAGGAGGGCAATGAGAATGATCAAGGGTCTGGAAAAATACATGAAGAGCGATTTACAAGACTGGGATTGTTTATTTTAGGAATGCCTACAAGGAGTCACTCAAGAAATCAATTGCAGGCGTGATGTCAATGCGCTTAAATTGAAGTGAGTGAAACCCCCATGTGATTCCCTTCAATGAGGATTTGGTGACAGGGAACTAAGACCACTTCACTCCTGGATAAAAGCATCCACATGACGAATTAAGCCACTTATGCACATTGTCTTCATACTTTCAGTTATTTGACACTAACTTTCCTGATTGGCCCTGTGTAGGCATGCCCTTAGAAAGGAGATGAATAAGAAGAGAAGTTGAAGTTAGACTGGGGCATCTGTTGTCTATTTCATAGCACAAGAACAAGGGAATATTTTTTAAAAAAAGTGGCAAATTGATTAAAGGATACTTTTTTTACTCAGTGTGTGACTAGACTGTGGAACTCACTGCAACAGTATTCCATTGAGACCAAAAATTTAGCACAATTCAAAGAGGGATTGGATGATTATATGGATTACAAGAATATCCAGAGTTACAATATTTCTGAACTTCCTTCACTCCCCGCCGGATCTGCTTGTGTTTCGCCGCTTTCTTGACGCACTTGTAGAGCTTGCGGGTGAATAATTAATAATAAATGAAAAGATTTGGAAGAGATCTAAAACCTCATGCTCTGGGCATAAACCAGCATCCAATTATTAGAGATTAGGATTCAACGCTTATGCAAGGCAGACTGTCCCACAAATGTCTACTCTGGGGTTTCATGTACTTCCTCTGAAGCATCTGGTGTTGGCAGCTGTCAGAGACTGGATGCTAGACCATAGTTCTGATCTAGTGTGGCAATTCCTGTGTTCCTAGCTATTGTGGGGGGGATGGGGCAGAAGGGAGCTGTGGGGGGGATGGGGCAGAAGGGAGAAGAGAAGGCTGGTCTCCTGCTCCCCCAACTCACTGTGCCTAATCATTTAAATACCATGGTATCAATGAGCCATCAACAAACTGAAGTGAGTGGGGAGTATGCTGCTGCTGCTGTTTGCTTGGAGACAGTTTCTGTAGGGGAGGGGTGTCACCCTGGTAGCAGCATATTTGTGTTGTGTGTATTTAACACTTCAGAAAGCTTGAAACACAGCAAAAAAAAGACCTTAAAATTACAGACTCTGATTTCTATCTCCTGTTCTCACCTGGAATTTTTGGTTGTATTTTGTGGGCTTGGGATTTTTTCTTTTGTTTTTTTGGGCATTTTTAAAAGCATTCTATAAGTCATTGGACAACTCTTGAGGTTAGACAAGCCCTTGTTTAACTTGAATTGGTGCAACTTTTGTATATGCTGTTTTATACCAGTTTAAACCTGGCTTGTATCTGTTTAGGTTGCACCTTTAAACTTAACTAAAGCTATGTAAAATAACACTTAGTCATATCAGTACAACTTTGTATGTAGCCCAGGCCACTTATCTATAGTCTCTATCTGCCAAATATTTGACAACTTGTAAAATTAAATCATTCACTTTTCCAAATTTTTCGGTACAGGGTGGGAATAGGTTTTGATGTCAGTGTTTATGGAAGTGACCTTCATTAACTATCCTGAAACTTGCTGGCCAACAATTAAAAAAAACTACCTTTGTGATTCTAGTGTTCAACAGGTTTATAATTTGAGAAATACTGTAGATGACAGCTACAACAAATATGCCTAATTTATCTTGTTTTATAAGAAAAATGTTTTTTCTCCTTTACAGGTTTTTGGCAGCACAAAGGAATTGGATGTTTCAGACTACAGATATCTACAATTTCTTCTTGTGAACTACAAATCTCAGTATGGAGGCCTAAGCCCCTTAAAAGGGACTTCAGTCTGAAATCTGGGAGGTAGTTTTGTGCACAAATAAAGAAACTAAAGATATCAAAATATTTCTGTATTGACCAGTGTAAGTTCTGTTTGCTTTCTGAACATGGCCTACAGAGGTCTTTTAATTAATCCATATAAAATACTAGAATGTTCTAACATATACAAATATATGGCTTTTAAATGTTATAAGAGTGCACTTGTACCCAAGCAACCTGGCTAAGTTTCTGATGCCCAGTGTTGAGCATGTGATGGAAGAAAACACACTGGGTCTGTTCCAAGCCAGTGGTTATCTGTGACAAGTTGGTGGTATCACTGCTATGGTCAAGAATCATTCTTGCTGGAGCTATAGCTCTGCTGTATGTAAGGTAGTTGAGTATAACTTTTAATGTTGTTTGTAGTGTCTTGCATATCTTTGGGTGAGGATTGCTAAAACCAAGGGTATTTTGTTTTGGCAGTCTGACATACGAATATACCTTTAGAAGTTTTGGGGCTGTTTTGTTTGTGCCTCTGTAAATGTGTCAGGTTAGAATTTCAACAGAAGTATGCGACACTCTTATCAAAACAATCTTTACAGATGTATAAAAGCTGCATTCGTATTGGCTATCTAGGATGAAATAAACACTTAATTTTAAATTGGAGCATGATATTAAGATGCAGTGTCTTCAGTTTTACCCATTTTAGTTTCTTTATTGGGGTGGATTTTGATCACCCTTACATATTTTTCTGTATCTCTTCCACCTCACCTCCATTTGCACCAAAGTGCCATTGACTGTGAGATGAGAAGTACAGTATACTAAGGAAAATGTGATGTATTGTGACAGGAAAGTCCAGTTGACCTACTTTCTGTACCTCCTAGAGTGTTGAGGTTGTATAACTTCTCCATTGAAAGCAGTTGTGCAGATTAAAATAAAAGCAGGACTTCCCACATATATCAAGCCTGTTTATTAATCATAATTCATTCCTTTCGCATGCATTCAGTGTTACAAACCAAAATGTTTCACTTTCAGGTCCTTACTCTTTTATATGGCCTGGGAGTTATTCAAAATCACCTCCATGCACAAAACTACCTCCCAGAGAAAGACTTGTCCCATTCTTCCCTAATTTCATTATGAACCTAGTGGAAAGCAGCTCGTTCCTGGCTAATCTGATGAACAGCAGCACTGTGTGTGAACTGAAGTATGAGTTGTCGTGTGAACTCTACAGAATGTCCACGTTTTCTACTTTCCCTCTCAACGTGCCAGTGTCTGAAAGGAGTCTTGCTCGAGCTGGGTTTTATTACACTGGTGTGAAAGATAAAGTTAAATGCTTCAGTTGTGGCTTGATGTTGGATAACTGGAAACAAGGCGACAGTGCTCTGGAAAAACATAAACAGCTCTATCCTAGCTGCAGCTTTATTCAGAATTTGCTTTCAGTTAGTAATCTTGGATCATCCTCTCATTCAGCCTTCTCACCTCCAGCCACAATAAACAGTCTTTCACCATCTTTGCATTCCATAACTATTGCTCCAAGCTTAGAACAAATTGGCTTTTTCAGTACTACTTTCTCCAGTTTTCCTCAAGAACCAGTAACTTCTAGGGCAATTGAGGACCCATCACACCTGCGACCTAGCTTTAATAATCCTGCAATGAGCACAGAAGATGCTAGACTATGTACTTTTCAGACATGGCCCCTGACATTTCTATCACCAACAGATCTGGCCAAAGCTGGATTTTACTATACTGGGCCAGGAGACAAAGTTGCTTGCTTTACCTGTGGGGGGCAACTAAGTAACTGGGAACCGAAGGATAATGCCATGTCAGAGCATCGGAGATACTTTCCTAACTGCCCCTTTGTGCAAAATAAAACTAGAGACCAACCAATATTCAGCATTTCTAACCAGAGCATGCAAACCCACGTGGCTCGTGTTAAAACATTCATAAACTGGCCAACAAGAATTCCAGTTCGACCTGAACAGCTTGCAAATGCTGGGTTTTATTACGTAGGTAAGAAAAGTTAACCTATCTAATGTCTTAGTTTATATTTGTTTTAGAATTTGCTAAGCAATGGCTTGTGTGAACACTTATTGAATACTTTGTAAACTTGCTTTTAAAGGTCGTAATGATGATGTCAAATGTTTTTGCTGTGATGGTGGATTAAGGTGTTGGGAGTCTGGAGATGATCCATGGATTGAGCATGCTAAATGGTTTCCAAGGTAACTGTTTAAAAAGCTTTGTCAGTGGAAGAATTAGGCCAATGCAGAGCCCTTTCAGACCTTCCCCTATAATTTTTATCTTTAAATTTGTCAGTGGGAGCAGACTTAGGCCAATGTGAGTGCTTTTGAAATTGTCACTCTACAAGAGGGTTTTTTGTGTTCCAGATGGAAAGACTTGAGTGAGAACATCTCTATTGCTGAATAATAAAATGGGGGGAAATAATGACGCTAATAACGATGGGGGAGATTTTCAAAGACAGATGTCAGTAAGACACAACTGCTATTTGTACCTTTGAAAATATCCCCATATGTTAATGATTTTTAAATAGCTTTAATGAAGTTGAGAACAGCACAGGAAAAAGTGTTTTGTATGCTAATCTTTGACACAGTTTACCATCAGCTATTAAACTTAAGTTCAACATCCAACTTTTGCTTAGCTCCTTGTTCATCTCCCCCATTAACTTTATCAGTGTATTTTTTTATCTTGTGTAAAGTTTAAATTGCTTTACTAGTGCAAAGTGTAGACTAAGTTTTAAAACCTTTAATTTTTTATATCCATTTCATTGTGGTGGGTTTTTTGTTTTTAAATTTAGACTAGTTTGTACTCACTGAGTGATTTGAGGGGAGGGGTGGAGTATTGGCTGAGATTAAAAGCTGTTGAGGTTGTACACTAAAAGGTATCTATTACTGAATGCTTTGGTATTGATGAGATCATATTTATATCTGATACATACAGAAATTAGGCCATATTAAGATGATTTAGCAAAGCATCCCTTTTCAGTAAGGATACTTAAATATGTGCTAAAGTTCCATTGAAGTCAGTGGAACTTACTTAAAAGTTAAGCACATGATTATGTGTGTAAGTGCTTCCCTGAATTGGGGCCTAATTGAGCACAGTATTGTAGGCTTCTTATTCTGTATGGCTCTTAACTAATCATATATGAGAAACAAATATTGTAACTTGACAAACATTTATATTCTGTTAATGTTTAGATGTGAGTATCTACTGCGAATAAAAGGGCGAGAGTTTGTCAATCAAATTCAGGCAAGATTCCCACATCTCCTTGAACAGGTAAACTAGAATTTTTATATAACTTTCTGGTTGCTAGTATCAGCATTAAATGGTGGTACATAACTCCCCCCCCACACTTTCCAGATATTGCCCTAAGTAGTTTGGCAGGTATGAGTTTTAAGTTTGATTGATAGTTCATGAATGAACAGCTTTACATGAAAATGAGATAATTAGAATTGGTTTGATGGTCTTCAAAACTGACTCTTTGCACGTCTTCCATGAGCAGTTTTTGTATTTTTGAGAATTGATATTGAAAATAGATCTGGTAGCACTGGGACTTGAGTCATTTGAAGAGCATCACAGCCATTTACAGTCAAACCTTGGGACACTCTGTGAGGCAATGAGAGCTCTAGACTGAGTATAAAGAAGTGAAGTTCTGATTACACAAGGCTTAGTGACTAATTCAGATTAGTACCTGCTAGTACAGAAACTGGTTCTGGGTGCCTCTCTTGTGGGACTTCTTTTTTTTAACGAAGCTGTTTGTAACAAGGTATTTTTGCATAAACAAAAAGCATAGTGAGTAGCTTCATTTAGAAGAGAAGTTTGTGTTGGTATAAACTGCCTGGATTTACCCCAATGCATGTTTGCAGTACAAATTGTTGTAAAACTTGTATAATCCTATCTACACATACTTCACTTAGGCTATTTGAGTTAAAATTCTTAATTGCAAATGTTTGGGTGGGGTGTGGCTGGACAGTGACGAGCACAACGGGGTCCTGGCTCCTGATTAGGGGCTCTTAAATGCTACAATAACTTCACTATTTGTACCAAGTTCTTCCTTTTTGTAAATAACTTAATTTTTGTGGAAAAGCATGTACTGGGATTATCAGTGTTGTATGCAAAGAGAAAAGGATGCTGACTGTGGTTTTTATTTAATGCTGTTCCTTTACATTCCATAGCTCTTGTCAACTTCAGATACCCCTGTGGACGAAAGTGCCAATCCACCAAGTATGTACATTTTAGTTAATGTCTTTCAAGCTACATAGTGATAAGACTTTCAGCACGCTTACAAACTTAATGTAAATATGAATAGAACTTTTGTATGGATGCTTTCCAAAATTAGCTTGCTAAGCAATTCATAGCATTTTAGAAAGTAGCAGCATTGGAATGCTTCCCAGCAAGTCAAAGATTTTTTTTTTTTCTTTTTGACAGTTGTATAGTGGACTTAAAATGTCAGTGAGGTTTGTTTGAAATTTTATACTACAATATTCCCTTCAAGTTTGTTGCAAGAGAAATTTCCCATCTCTTCATAATTTCCACAATACTAGGGATTTGTATACATACTGTATAGTTTCTGAAGAGTTTGCCTCTGTTTGCATGTTCTCTAACTGGATTCAATGGACTCATTGTTGGTTACACCAGCTTCTGCTAGAGTAGCCCAGGGTATAGACTATCCTGGTATCAGCGCACCTTAGAGGGTGATTGGGGGAGGGATAGCTCAGTGGTTTGAGCATTGGCCTGCTAAACCCGGGTTGTGAGTTCAATCCTTGAGGGGGCCACCTACGGATCTGGGGGAAAAATCAGTACTTGGTCCTGCTAGTGAAGGCAGGGTGCTGGACTCAATGACCTTTCAAGGTCCCTTCCAGTTCTAGGAGATAGGATATCTCCATTTAATAAAAAAAGATACCTACAACCCTAACCTGCTGGGGGCCTGCAGCTATGTTAGCGACTTCAAAAGTGGGCAGCAGTAGCCAGTGAGAGGGAATGGCCAAGCCAGCTTGGGGACATACTGAAGAAGTGCAGCTTTCCAGACAACTTCCTCTGCGGCTGTAAAGCTGCTCTTCAGTGGAATACCCAAGTATGATGACACTACTGTCTGACTTCTTTGGGGGTGAATTCCCCATACTGGCAGTGGCCCCTGCTGAGGCAGTGAGATGAGTCAGATTTCCAACTATTACGCTTAGTTAGCTAAGTGCCAGGAAAAGGATGACCAATAGTAGAACTGTAACCATTCTATTAATGCAGATGCGACTCAAGAACTTGTTATACCATATGAAAGGGAGGTATTTCCATAACTAACTTTTTACCATTTTTTTCAGTTCTAATCTAATGATGCTATTCAACAATGGTGTGACCTCTGGGTTTTCCCTGCTTTTGCTGCTTTAAATTGGATCTTGGTTATTGTAACAAAGCTTTTTTTGTTTAAGTCCAAAATTCTAAACAGGAGTTCTAAGTAAAAATATCTTGATTTTTAAAAAGTTAGGCCCATGTCATTAAATGATTTTTTTATGCTAAATCTCATTTATATACTGAAGATGCTAAAAAATCTAAAGTTTTCAAATCTGAAGTATCTTTTCTTTTCTCTCCCCTCCCCCCCCGCCCCTTCATGCATAGCTATTCATTCTGAATCTGGAGAAAGCCATTCAGAAGATGCAATCATGATGAACACCCCAGTGGTTAAAGCAGCCTTGGAGATGGGATTTAGTAGAAGACTAATAAAGCAGACAGTTCAGAGTAAAATCTTAGCGACTGAGGAAAATTACAAGACCGTTAATGATCTTGTGTCTGATCTGCTTACTGCAGAAGATGAAAAAAGGGAAGAGGAGAAGGAGAGACAATCTGAAGAAGTGGCATCGGGTATGCATAGGGCAGTAGTAATAAACTTTTATCTTTGTTCCATTGTAATCTGTTTGCTTTTTGGTCTAATTCTGGGGACACTTGTATTCATGAGCTTTGGTAATGTTTTTTTGTTTTGTTTTTGTAAAGGTAAATATAAAGGATTAACACTGTATGATCTGGAAATCAGTGTGGAATTTAGGCCTCAATCCTGGAATTATCCTTACAGTAATGCACCCCATATTTCATTGGGGCTCGATATGGTCCATGAGTCCACCTGCACAATACTCTGCAGGATAAAGACCATATTTTTGTCCATATGCCTATATGTGGTGGTAGGTCCATCATATAAACCAAAACTGACTCCTCTATATAGTAAAACTTCCACCACATAAAAACGATTATAAATATAATTTTGGTCTCCTTATGTTACTACTGGTCAACTCTGTGACTTCTCAGCAACAATAAAAACATGGAGATTAATGTACAAGACCAGATATTTATTTTTTTAATTTCTATTCTTAGAAGTTAGATGTAGTTAAGTCAGCAGGGTCTGACAAAATTCACCCTAAGGTGCTTCAGCTAATTCCTTATGCAATCTTAGAACTACTATCTTCAAGAGCTCATGGTGGACAGGTGAGGTCCCAGAGGAGCAAAGAAGAAAGCTACTATGTTTGCCCACTTTTAGAAAGGCCCACTGGTCTATAATTCCCCAGGTCCTCAATGTTTCCCTAACTTTAATTTGTTCCAGTATCTTTCCAGGTATTGAACAATCATTTTGTAACCTCCTAGAGGATAGTAGGGTAATAAGTAATAGTCAACATGGTTTTGCCAAGAACAAATCTTGCCAAACCAACCTAATTTTCTTCTTTGGCAGGGTTACTAGCCCACTGACTTGGGGATAGGAGGGATAGATATGGTGGTAGATGTTGGTTGGTTTTTGTTTTTTAAAGTAAGGCTTTTAACACAATGCCATATGACAGTCTCATCAGTAAACTAGGGAGATGTGGTCTAGGTTAGTGGCTTTCAACCTTTTTTCATTTGGGGCCCTTAAACTTCAAATGGAGATATTATATTGCAAATCTGTTTTATAAAGAGGCAGAGACCAGTTCTCCATGTCCACTGAAGGTAGGGAATTAATGGGCTTAATCTGCAGTAAGGGAGATCTAGGTTAGATGTTAATTAATCTTATTGTTACAAAGTTTTTCTTAAGTAGTGGAACATCTTTCCAAAGGAGACTGGAATCCGTATCCCTGGAGTCTTTTAAAGAACAGGTTGGACAAACACCTGTCAGGGATGGTCTAGGTATATTTGGTCTTGCCTCAGTGCAGGGGGATGGACTAGATGACCTCTCAAGACCCCTTCCAGCCCTATACTTCTGATACTTTAATATTTGCTTTTCAGTTTCAAAACCTCACAGGCATGCAGTCTGGCTTTGAAACTCTTGAAAACCAGTAGGAGCCATGACTTAATTTCTGTAGCACAGCATATGAATTATGTTCAGTGCTGTCTGTCTGTCCTGGCTCACTATATGCCAGCAGCTGAGATGTCACAACATGGTGCATTTCTAGTCATTAAACCACAGTAGAATTTGGACAGCCACAATCTGGAGAATATAAAACACAATTGTACAATAAGGTCTGGTGTGTGTGTGGTGTTTTTGCGCTGAGTGTTCAGTACTGTTTAGGTCTTCCCCATGGCATAACTCTGTCCTTATGTTTTTTTTTTTTTTTTTTTTCCAAAAAAATTTAGTCCACACAGATCTAACAGTATTTTTGACTGGCGGTGATTTTTGACTTTTGTTCTTGATAAGCCAGTGGTGGTGACACACGTAGACCTTTGGGTCTGTGCATTCCACTTGTGCAATGAATATACCTTTCACTGTTGTGACTTGGGAAATCATGTATAAGGTGGCCTTGCTACTTTGGAGGAGAAGGGGGACTTTGTAAAACTTCACAATACTCAAACTACTTGTCTGCCACTCATGTGATATGTGAAGTCTGTAGTAATTATTTAATAGTGTGTATTCCTGACATGGAGTGGGAAGTGGCATGAAAAGAATCAAGGTATCTCTTATACTTTGATAGCACACATCAGTTAATAGTAACAATGCAACTTCAAATCTTGTAACTTACTGAATTTTCCCCTTGAATTTAAGATGACTTGTCCTTAATCCGGAAGAATCGAATGGCTTTGTTTCAGCATTTAACATGTGTGCTTCCTATCCTGGAGAGTTTACTATTGGCCAAAGTGATAACTGAACTTGAACGTGATGTTATTAAACAAAAAACCCAAACGCCATTGCAAGCAAGGGAACTGATTGATACGATTTTAGTGAAAGGAAATGCAGCAGCCCACATATTCCGAAACTGCCTGAGAGAGTGTGATCCTATGTTGTACAAAGATTTATTTGGTGAGTTTGACTGACAGATGTACTTTTTTTCCTTTTTCTTTCCCCAGAAGATTGATAAACTGATTTCCTAAGTCTAACAATCTTTATTTTCTTAGTAATACATAGAGCCCTGCGCGGATACAAAATTTATATCTGCAGATGGATATAAAGCGGATATCTGCAGGGCTCTACCAGGAACCACAACGGTGAAAGCTGCAGTATGTTGGGCTGCTGCTCGCAGGAGCCAGCCCCCAGTCTTACCAACTGGGGTGGGCATCAGGCTCACCAGCAGCTGTCCCTGGTTGTGCAAGTGGCTCTCACGCTCCCAGACAAGAATCCCTTTCATGCAGCGATCTGCCTCTCCTGGGTCCTGCAAGCAAAGGCCTGACATGCTGCTGCTTTCTTCGCTGTGGTTCCTAGTAGAGCTCTGTGGATATAAATTTTGTATCCATGCAGGGCTCTAGTAATAGTCTGAGGTATAGTAGTAAAGCAATAATAAAAATTCTACTAGAGTGTAGATAATTCCAATGACTAAAATGTTCTTTTTGTCATTTTAGTGGAAAAAAACATGAAGTATGTCCCCACAGAAGACACTTCAGGTAAATCTTCAGTTTTATTCATTTGAGTGGTTTGGGCAATAACTCAGATTCTCAAAACAAATTTTTTTCTTTGACACTGTCACATTCTGGGGTGTAATCCAGACTAGTCAGGGGTTGTCACCAGCTGCCCTGTGACCTCGAGTGCCTGGTAATGCTTTGCTGTTGTAGTTCCCAACTTGTGCTGCTCACAAACAGCCTACGAGCATGCAGGTTACTCTGAGTGTCTGTGTATATAGCTACAGTCCTGGTTTGGCGGCTCTGACTCAGCCTGTTAGCAACACTCCTGTCACACTTTGGCTTCCACCAGCCTTGGTTACTACTTGCAGAGTGACCTCAACACAATCCCAGTCCCACATTTTTCCCAAAACTCTGTTCTGCACTATGCAGCCCTTCCCTGGGCAGTTCAGATATTAAAGGTCCGTTGCCCCTGCAAAGGGTCAATATTCAACAGTTTGCTACTTTAACTAGTTACCAAATACACTGGACCCTCACTAGAATGCGGGATTTGGGATCCATGCATGGTACCACGTTAACGCAGGGATCGCATTAAAATGAATTGCAATTAAAGTAATTAAATTTGGGATCCATGGCCGCTACCGCGTTATATGTGAATTTGCGCTATGTAGACGGATGTTTTAGCGAGGGTCTGTTGTAGTTCATTTTAAACAATACTGTTTTCTTTAATTCAAACTAAACCAAGCTTATTTAACTAAAGAGATCTTAAGTGAGTACAACTATAAGGCATTAAAGTCAGAAATGGTTACAAGAGAAATAAAAATACTTACTTTCTAGTAGCTCAAACTTAACAAGCTAGACTAGGTTCAAAGTAAAATCCTTACCACATGATCCCAGCAACATGGCTGACTAAATTCTCAGGTCAGGGTCTCCCCCACTAAAGTCAAGGGGCTGGTTCCTTTGTCTTAGGGGAGAGAGTGAGCTTGTGGTGTTTTTGCCCCTCACTTTTATAGTCCAATCACCCTTTGAAATGCATTTTCCTGAAGGTTACCCCTAGATAAAGTTCATTCCAGCGCTGAGGTTGGAGACCTGAAATCTCATGGTGAAAGAGGTTCTATGTTCCTTGCTGAAATGCAGATCAATTTTTCTGCATCCCTTCATTGTCAAGTGGCCATTCTTTGGCAGGTGATTGCCAGTCAACTTTTGACCTCTGGCACAAGGCATCAGCTTGTCCTTTGTCTATCAGAAACTGGTTTACCCCTCTCCCCAGACTTGTGTGGTAAACATATTTTAGTCATAATTTCTATAACTCTTAAGACGCACTTCTGACATACATTACACAAGAATATCCATGATCAGTGTGGTGTTCATTTTTAAATGATACCTCACAAGGCATATTTTGTATTGGGTGGCAGTCATACTGAATTTTATTGCTTTTCCATCTCTAATCAGTTCTGCCATTTGAAGATTTCTTTGTGGTGTTAAGTTTTTGTTCTCTTCTCAGGGTTACCCATGGAAGAACAACTGAGAAGATTACAGGAGGAAAGAACCTGTAAAGTTTGCATGGACAAAGAAGTTTCTATTGTATTTATTCCATGTGGTCACTTAGTGGTGTGCAAAGAGTGTGCACCTTCCCTAAGAAAATGCCCTATTTGCAGGGGGACAATAAAGGGTACCGTTCGCACATTTCTTTCATGAGGAGAGGAAACCTGCAAACTCCTGTTCCTGTGCATCTTAGCAGTGCTCAAGACTAACCCAGTGATGTGTTAAGAATGGAAAACTATAGTAAAGAAGATGATGGATAAATTACTTGCCTAATGTGGCTTATGGGGTAATAGTGGACTGTTGTGTGAGCATGCTAGGCCTTATGCTGCCAAAGATCTTTTTTGAAACCTGTGTAAGTAACTATTAAAAAATGATGGGAAAAATAGGTTTGTTTGTTTTGCTGCTGAAGTAACTTTTTTCCGAAAGTCTTAGATCTCATAAACATGTCTTTATCCTAATTTGAAAAGAAATCCCTTACTAGTGAAGCATTGTGTTCTAATACATTTAATTTTAAAGCGGAGTCTTAAATAACTGAAGCATTTTCATGAGACTTCATTACAAATGACACTTGATTGATACTTGTAAAACTACAGGATCTTCTACTTCAGCTGTTCTGGTTGTATCAAGACAAAAAAAAAAAAAACACGGGAAGAACATTATAAGAAGTCTTAAGTCTTATTGTTAATGTGGTGTGTGTATAATTGATATTTAATTGTATGAAAACAGCATTAAAATGTTTTCAATAAACTATTTTAGAAGTGAAAACTTTTATTTAATACAAAATGTTCCCAAAGTTAGCTTAAATTTTTGTATAGGTTGCAGTGACAATGGAAAAGTTTTTGCAAAAAGAACAGGAGTACTTGTGGCACCTTAGAGACTAACAAATTTATTAGAGCATAAGCTTTCGTGGACTACAGCCCACTTCTTCGGATGCATATAGAGTGGAATATATAGTGAGGACACACACACACGTTGTCTTACCAACTCTGAGAGGCCAATTAAGTAAGAGAAAAAAACTTTTGAAGTGATGATCAAGATAGCCCAGTACAGACAGTTTGATAAGAAGTGTGAGAATACTTACAAGGGGAGATAGATTCAATGTTTGTAATGACTCAGCCATTCCCAGTCCTTACTCAATCCTGAGTTGACTGTATCTAGCTTGCATATCCATTCCAGTTCAGTCTCTCGTTGGAGTCTGTTTTTGAAGTTTTTCTGTTGTAAGATACCCACCTGCAGGTCTGTCATTGAATGGCCAGACAGGTTAAAGTGTTCTCCCACTGATTTTTGAAAGTTATGATTCCTGATGTCCGATTTGTGTCCATTAATTCTTTTGCGTAGAGACTGTCTGGTTTGGCCAATATACATGGCAGAGGGGCATTGCTGGCACATGATGGCATATATCACATTGGTAGATGTGCAGGTGAACAAGTCCCTGATGGTATGGCTGATGTGATTAGGTCCTATGATGTCACTTGAATAGATATGTGGACAGAGTTGGCATTGGGCTTTGTTACAAGGATAGGCTCCTGGGTCAGTGTTTTTGTTCAGTGATGTGTGGTTGCTGGTGAGTATTTGCTTTAGGTTGGGGGGTTGTCTGTAAGTGAGGACAAGTGTCTCCCAAGATCTGTGAGAGTAAAGGATCATCTTTCAGGATAGGTTGTAGATCTGATGCGCTGGAGAGGTTTTAGTTGGGGGCTGAAGGTGACAGCTAGTGGTGTTCTGTTTTCTTTGTTGGGCCTGTCTTGTAGGCGGTGACTTCTGGGTACTCGTCTGGCTCTGTCAATCTGTTTTCTCACTTCAGCAGGTGGGTATTGTATTTTTTGTTAGCTGTATTGGTCTGTACCATGAAGAAGAAAATGCTCCTAACAGAGGAGCAGCCCCTAGTACTTGCTCCTGTGTTGTCCTTGGGGAGAAATCAAAGTCCTGGTGTAGGACATGCACTCATGACCTTAGAAACCAGGTAGCTGGACAGTAGTGGTGGTAACCTTTTTAAGATGACAAGATCAGTTACAGGTAAGTAAAGGTTCTTCAAGATGTGTGGTCCTTAGCTGAATTCCACAGAGGATTATATGCATGTGCCATGCACCTGGTGCCAGAGCTTTTGAAAGGAATACTGTTCAGTAGTCTGTGCATCTGGCCTCGTGGTCTTGCCCCAGGTGATAAAGGGCACATCGGGCGGCCAGCGTTTCCAGTTCCTTCTCTACCACACAGCTGTTGACTCTGCAGCAGATGGGAAGGAGGGTGAGTTTGGAATAGATAGGGACAACACATCGAAGAACCTTCAGTTACAGTAAGCAACCTCGTTTTCATCTTTGAGTGATAGTCCCTATTGTATTCCAGGGAGGGTGATTAACATGCAGTACCTATGTGGGAGGATGGTGCAAGGAGACTGGAATGGAGGTCTGCTGCTCCAAACAAAGCATCTGTCATGGAATTGTGCACTAAAGCATAATGCATGGAAAAGGGGTGTACCAAACTCCACATGGCTGCCTTGCATATGTCTGCAAGTGGCATGTTGTGGAGTGTGGCTGTAGTTGATGATTGTGCTCTTGTGGAATGTACCCAAATCCCTTCAGGCAGGGATCATTCTGATAATTGATTACGTGCTGTTATGTACTGAGATCCACTTGAAGATTCCCTTGAGTGGAAATGGTTTGTTCTTTCATTCTCTCTGCTATGGCAACAAACCCTGGGAGATTTCAGAAAGGGCTTTGTTCGGTCAAGATAGAAAGCCAATGCCCTTCAAAGATCTGAGTGAAGCCTTCTTTCCTCATTTGAGGTGCGAAGTTTGGGGAAGAAGGTAGGTAGGTAAATATTTGGGTTGATTTGAGGTGGAATTGGAAAACCACCTTGGAGAAGAACTTGGGATGGAATTGTTAAGGGACCTTTCCTCTATGGAAAGGTGGGAGGGGGAGCTAGCCATCATGGCTCCTATTTTGCCAACCCTCCTAACCAATGTAATGACAACAAGGAAGGCCACTTTCATGGACAGGAGAGATACTTATCATGAGACCATAGGTCCTCAGCAAGGTGAAGACTAAGTTAAGGTCCCATGGTAAGGGGGGGTGTCAATCAGTTGAATAGGAGGCTTATTTTTGCAGGAGGCAAAACTGCAGAGTTAACAGGTGGATAAAGATTGAACGACTGTCCACCAATGGGTAAAAGGTGCTAATGGTAGCTGTATGCACTTCAATGGAACTGAGGGTCAGTCCTGAGTCCTTCCGATTAAAGGAAACATTCAAGGAGTAACAGGATGTGCATAGCTTCAGGGACAAGGCCTTGTCTGGTAGCCTATAAAGTGAAATGTTTCCACTTGGCTTGATATGAGCATCTTGTTAACTCCTTCCTGCTGCTTGAGGCCATCTACTGCCAGAGAACATTCTTGCGCTAGTGTAGGTGTCCATCCAACAACCAAGCTGTCAGGTGAAGAGTGTGGGGTTGGGGTATCCGAGTCTGCCGTGTACCTCTGGGAATGTTTGAAGCATGATGGGGGGAGGGTACTTCCACATGCAGAGGAGAAGCAGAAGCCAAAATTGGTGAGGCCAGAATGTGGCTATGAGGATGGTTGTTGCCTTCTGTTTGATCGTGTGGATCACTCGGGGTAAGTGTGGGAGGGTGAAGGCATAATTTGTCCAGCCTGACCAATTGAGGATTAGGGCATCTCCCTATGATTGAGTTCCAATTCGTCCCCTCAAACAATATTAGGGTACATTTAGTATTGGTGTGGGATGCAAAAAGCTCGGCACTCAGGGTACCCATTGGCCAAAGATGTCTGCAATTAGTCATGACTCCCATTCAGGGTCAGTTGCAAAGTGCCTATGCCCTCAGTAGAAAATCATGTTCTGGGTGTCCGGTAAGTAGGCTGCTCCCAAAAGAATATGGTATGTGATGTACCATTCCCAAAGATATTCAGCTTACACATACTGGGCTTGGGGTTTTTGTTTTTGTTTGTCTGACATGACAACCGTGTTGCTTTTGGATGGTTGGCAGGAAGGCCTGGCAAGTGTTTTGTACTGCCTGGACTTATCTTGCTGTTTTAATTGAAGAAGAAATAAATGGGCTGCACAAGTTAGAGCTTATTCCTTCACTCTCCCGCTTCCCTAGTCCTTCTCGCATGAACAGAGACCAACAATACCTGAAGTCCAAAGGTGCAAACAATTCAATGTTTATTGGGGTGAACTTCCAGCAAGCTTAAATCCAAGTTCCTTTTGCCTTATTTTCAAATCCCAACTTCCTGTTTTCCCCTAATTTATATATTAATATTCTTAGCTATACCTTAACAAATCATAACATATTGTAACATGACTAGCTAACCAATTATATCCCACCAGCTTAATTAGTTTACATCCAGCAAAATTAATTAGACAGCAGTCAGAAACAATCTCAGAACCAGACAGAGACCATGCAAATAAACTTAGCAAAGTGGGAACTACACTGACAAAACAATACAGACATCTATACAGACAAGAGTTTCCCAGCTGTGTCTATTGATAAGTGAGTTCTTACTAAACAGAAAACTATCAAACTAAATTTCCTTTTACGTTTTCTAGGCTCTTCCCTTTCTCTGGAGGTGATAGATTGGATCACCTTCTGAACAGCCCCAGATTGCCTTATTTCAATAGGGCTAGTTTGGAATGTGAGGATGTGACTGCAGCTTCCCAGTTTAAGTCTGCCTCTTACCTAAAGGCATTAGCCTAAGAACAGGGCTTCAGACTGTCACATTGAGAGAAGGCGCTTACACAGATTCTTTCTTTCATACCTCTATAAGTAGCTAAATGAAAACATATACCTAAGTTCTTAAAGTATAGGCCTTTACACACAGGCTTGAATATCTATATCCTAACAGCTCTAACCCCTTTCAGAGATGGGATTGTTCAGGGGCCAGCCCACAGGCTAGGCAAGTTGACTAGGATGGGTCTGTGACTTAATGTAATATAGATTTATAAACTCAAAGCAGGGCCCATATTTTATACAGCATCACACATACATTCCTTAACAAACCAATTCTATGCACATAGACAACATCAGTACATTGTAGGCATCTAAAATGCCAGTTGACCGTACATCCTATGTAGATGGGACCTTGAAGTGAGTTGTGGAATCAACTGCACTGGTATAGATTTAAACCATGGGGTCTCAAAGTCCCAGTCCGTGGGCCATCTGCAGCCCGAGAACCTCCCCAGTGCGGCCCGCAGAGGAGAGATGTATGCAGCCACACTGACGGCTCTGTCTGGTGAGGGCCCCGACTCCTGCAGCTCCCATTGGCTGGGGGAGAGGAAAAGAGAGAACATCACTAGTCACCAGGCAGAGTCAGCCATGGAGGTAGCATCCCTTTTTTTCACAATGAATATAAACAAGTCAAAATACCAAACGTGACTCTCTGATGCACACCTTGCTGCAAACTTGAAGGTTTCAACTGCTCAGTCACTGAGGCCAAACTGACAGAACTGAAGTATTGCTAGGTGTCTGGTAAACACTAAAAACTCTGGCAGGCAAAGAATTGTATAAAGTTGTATGACAGTTTTATTATTTCTAAGACATTTGAAATAAAAAATACAATAGAAATGTTTTCTTTTCTGAACGCCATCTTCAGTGACATCATTGGCCTGCTGGGAGGATTTGAGGACTGGCACTGGCTGTAAAGTAAATTGAGTTTGGGACCACTTGATTAAACTCAGCCGTGGCTAAACCAGGTTATAGTATTGTTCGGTTGCCTAATACAGAAACACCACTTTAACTGAAACTGTTTACCTGGCCTAAAAGGAGATTTATAACCTGACTTTAGCCTTCTCATCCAGGAGTGGCACCAGGGTTTTTGCTGCCCTAGGTGGCAGGGCTCCTCCTCTGAAGCTGCGTTCTCGGCGGCGGGGATCCTTCCGCTCTGGCAACTGTAGGAGAGAAGAAACTTTAGCATGCTGGAGATACTGACTTAGAAATTACTGCTAGCTTGACTAAAATGCCACCTCAGAGTTCTTAGTTTTCATTTGAACGAATACAATATTGTAAGAAAAACTCTGTTCCTGCATCAATTGTTCCACAGGCCCACTAGCTGTTGCTGGTAAAAAATTGAATGTAGTTAGAAAGACACTATGCTGCCACCTAGTGTAAAGCTGTTTTAATTTTCCATTAACATTGTGGTTTTTTTATTATGGAGCAGAGATAGCTCATCTATAGTTAAGGCTGATATATTTATTTCTATTTATATAAACCAGACTTTTTGTTCTCCTGTCTCTTCAACCCCTTTCCCCCCCTTTGCAATACAATTTTTTGCTTCAAATCTGGCACATAGGGTTATTTGGGTAAACCTCTTTAAAGTAATCGGCTGTAGAAAAATAAAATCAATTTGGAAATTCTTGTCATGCCCTTTTGCCCTCTTTGAGAGACTTCAGACAGTTTGTGAAAGAACTTTGCTGGTAGTAGTGCACAGGATTATATATGAGGCATTTAAAGTCTATTAACAGGTTTCAGAGTAGCAGCCGTGTTAGTCTGTATCCGCAAAAAGAACAGGAGTACTTGTGGCACCTTAGAGACTAACAAATTTATTAGAGCATAAGCTTTCGTGGACTACAGCCCACTTCTTCGGATGCATACCAGTCTATTAAGTTACTTAATGCCCAATTAGCAAATTAGAATTGAGGATTCTTTCATGGATCAGTGGAACCTCTACTGACCACTTAGAGTTTGCAGGAGTGCTGATGAGTTCAGCTGCCTTACCTATAGTATTCCAATTTGCTCACCAATACTGATTTTTATACAGGGCAAGCGGGTGTCTTGTCTGGAGATTAGAGAAATTTGGTGGTAGTTATTCATGTGCCTTTGGCCTCATAGTTTCAACATCTTGCAGACATTAAAATCTCTACAACTGGAAGCAGAAGCAGGATATATGCAGAATTTAGAAACTGTACAAAAATGCAAAATTTTCTAAGGGGTTGGGAGCATAAGTGTGGGTGGCAGATATCATAGGCCAGGGAAGACTAAGCCTACCCTAACCTAGGCTGTGGTCCTGGCCATGGCCTGAGGTCCTGCCCTGGTTCCCCTTCTCCCCTAAAGCCAGTGGGAGCTCAGCTTGGGCAGGTGGCCTGGAGCTGGGGCAGTTTGGCTGGGGCTCATCTGACTGTGAGGGGGTTCACAGTACTGGTGGGCAGGGCCTCCAGCAGAAAGGCCATGGGTGGGGGGGTCTAGCCTTCGCAAAGAGGGGTGTTTACGTGCTGGCCATGAGCATAAGAGCTACCATACGTCCGGTTTTCCCAGACATTTCCTTTTGTTTGATCCTCCACGCTCTGGGTTGATTTTTCAAAAAAAGAAGAACGTCCGGGATTTTTACAGAGCAGATGTTGTATTTCAGAAAGAGCTGGCTCAGAGTCCTGATCAGTCCCTTCCCTGCAGCCCCAGGGCTCAGCTCCCGCCTGTGTGATGCAGGTGGTGAGTCTAGTTGATCATAATGGTCCCTTCTGGTCTTTAAGTCTATGAATCAGTGCAGTGCAGCTTGACATTGTGTTCAAGGGCTTGTCTAGACCAGTGGACTCCAAAGTGGGGTGCGCAAGAGGATCCTTGGGCGCGGCAGGAGGAGTGCTTTTTTTTTTTTTTTTTTGCTTTGGCAAAAATGGTAGAGCCAGTGTGGCAGGGGGTGCGTGCTCAAAATGTTTTTACTGATAGGGATGCGCGATCAAAAAAGTTTTGAGACCACTGGTCTAGACAACAGTTTGTGGCAAGCGGGGGTGTCCCGCTACCCTGTAGTAACCTGCTATGTACTAAGTGTGCGTGTGGACCTTGCTGCTGCACACTAAATGTTCCCCAGTGTGCTTGGATCTACTCCCATTTCAATGCAGCATAGCTCAAAGTGCACTGGGGAACTTTTAGTGCATGCCCACAGGTTCCACCCAGACTCTTAATGTGCGGTATAGTTGTTCAGGGTAGATTTACACCCCAGCTTGCTGTGAACTAAAGGTTGGTGTAGATGACTGTGTGCCAGTTCCAGATCCTACTGCTGTGAAAAGCAGTCAGACAGCACTTAGGCAGATATGCTCCTCCTGGTGACACTGTTGGCAAGCAAAGTGGTGTAAAATGAAACCAAAAGTGGGGTGGTTGAGGTCCAGTGCACATAGAGCCCTAAGAGACTTTTAGTGTGAAGGCAGAGGGAGTGAGGCTTAATGACATTAATCTCTATATAGTGGAAAGTATTGTTCGGCGGACCCAGTGGTTTCTGTTCTTTTTATAAACCAATTAACTATTGTTCTTATTTCATGCCATACCCAACGCCTTGTTTGAAAGTTACCAGAGTCAGCTTTGAAAATGTTTTTGAGCGCTGTCTCTTGGCAGAGCTTCAGTTGCTGATACAATAATAGAAAAGAACAGTTTCTTCTCAGCATTGAACTTTCTTCAACCCGTTGTGCAAGAGTTTTGCAGCGGACAGCGGTAAACAAAAATGGGACTATAAACACTGACTTCCTATGTAACGCTGCTGCCCAAGAGACTCAAGGCGGTTGTAAAATGTCAGCATTCCAAACCCACTGCCCTTCTTGTACCGGCAGGAGATATGTTCGGGCTTTGGGGAAATTTTAAAATGATGTTAAACAGCAGCCGTTGAACCTGATGATCTGATTTGTCATCAGCTGAAGTCAGAGGGCAAGATTGTGCTGATTTATAGCAGTTCAGGGTTTAATTGACTTCAACGGAGTGCTGCCACTTTGTCAGCTGAGGATCTAGCCCAGACAACCACCAGGTTTTTCTGCTATTGTTTTGGGATGTTACTATCAGGAAGTTGCGCCACAAGTGTTTTGTGGGTTTCTGTAGTTGTATTGAACGTGCTCCTCATTTCGCCTGTGAATGCTGAACAAACAAGCCATTGGCTCAGAATGTTCCATGCTGCTGTCCATGCGGCACAGGTGTCCCTGTACTCAGTAGGCCTGAGACCAGGAACAGCGAATAAGGTACCCCTCTGACCAGCAGAATCCAAAAGCCATGTGTGGAAACTGCTCACGCAGACTGAGCATGCTCAGTAACACTGCTGAAACTGACTGCTCTCACTCTACCCCCTTCTCACCCCCCCACTATCCACAGGCGCAGGTCGTCTCTGTAAGTACAACCCTGGAATCATTGTATGATTTGATTGATTTAGAGCAAGTCTATGAAATTAAGCCCTGAGCTTAATATGTGGCTAGTGGCTCGAGCACCTAAGAATCCATGTAGTGCTGGCTGACTGGCACATCAGTAGGTCCAGCTATGAAGAGACCACCAAGGGGACTGGCCTAAGCCTGGGTCCTGAGAAAGGGAACCAGTGGAGGCACCCCAGGTATGGGATTCTGATAAACCCACAGGGGTGTGTGTGAAACAGCTGACCCCAGTAGCCGCCTCCCCCGCCGAGGGAGCTCAAGGACCTGTGGTGGAATAGCTGTAGCTGAACAAGGATAGAGCAGTCACGAGGCTGCACCTGGTAACAGAGCCACTTGGTCCGAGGGGGCTGCCAATGAGGGGGAGGACCCTGCATCCCTGCTGCTCTAGACCTTGGGACACTAGCAATATAGCTAGGTTAACAGCTTTGCAAGGGGACAAACCTCCACCAATGCCCCCCAAATGCTCAAAGGGGCACTTCTAGGGTGACCACCCATCCCTAATTGGGTGGGACAATCCTGAAAGGTACATTTGTCCCAGATGCCCTGCAGCACTGCACTGAGCCTGTGCAAGGCTCAGGGTGGTGTCAGCCTCTTCCCAGTGTGTATATGTGGGGAGCTGAGGTAGAGCTTACCCCTACCCCCTTGCCATGAAGCCCTACTCCTCCTCTTCCTGCCCCCAAGCCCCGCCCCTGGCCAAGCCAGAGCTAGGCAGTAGTAAGAGCTGCCCAGGGAGCCTGGACCATTGTGGGGAGCCTTGGAGTCCTGGACCCATCCCCTGCCCTGGGCGGCATGCCCCAGCGAGCAGGGCCACAGGCCGGTGGCTGTTCTTGGATCGGTTTTACCATTGTCTGACTCCAGCTTTTGGCCAGGGGGCGTGGCCTCAGGAGGCCGAGGAGCAGGGGACAGGGCCATGGAGGGGGCAGGGCTCCTCCATGTGTCCCGTTTTTTGCATTTTGAAAAGGTGGTCACCCTAGTCACTTCCTACCCCAGCCTAGGGTAAGGACACCCCAGGCTGCAGCCAAGATGGCTGACACACGACAGAATGTGGGTTCACTGGTCTCCTTGCTCCCTGCCAGATGAGTGGGAGGTTATGCCACAATCCCATACCAGTTTCAAACCCAAAATTTTGGGTAACAAAAGGGCTCAGGAGACTGCATGAAAACTCCCTATGTGCATCCTGTTAGGTCAGACAAGACCTAAGAGAGGATCTGAAACTGCTCTATCTTGTGTTATGAAAACTAAGATTGATTGATTAGAAACTGTGCTATAAGAATCTTTAAAGTACCTGGTAGGTCAGCTACCAAGGATATTGGAAATATGCTGTGGCATCTATGCAGGGGCATGGAAAGGAAGAAATATTTGACCGCTTCTGGAGGGGCATGTTCTGTACCCCTGCCACAGCACTGGGGCCGGAAGAGCTATCAACTCCCCCTGTGGCTGGAGGAGCGCACTCTCCCCCTGCTGCCGTGGAGCCAGAGTTCTGTGCCCTCACTGATTATTTGGGGGCCCATGCCCCTGCTTGCCCCCTCCCCCTTGTCCATACCCCTGCATCTATGGATAACAATTGTGCATTCAGACTTCCCCAAAACACTGGTTAAAGTGACCCTGCTCAGCTCATGCTTGAACAGGCAAGACGTGACATGGGTATTTTTTGTAATATTGTTATGAATCCTACGCATGCCTCCATTTCTCCCCATACTTAGCATTGCCAGCCAATGAGGAGTGGGGGGAGGGGAAGACTAAAAGAGTGTGTGGGGGTATCACTTCCCTGCCTGGGTGGAATGAATAGTGTCATTAAAGAACTGGCTGAAACCTACCCAGCTCAGCAAGGGGTCCAGAGAGACAATGCAAACTCCAATGACTCATGCATCAACTTTCAACAGCGGGAAGCTCCGGCCAGGGAAGTTGTGAGCTCAGCACAGCACTGCCTGGAGAACAAAAGCCTGAGCTGTGGCCAGGAGTAGATATACAGTTGGCTTCTAGAAGAGGCTGGAAGCTCTGGGCTAAGGTCTAAGGACAGAGGGTCAGAAATGGAATCCATTATGGCTTGTCTGGCTGATGGCAATGGCTTGGCTTCTCTTTGCTAACCTAAGAACTTTCAGTTTCTATAGTCAGGTGGCCAATAAATTGTTACCTTGATTGAAAAGGCTGCCTGTTGTCTCTGCAAATACAGTACTCACTGAGAGTTTTGTGCCCTAATAGGGTATATGAGCCTTCCACAGGAGTCTGGTGTGGCTGGATTCCCTGCAGGGAGCCATGGAGAGAGACAGGGATTGCTGGTACTGAAGGCCCCATCTCAGAGTCTTGGACGCCACAGGGCTGCCCTGGTGGAACTGTGTGGGCCCTTGGGACCCAGCCCATTAAAGTCACTCCCAAGAGACTGGTGACAGGCTGGGGCATAGACCAGACCCTCTGAATCCGTCACAGTCCCTAGAATTTGTTATGCTCCAGGGGTGTGAATCTACTCAAGTACTATGTTTTCAGAAGGGAAATGTTATTGACCTGTAATTCTATTTCCTTTTAAACCGTTCTGACAGGCTTCTTAGGCACATGCCTTCCTCTCCACTAGAGATGAGTGTGTGTGTGTGTGGGTGGGGGCTTTATATTTATAGGAGAAATGCTAGTAGACTTTCATTTTCATTTTTTAAAAGAAGATCTTCAAGCCTTTGTTGCTGGTCTTACTTCCTTTGGGAGTTCTGACCCCTGCACCACCAATTGGAAAGCTCCAAGGTCAGCGGTTAAGCTGAGCAGATGGTGTGCAACTGCTACTTAACTAGGCTCTTGCTCCCCACTCTTACAATGGTTTAGGGGCTCATAATCTTAACAGTTTGGGGATAAGCTTCAGGTTTTGCCATAGGAAGCTAAACCACAGAAGTGAGCATCCTGTTATACTATCTTCAGAGAAGCAAAGTTACAAGTCAGTAATTTTCCATTTCAAGAAGATAAAAATAGAGCAGCAGGGTGAAACAGCTATGCAAGTACATGCCTCAAGATTAAATAGAGGCCTACAAGAACACTTGCAGTCAGAAGAAAAAAATCACAGCAGCTAGCTTCAACTTAAGTTTTAGCCTGATACATTTCATTATGATAAAGCTGAAGAACGAAAATTGCAAACAGTTTCTAAAAATCACATGATAATTTGAGTTAGAAGGGATAGCCTTTTGTTTTGAGGAAAGATGTCCTCTGAAACCTGCATAATGTAATTCAGTTGCAATCCTGTTCTCCTGCTGTGTATATAATGGAGAGCAGAATTTTCAGGCTATGACAAAAGGTGAATTTAGTTTAAGTGAAGCATAAACACTTTACAAAAGAAAAAATAAGGCAAACATGCAGGGGTTAAAAAAAAACCTGGAATAACTCATGAACTCTAGCCCTGCCCATTTTTTGTTGTTGGCTTTGAAAACTCTTTGCATTATTATAACATCCACAGATACCCATAATTCTCAGATTCCTTCTGTGGTCCAATTTTGCACTTTTGGTCTCAGTCCAAATTTTTTATTTTTATTTTTTTATTAAATGGAAGTTGGGCAAAAACAGATTGCCCTTTTGTAAGTTACCAGTGTGGGAAAAAATCCAAAATGTTGTTTCCCCCCCCATACAGGTAACTTGAATAATGTCTGAAGGTAAACCATAGGCTCACTTTGTACATCACATTGAGATCAAAAGCTCAAGCCAAGACTGAAGGAAGTCATTTGAATAGCTATGAGAATTTAAAATCTCAAATATGATGCCTGCACTGTAGTTTTCTTTCTCTCCCCCTTTTTTAAAAACACATTGGATGCTAGGCAGCACTTAAACTTTCAAGGCAACTTATTTTAGGGGGCCATGGTGAGTATTATATAACAGATTCTGAAAGGCAAGAGTACTTGATGACAAAAGGAAGAACATCTTTCAACTTCTTATTCTCCTTCCAGGGGGAGGGAGGTCCAAAATAACTGTGCAGCGATATTGAGCCACTGTTTATTCTAGTTTTCTTAGACACTGATTCAATAATGCATGTAAATATGTGCATAAATCCCACTGATGTTAAGCATGTGCTTAAGTGTTTTGTTGAATTGAGGCTTTAACATCTTGTATTTCATTATAAGGCAACCAGTTTTACAACTCAGAGACTACCTGCATATTCTGTATAACATTTCCAGAATGGATGCATTGTTAGATCTTGGGAACTTTCTATTGTATGCTCTCGTAATGCAGCTATAACATTTCCAGAGTAGATAAGTTCAAACAGCTTTACAATAAGACAACACAGCCTAGAGGGCTAAGCACAGGGCTGGGATTTTTGCCACAGATCAGCTGCGTGTCCATAGGATAGGCATAGAGGGTTAGCAATGTTCAGACAATCAAGTTAGTTAACTAACTGTGAATTTTAAGGCCCTGATTCTTCAAGTTACTACATATGGGTAGACCCCTGCATCCACATGGCGTCCCACTGAATTCAAGTCCAGCTGCACCTGGGTACAAGTGACCACGAACATGGAGCAACTTGCAGGACTGAGGTCTATGTATGTACTTTACACATATTATGGTACAGCAAAGAGTTCTGTCATTATCTGACTAGTATTATTTTAACCGTCAACTGACCATAAGGCTGAAATCCATTTCCCTTTCATTAGAATTTAAATTCTGAACCTGAATGGTGAGTAGGACTCAATTTTCAATTCCTACCGTATACCCCCCCTCCAAAAGGAATTTAACTTTCCTTTGCATCATTTACTGCTACATCTTAACTGCAAACATTAATATTGTTTTCCACACACAAACTCCAAACAAAATAAAATGTATTTTAAACTGCAGAAGTTCTGGCAAAAAATTAAACTCATGTTCTACCATCTAAAAAGCGGATCATTTTAAACACCTGTATATTGTAAATTGACATTTTCATCCAACATTTTTTTGGGAATGATTCTTAAGGAATTAAAACACTGTTTAATAAAACCAAAAATACATTGGACCTGACATTCTGGTAATAAAGGCAAACATTTAATTTTATTATTCATCTGCACAACAGAGGTCAGAGGATCTCAGTAACTCTACTGAGTAGCACTTAATACAGTAAAACTCTCGGTAACTACAAAAAAAATTCTGTAGAACAATGATTTGCAAACTGGTAAAGTTTAGCTGTACTCTTTATATATACATATAAAAAGAAAAAGACAGTGAAATTAACAAACACTTAAAATATTTCAATTTTTTTTTTTAAACAAGAGAAAAAAAAAGTTTTAATGGCATAGCCCTGCCAACCCTTTCTCCTGGGACTATTCAAACAAGTAACTGTACTGATTGCAAAGGGAGTGCGTGAGTAAGGACTACCCACAGCAGGAAGGGTTTGCAGGACTAGGTCTTATCATATACAGAAAGAATTTTATGTTTAGAACAGATTTTTTTTTAATTTTTTTAAATAAAATCCTCTGAAAGTGCAAGACTTAAAAGAGTGAAATATTTCTAAACAAAATAGTAACTGGTATAAGACCTGTTTCCACCAAAGTGCTGCATGACACAGTACTGTCCATCTTGCATGCAAAAATGCCCCTGGGCAAACTTTTCAATAGCTGTCTAATATTTATGTGGTTGTGTCTTGGATGGTGAATTATAGTTAGTAGTAATCATCAACGCAGCTCTCCATCAGAGGCACTTTTCCATACAGGGCCAGCTGCAAAGGGAAACTGACTGGGATTGAACATTAGCTCATTGCTGCTGAAATAATCTAAAGGAACTCCAAATTTGTAGTCTTTGAGCCTCACTCGGATCTTCTTATAACAGTGTAAATCAGGACTACATCCACTGAAGTCAATACAATTACACCAGTGTAAACGGGAAGGGAATTAGAAATCAATCTCAGGCCCCTTGCATATGACTCCCAATGAAATAAAGATCTGATTCAAAGTCCATTGATATCACCCAATGGGAGTCTTTTCATTGACTTCAATGGACTTTTGACTAGACCAGGGGTGGCCAACCTGAGAAGGAGTCAGAATTTACCAATGTACATTGGCAAAGAGCCACAGTAATACATCAGCAGCCCCCCCCCATCAGCTCCCACCCCCGCTCCCAGCGCCTCCCACCCACCGGCAGCCCTGCTGATCAGCACCTCCCCCTCTCTCCCTGCACCTCCCAATCAGCTGTTTCGGGGAATGCAGAAGTTTGGGGGGGGGGGGGGAGCGAGGGCATGGCAGGCTGAGGGGAGGGGGCGGGAAGGGGTGGAGTGGGGGCAGGGCCTGTGGCACAGCCAGTGGTTGAGCAGTGAGTACCCCACAGCACATTGGAAAGTTGGCACCTGTAGCTCCAGCCCCGGAGTCGGTGCCTATGCAAGGAGCCGCATATTAACTTCTGAAGAGCTGCATGTGGCTCTGGAGCCACAGGTTGGCCATCCCTGGACTAGATCATAATGTGTTAGTACAGCAGCACCAGGTCCTGCAAACAATGCTAAGAATGTAGGGCATAGATATATATTTTACCATTTGCATTTGGAGAGTTATTCCCAGCTCTTCCTAAAATCCTACTAGAAACCCTGTATAAAGCTTCCGAATAAAACAAAGCAGGGATTTTAAATTACATTCAAGCTAGAACAATTTTCAGTGGAAATCTTCATATTCACAGTAGGAGGCAAACCTTTAAAAAAAAAAAAAATACAGTTTATCTCAATCATACCATTGTGACTTGCTGGATATGAACTACTAATTTAATTCTAAATAAAACCTGTATATTACAATGATTATCTAGCCCATTTCAACTTATAGACCACTTCATAAGAGACAAGTACTCGCATAGACTGTATCTCCTCCCCTTCCCAGTCCCCCACAGCTTGATTCTCACTATATTTTATTCTGCAGACCCAGAGACAATGTGGTGGAAGAAGCACATAGGGTCACGTGCCCCCTCAGATTTCTGCCAGGGTTGATATGCCCTGCCCTGAACCCCGCTGCATACCACCAGAACGTTTAAATTGTGTCCCCCCACTATGAATAGTAGTCTCTGGGCAGACCCATCAAGGAATATGCCCACAGATCACCGATCATCGGTAGACCATATTTTAAGTACGTTTTCTATCATCCTGTTCTGGATAGTTTACAACATTATAAATTGTAATTTGATAAATTGGAACAATCTCACATCCCTTTACTTTCATCAGCACTGAACTGAAATATTTTTGTTAAAAAACAAAGTCTGAGGTTCCCAAATCATTAACAAAAGTTCATCTCAAGTTTCAAGTTACAAATAAATACATTTTAATACAAAACAGTAGCAAAGTCAGCCTGTTGTACCCAGCGTAGAACCATCCACATTTATGGAGTATGTAGGCAATAATCAAATGTATTCACAATTGTAATGTCACGTGGTATATTATGGTAATGATTTGGTATCTCAAAGTTTCTATGCATTTATTTTAAAAAGCATTTCAGTTCATCATTAGGTAACAAACTTTAAAGGATTTTTTTTTTAATTGCATCAACAACAGGGCATGTTTCTCAAAGTACTAACTTCCTCCAGCTCCCATTGAAATAAATGGGAGCTCAGGGTGCTTGGGAAGATCTTGACACTGTGCGGGATCAGATCTATGAATGAATTAGAGACTGGGACTATATGAAAGGAAAAAAACTTTTTCAAACAGATGTTCTAAAAGCAGTGATCGGGTGGAATTTCCCCATGTCTTCTCTGAAGTATCTTTAAATGATAGCATCATGTTCATCACTGTAACAGAAACACAGTAATTAATCATTTGCAAAAGCATCAATGGTCTACAACACAATATCAAAAGTTTCAGAATGTCATGACCCACTTTATTGCCAGCAAGGTTTATTTGCTACTGGCAAGTGCTGAGCACCCACAATGCCTGTATGGGATTTTCTGCTTCTCGGAACCAGGCCTGATGTTAAAACACTTATCTTTCACCACATGCCTTAAGTCTTGCTCAACATATAAGACATTGCAGTGTTTTCATATTTCATTCATCTAGCTAAGTAACTACCAAAGTTCACAATGGGTACATTTTATTCTATCTTCCCTTGCCTATATTAGTGATTGAAGCTAGTCACTATTTCTCTCTCTTCTCTTTTACTCTCAAAAATGAAATTATTTAAAAACAAACAAGACAATTTTCTAGTGTTAATCCTACATGAATTTATGTACTGGATTGCATTTTTTTAATGGCTTCTGAAAACCCCAATCCAATGTAGATACATTTTTTGGGGCAGGTAAACATTTTGAAACAAATGGCTAATAGTGTATTATTTGGCCAAACAAGACACTTGGGCTCTGCATGTCTTGTTCACCCAACACTCCTGTGACTTCAATTGCTATTACACATCAAATGTTTTACTTGGTGTTTTATTTACTACCCACAGACATTACCACAGCAGTTACACAAACTAAGAGAAACAACAAGTATGTCACCAGAACACAAAGAGAACATTTTTTCTTGCTGCACACAGGCCCAATCCGATATTCTTTGGATATCTGATGCTCCCTTTTTGGCTTTAGAAAAAAGAATCAGCTTTAGAAAAAGAATGGCTCCATTGACCCACAGATTGTATACTCTTCAGGGCAGGGATTATCTCTCTGTTACGTTTGTATTGTGCCTAGTACAATTGGGGTGGGATCTATGGGTCTTACTGCAATATAAATAATTATTAATAACAACAGGATTTTAATATAGGGCATTCTGGTAACAAATTTCTTGATGTGTAATGATAGCCTGCATTAGCTGCTTTGCTAATGATGGAGAACTTGCAATCAAAATAAAATGTCTGATGTGTAATAATGGTTGAAGGCAATGAGAGTTTTGGTGGCAAGTCGTCATCTACCTTACTTCTCTTTAAATCAATAATTTTGAAATTTTATCAGAAAAAACAATTAAAGTTTGTTTAGCCTGATTTGTGTCTATAAACCTGCATTGCTTCTTGCTGATGGTTGTGTCACCCTTTTCGGCCTTGACTTTTGGAAGTGCTGAGCATCCAAAACTCCAATTGAAGTCCAGGAGGGAGCTGCTAGTGCCCAATTGCTCTGAAAATAAGACCCCTGATATCTGTTCTTTATATTTTCTCCAATTTCTTCTAGATTTTCCTAACATTTGTATTTAAAGATGCCAAATGGTAACTACCAGGACAGCACTTCTGAGAAACACTTGTTTTTTCCTCCTAATTGTCTAATGCTTTTTCAGTTATCCACACCCCTTTCAAAATAGATTTTACTCGTTTGATAGGTTCATTAACCAGCTCTTAACTTCCACGGTGCATTTCACTCAGATTCACTAATTGGTATATCACATGTTCCAACTGATCAAGTACCTCACTTTACCTGCTTTTTATCAATAGCAATTTTGACAATGTGGTCATTATTTCCTAAGTGTCCATACAGGTCTAACAAGAAAAATAAAGACAAGACAGTTTTTAAAAATGGAGGAGAGTAAAATCAGAGAGGAGTATTCCGTAGAGCGATTCTTGTGAAAGGACAGGGGCAACTAACACTACAGTTCTTTGAAAAGCAGCATTGCCAACTCCCAATTTCATGAAGACTTCCACATGATATGATGTTATTCTCAAAACCTGGAGTCATGTGAGTACATGAGGCATCTCAGCTTTCCTTGTAAACAAAGATGTTTCTAGTCCTTATTGTTGTGGAGAAAAAGTTAAAAAGCACTAATCAAAAGACTCAAAAAACAAAAAGGCAAATAAAAACAATGTCCATTTTTTAAAATTATTGATTTTAAGTCAATCTTATGATCTTGGGGGGGAAAGGGGGCTGAAACATGACTTTTGAATGCTTAGGGTTGGCAATACTGGGAAAAGACTGGCTGAAAATAAGAGCTAGTTGATGACTCTTGTATGTGCTTCTTTGTTTGGAGGGGGCTGGTGGAGGCTGGATGAACAGTGGGGTGTTGGAAGAGTCAGTGTTGATAATGAGGGGGTGGAGCCATGACTCAATGGATCCTGAGACTAGCAAACAGAATTCAAAAGAGGGAGATGTACCAGAATCCCTTGACACTATCAAGTTCTAACAAACACCTTCAATTTACATGGAGAATGGAAACCATAGGGAGTAAGGCAATCCAGTGTAAAGACATTCCAGCTTCTGTCCCAGAGGGTCTAACACCCCAGGGTGAGATTACAGTTTGGACAGTAGTGCACAATGGAAAAAGAGAGAAGGCAGCTTAGTAAGAAAAGCAAAAGACATCCTCTGAACCTATACAGTTGAAATATGTCCTGACAAAATAGCTATTGTTCCCCTACAAGAAGGAGTAACATACCACTAATAAACCAAAAATATGCAGTAGCTTGATCAGTGACTAAGAAACAAGTACTGCATGGGATTAAAAAATAAAGCAGAGACAAGTGATCCTAATTAGTGACTCTACAGCAAGGAACCCAGCCCAAGATGTGACCCATATAAAAAAAACAGGCACCAGGATGAAGGATCCTAATACTTAGTCCTGCCAAGAGTGCAGGGGACTGGACTAGATGACGTCGCAAGGTCCCTTCCAAGCCTATGATTCTATGATCTGGTAATGAATGTGATGAGAAACCTAGAAAATGATAGGGGCATTTCCACTAACTCTAACCCATACAGGAACAAGTGAAGGGAGTGTTAGGTAAGAAACAAAAGACCAAGTTATCTGACTTCAGGGATTTGGGAAGAGACCTGAAGGCAGACTCAATACATGTGATCTCTTGCAGAGTCAAGAGTAAGATAGGCGACAAACCAGGAGATGCGCCTGTATTGTAGAGAGGAGGATTTGAGGTTTACTTCAACATTTTCAAACATGAGTGCTCCAGGTTAGGCTTAAGTTTGTAAATGTTGGCTATAGATCATTGGAATGCTCTCTGTGATGAGGGGTGACTGATTTAGACAGTCTCTGCTTAAGCAAATGGGGTAATAAACCCTGGATTCAAAACTGGCTTGTTAGCCAGTCTGTAAATTATGGTAGATTGTAAGGGGGAAAGAGGGATAATTTAATTCCAAGAATCTGATATGTGAATCCAACACATCCAGGATAACATAGAAAGCGGAATTGCCCTACTACAGAAAATGAAGAATAAGAAAAAATACCATCAAAAGAGTCTACACGCAGATGGAAAGGAATGAGAAACTAAGAAGAAGAAATAAAAGTGCCTACAAATGATTATTTATTGACCATACAGCTACTGGAATGTCACCACAGATAGGTACAATAAGTACAGGAGGGATAGAGAGGAAAGTAGAGGAAGAGTAGCTATATGCAGAATACCAAGAAATGATAGGACTGGTGAGTGTGCAGATGTGAGAGAGAGATAAGGGTCTGGGTGAGAGAGAATTCTTCAGGCATCAGAGTTCATGGAAGAAATATTCAGCAGTGAAGAATTCTAGTAAATATTAACATGCAAAATTCTGAAAGAGGACTGGAGGTTCTAAAAGGCAGCACAATTACAGCGTAACAGTAATACGCAAAAGAAGAAAGCAGAGAACAAGAGATGATCAATATATCTTTCTGAGGAACTTCTCAAAAGATCCGAGGGTTAACCCCTCCACCCCCCAAAAACCCAACCCTAACCCTGTAGTGGAAATGGAGAAGGAAGTGGAACAAGATTAGAATCAGTCAGACATAAACAAGGACAACAAAAAAAGCAGAATGAATGAATTTAGACTAGCCAAAGGGCAGGGGAGTAAGAAAGGATTTTACAGAACAGATTAGAATTATTATTTATTTGTATTATTGCAGTGCCTAGCATAATGGTGCATTGTGCTAGGCACGGTACAAACAAGTAGCTTAAAATCTAAGCAAGAAAATCCCCAATAAAGATAGGCCCCATGAATAAATAAGGATCAGTTGAGGAGGTGACACTGATGAAGGCTCTAAGCGGCTGAGATACTGACCTGCCTTTTTAAAAAAAAATCTCCATTGAGCAAGAAAGTAGAGCATTTTCTTCTCTTCATTTCCAACAAGAAACCAACAAATTAACAGGGGAACACGCCTCCAAAAAACTTACATGGTTCTGTACTGAACACCTCTTCTTGAGTGATATGTTTTACATCCAACGTAGAGAATGGCTAACATTCCAAGTGTCAGCACAATGCCACCGAAAAAACTGCCCACATCAAATCTGGAAGTTCTGGCTAGCACAGTTGCAGATTTGGGCGTGGCTAAGAAGAAAACAAAAAGACAATTTTTATGACGTTTGTAACTTTGGATGTAATGTACTGAGAGTGTAGTTCTCTCTGTCTAGGTTCTTATATACTCTCTGCCCAATCATCACATCATCTGAGGACCTCAGATGACAACTTTATACCGTGCTGCTGGTAAAATATCAACCAACTCCACTGGAACCCAGAGCCACATTCCTAAGTGTCGGATTCTGGCCAGCTTCAGCACATACAATGAGTGAGGAGGATGGCACTAGAAGCCACTCTCCTCCCTTATACACTTGCACACGGGTTGGCAAGAGTCCAATTGGCAGGCAACTCCCTCTACCCCCACACCTCTTTCTGCCCCAGTCAGTGGAGCTGGCCAGGCATGGAGTGGAAAGTGTGACAAACTCTCTTCAAGGTTGGTGCTTTCCAGAGATCCACAGGAGAGCTGGAATTTTGGAACAGCAAACAAACTGATCATCATAATTGAATATTCATTTCCATAGATTCCTGCGCTATGATATATTTTTCCCACACACTTTTCCTTAGAAACTACTAGTCCATCTGAATCAAGACTCATAGCATTAACTCCTAACTCAGTGGGTTAGGAAAACTGGGTTTCCCACCTGTAGATACAGCTATTCAGCCCAACAGAAACCTGCACAATCACCGTCCACCTATGACAGGTTCCTGCCCCAGAGATCATGCGCCTGGGTAACCCACCCCACACCTTCGCCCAGGCAGATTCTAATCCCCAAGTGGTTTAACCAATCGAACATCCCAATCAAAAGATGCAATTTGAGCTGATGTGGCCAACTAAATGTGCCATGGCACCTAATGAGGTTAACAGGCATTTCCCACGTTAAAAGGCTTCACCTAACTTGAAGCACATGATCTGTTTATAAGTGTCAATGATGAAAGTGGTTTGGATCAGCAGATGCCTGCTAGGAAACATTGACTGACAGCTTTATATTCATATGAGTAAAGGTTGTCAGATGAGAAGTTAATTCACTCAGTGTGGCACTCTGTCCCCCTCTACTGGTGCCTGGCCACACACAGGGGTTCACGAGTCTGTTACAGTCTTGGCTAACAGATCTTTCAGCTCAGGCAGTAGAGGCTCATGTGTTTAGATCTAGCAGTCCCAAATTCAACCCTGCCGCCAATGACCGATCCAGGGACATGGTGTTAAATAAGCTCAGTAGGGCCTATACTTCCTAAATGGAATTGTTATGCACAGGAGCTGTATTGGGCAAAAAGAGGTTATTTAGATTATTAGTTGAGTTCAACTGGAAATTTAGATTTGGGGCTTATGATGAAATCCTCTCCCAAACTGAATTATTGCCTTCAAAGAAAACAGAACTGACGGAATGACAGAAATACAGAAAAGGAGTTCTTTAGCCTCCTGCAGAGTTCCTGCTGTCTTCTATAACAGGCTTTTACCCAACATGGCTCTCATTTAGAAGAGAGAATGGCTTATCTTTTTAGCCAACAAGTAGAGTCTTTCTTGGCTTCGCTGCCAGCACACTAACAGATGTTAGTTAACTGTATAACTGTTGCAAGATGGTAAGATGGTGTTGTCGTTACAGTTTTTTCCCTGTTATAGGCACAGAGATAACTCTCGGAAATTCTTCTCCAGCATCTGGAGGTTGTAAGTCATCAACTAACTGAACTCAGCAAGTGTGACTGGCTTGGCTGGTATCAAAGAATAACAGAAGCTGGAGATAAGAGAGACTTATTATGTTATCTAATGTGTGTCACCTTTCCAATGCACAGTTGTTACCTATTATGTTTGTACTGATGTATTTGTTGATTTCAATTTCAATTTTCATAGCAGTAGAGAGAGGACATATTTTGGTCATATGAAAGTCTGATGAACAGCTGCTAAAAAAGTACCCTACTGGTAGGTCAGTATAAACGATCTAATCCATCAGGAACAATCAAGCCATCATATCAGTTAACTGTTCTTGTAAAACACAAGTGTCTCTGAACTCAAAATACTGAGTCACCACTAACAGTGTATGAGATATAATTCCATCCCCTAATACCTCAACAAAAAAACAATCAAATCTTACATTAACCTTTGAGTACACTGTCCTTACATTAGCTTGAGGATTGGATTTTCAAAATGTCTTAAAGGAGTAGGATGCCCATTTCAAAGTCCCAGGTAACATTTTCAAAATTGACTTAGAGTCCTACGTTCTTAAGTCATCTTAACAAAACTTCCTTCTTATTTAAGTGTTGACAGGTCAGAATCTGACCTCAATTATACCTGTGTAAATCTTTCTGTGGAGTTACTCAAGATTTACATCAATAACTCAGTAGATTCTTCTTTCTTTTAAGGAAATTTTGAATGCTACAGTTCATAAACAATGGAAAAACAGGTCTAAAATGCCCAATCAGGTAAAACTACAATTAGCTGTAAGCCTGGCATGTTTATTTCCTGAATATGAATTCATAACCATGTTGTGCCATTTAAAAATCTCAAATGCACATTGGGTCAAATGGCCTTTTCCTAATGCTAAAGTAACCAGAGATACTTAGAGCAAGCTTTCAAGATTGCAGAGCAATGCAGATAACAGAAGAATATAAGTTAGCACACTGTGGGAAATAGGCAGCAGTCTATCGTACGTACCTGTTACGGAGCTGGAAGGAGACATAGTCTTGGAAGTGGTCACTGTGACACTGGCTGTTGATTGTATGGTTGTTGTGGGTTTTGAGGTGGTGGTTAATATAGTTGTCAGGTTGGTGGTGGTGGTGGTTGTCAGGTTGTTGTTGGTGGTGGTGGTCTGGGTGGCGGTTGTTTTGGTAGAACCTATAAACAGTGTACAATAATGATATCACATGGAAAATTATATTTAAAAAAAGAAGATGCTAATTGTGAATGAAACTGCAGCTTTTGATTAACACTATTTTGAAAGAGTCCCTATGTCAAAAATAGCTATTTTTGCTCCTTTACAAAACTGTCCCTTCAGAAAGGAGGAATCACATTAATCACTTTGGGTGTTGTTCTGCTCCCACAGGCACCTATGCTCCAGCACGTTGTTATCGGGTCTCAGAGGCCACCTACCCACGTGCATTTCCTAAACTGCTAGTCCCCAGTGCTGACCTCCAGAAGTGGGTGACAGGACCCTCTGCTGTGTAATCTGCTCTGTCCTGTGCCTAGCTAGAGCCCACATTTGGAAGTTCATTATGCATGATGCATTTCTTCATCCTGCTTTTTCTTTACTTGAGCTCAGAGCCATAACAGAAGAGAGGTGGGTTTGACTTCTGCAAATTGTTAGCAACAATTGTTCACTTTCATCTGTGTCCCATTAACATCTGAATTCCAAAGCGCTTGTGAATTCAATTATGCTCATGTCCATTAGGTGAGAATATTGTAAATACAAACATTATGGTTGTAAGCCCCCTCCACACCCAAAAAGAGGAAAAATTCTGATCAATTTCACAAGTGTACTTCAGAGACTCTGCTGAATTCAATAGAATTAATTTGTATTTACAATGATCTAAATGCGATAGGAATCTGGCCTTGAAAAACAATTTTACTATAAAATACCAGTATATTTATATTGCTCCAATTAAAGTCTATGGCAAAATTCCAACAGGCTTCAGCGATTATTCCTAAATTCGTAAGTTCCTCTTGAAGATGATACCACTCTACTTACATAGCAGGTGTGTCAAACCCTGTTTATATACAGAGATTTCTGTGCCCAACCCTACTCCTAATTATGACCTCAATTTAGGAAGGTAACCCCAATCAGGAAAGCCCTTAAGCACATGCTTTACTGCTGAAGTTACGCAGGTGCTTAAGTGCTTTCATGATTCAGGGCTTTGTGCAAGTGTTTGCAGGACAGAGCTTTTAGAGTTTTCAACATGACAAATCTTAATTAATCATAGAACCATAGGACTGGAAGGGACCTCGAGAGGTCATCTAGTCCAGTCCCCTGCACTCATGGCAGGACTAAGTATTACCTAGAACAGGGGTTGGCAACCTTTCAGAAGTGGTGTGTCGAGTCTTCATTTATTCACTCTATGTTAAGGTTTTGCGTGCCAGTAATACATTTTAACGTTTCTAGAAGATCTCTTTCTCTAAGTCTATAATATATAACTAAACTATTGTTGTATGTAAAGTAAATAAGGTTTTAAAAATGTTTAATAAGCTTCATTTAAAATTAAATTAAAATGCAGAGCCCCCCAGACCGGTGGCCAGGACCCGGGCAGTGCGAGTGCCACTGAAAATCAGCTCACGTGCCGCCTTTGGCGCATGTGCCATAGGTTGCCTACCCCTGGTCTAGAGCAGTGGTTCTCAACCTATTTACCATTGTGGGCCACATATGCAGCTCTCTGTGTTATGTGGGCCACATCCACACAATATATATACTGCCTGTACAGCTACCAAAAAGGTTTAGCATTTGCTATATGACAGCAATACGATATACATCTTTCATTTCAACGCTGGCAAATGTCTACCCAGAGCATTTTAAATCAGCAAAATGAGTCAAAACATTAACTGTTAAAATCAATTCATTTCCTGTAAGGGTCGCATTGCTTCGTGTATTACCACCCCCACTTCTGTGGGGCTTCTGGCAGCGTGGCTGTGCTGAGCACCCGGAGAGCACAGTTGCAGAGCCTGCTTGCAAAGATGGGGAACCCTGCTTGATGCAGGGTACCCTACAGCCAGGGACTCTCCTCCATATACCCAGCCCCCTCCACCCAGAGGCTGCCCTCAGCCAAGTAATACCACCCCATCACCCAACCCCAGCATCCAGACCCCACCAACACTGGGCTGGCACACATACCTGCCCTGTAGAGCCAGGGTGCCCTGTCCAGGGCAAAATGCCCCCCTTCATAGGGGTTGCCCCCTCCAGCATCCCGTCCCCCACCCAGGGACACCCAGCCTCCCCAAGGACTGCCCCTCAGCTCTCCACCCCCTCATTTAGGGATTGTGCACCAATATCTAGCCCCCCATTCAGGGACTGCTGCCAGCCACTAGTCCTACACCTAGAGTCTGTCCCCCATGACCCAGCTGCACCCTCTTCCTGTGATCTTAGCCCCCTGCATCCTCCTCCCAGCTCCACAGCTCCCCGCCCCCTCCTCCCTACACCCCCGCGATCACTGTTCTCCTACCTCGGCAGCAGGTAGCTCAGCCATGCAGCCTGCCCGCTCCTGCTGTCCTAGGGCTGGGGAGCCTACTCCAGCCGATGTCATTGAACCCACGATTCTGCAGGGTGTGAGAGCGCTGGCCATGCTAATATTGTTACGCCCAACCCTGCCAGGATGGGGGGCTGATGCCACTGGGCCTGATCCTGCATCTCCGCATTTTTACACCCTCTCCGCCAGCTCTGCACCTGGGGCAGGTGCCCCTCATGCCCCACCCTAGTTTCAGCCCTGATGATGTCACATGAGCTGCAGCTGTGTGCTGATTGGGCTGTAAGTGGGTCATGGGTTGAGAACCACTGATCTAGATCATCCCTGACAGGTGTTTGTCTAACCTACTCTTAAAATCTCCAATGACAGAGATTCCACAACCTCCCTAGGCAATTTATTCCAGTGCTTAACTATCCTGATAGGAAGTTTGTCCTAATATTCAATCTAAACCGCCCTGGCTGTAATTTAAGTACATTGCTTTTTGTCTTCTCCTCAGTGGTTAAAGAGAACAATTTTTCTCCCTCCTCCTTGCAACAACTTTTTATGTACTTGAAAACTGTTACCATGTTCCACAATTTTTTCAATCTTCCCTCAAACATCATGTTTTCTAGGCCTTTAATCATTTTTGTTGCTCTTCTCCGGACTCTCTCCAATTTGTCTACATCTTTCCCGAAATGTGGCACACAGAACCAGACACAATACTCCACTCGAGGCCTAATCAGTGCAGAGTAGAGTGGAATAACTACTTGTTGTGTCTTGCTTACAACACTCCTGCTAATACATCCCAGAATGATCTTTGCTTTTTTGCAAAAGTGATACACTATTGACTCATATTTAGCTTGTGATCCACTATAACCCTCAGATCCCTTTCCACAGTACTCCTTCCTAGGCAGTCATTTCCCATTTTGTATGTTGCAATTGATTGTCCCTTCCTAAGTGGAGTACTTTGCATTTGTCCTTATTGAATTTCATCCTATTTACTTCAGACCATTTCTCCAGTTTGTCCAGATAATTTTGAATGTTAATCCTATCCTCCAAAGCACTTGCAACCCCTCCCAGCTTGGTATCATCTAGAAACTTTTTAAGTGTACTCTCTATGCCATTATCTAAAACATTCATGAAGATATTGAACCAAACCAATCTCAGAACTGATCCCTGCGGGACTCCATTTGATATGCCCTTCCAGCTTGACTGTGAACCACTGATAACTACTCTGTGGGAATGGTTTTCCAACCAGTTATGCACCCACCTTATAGAAGCTCCATCTAGGTTGCATCTCCCTAGTTTGTTTATGAGGTCATGCGAGACAGTATCAAAAGCCTTATCAAAGTCAAGAGATACCATATCTGCCACTTCCCCTTATCCACAAGGCTTGTTTTTTGTATCACTTCTGAAACCACAGCACAAAAGAATACCTATCGGATATATATTAGACCCAGGATTCCACTCCTTGTTCAGCACCATATTACTTCTTACCGAATGTCATTCTTACAGAGAAGTTTTATTTAAAACTTGAGAAGCCACATTTTGATTTTAGGAATGAGGTTCTCCCAAAGATTGAGTAGCACTGCTTCAAATGCAGCTGAGAACAAGAAAAAGAATTGAGAGGTTGCAGTACAGATCTACCAGACTGTGAAATAAACTTTAAAGGGGAAGTGGTAGAAACCTTACTCCTTGAGAAATTTAAAACTGGACTCATCAAAATGTTAGAAAATATATGGTAGAGAACACTACACCATCCCCATAATAAATAAGATGTATCACTCTCCTTTGATACTGTGAGATGGCACATCATATCCCTCATATGCAGTTCAAAGGCAACATTCATTCAGATTAAAAATATCTGGCGCTGTTCCATTCATGTGCTTACCTTGTAGCAATTAGGAAATTCAGCTCCTCTCTGAAGCATGTGTAAAACACATTAAGTAAAATACAGAACACATTTTAAAAATGATATGCAAACCCTCCAAATGGCACAATCATCTGTAAATCTCAGAACAGCCCTTACCATAGGTAGTATTTAAGATTTCACTTAGGGCTTAAACCTGCAGGGGAGGGGACAAGGGTTGACAAAAAGTAGTGCTGAGCTACCAGAAGGGTTGCTGAGCTTTGTTCCTTATAATCCAGTACAGTGGAGTAAACTGGGATGAGGCTCATACTGCTGGTAGGTGGACTGGCAAGGACCACTGTTTCCAGTGTAAGCTATGAGATAGATACCTTTGGGACCCTCAGACTTTTTGGTCACCAGCTGGCTCTGGTCTTTGGTCACCGGCTGGCTCTGCTGGTCTTGTTTTTGAAGAGAAGGTCTTAAACACACTCGACAGAGCCACAACTACTGGGTGGTAGCATGATTAAAACAACTGGTGACAACACACACTTGCATTCACTGGATTGTCACCCATGCCCTTTCTCCTTGCCACATTACACCCTGGGCTCTGACAGTTGAGCTCGGTTCTTACCCAGCTCTTATATAATACTTTTCATCATCAAATCCCAAAGCACCTTACAAATGAAGGCAGTATCATTATCCCCATTTTTCAGATGGGGAAACTGAGGCATGGGGCAGGAAAGTGATTTGCTCAAGGTCACCCAGCAGGCCAGTGGCAGAGCCAGGAACAGATCCCAGGTCTCCAGAATCCTAGTCCAGTGCTCTCTCCACTACATGCCTCCAGATACTTACATGGCCTCCATTGCCATAGTATCTGGATGATACTCTGAATTTATCCTCATAACACATCTGTATGGTACAGAAGTTGCACTGTCCAAATTTTACAGATGTGAAACCAAGGCACTGGTTGGAAATTGACTTGCCCGTGGCTACACAGGCAATCTGTCACAGAGCCAGAATTTAATGTAGATCTTGAGTCAAAATCCAGAGTCAAACAAAAGCCCATCATTACCAGTAATAGATGGTCTGCAGAGCAAATTATCCCCTGATGACAACTACACCTGCTTTCATATCATCAGTCTAAAGAGTGCACGGATGCCACTGAAACTGGAGGCTATAGGCATGAGTCTATAGTGCTTACACAATACAGCCAGCAACAAATTCAGTCTGGCTATAAGCAAGGTAACTCTTCCCTCTGAATCAGTACAGACCCAATGCCCTAACCCAGTGATGGGGACACTATGCTTCTGAAGGTCCTGCCTTGTAAATGAGATGTGTCCAACTGTGGTCATTGAGGAGTGATATAAGGCAATAGTCTTCAATGTGGCTACCTAAATTTTGCCTAAATTCCCCCCGAAGGTATAACTGGCTACAATATTCTTCAGCTCATGACCTGATGTTCCTATGCAACAATAAATAACGGTGATGTCTCCCCCATAGATGTCTGAATTTCAGTGGTGGGTGAAGTGATTCTTGTGTTTTAAAAGTGTGCTGAAGTCATTTGGAATAAAAAATAAAACAATATAAAGGATGGATTTCTTATACTAATGCATGTCAGTTAACGATATTCACTGTACTTTTCACCACAGAGAAAACAGAAATGGAACATATTACTGATGGCAGTTATTCAGTCATGAAAAAGACAAAATTAACATACATTCCAAATTTTAAAATTATTCAACCATTTTCTTGAAACTTGGTTTATTCCTTGGATTTCAGTGAGATCCAAAGATACAAAAGAGAGCAACTCTGAACTTTGTAGCTCCAGTCATTTGAGTAGTCACTGTACAAAATGTTTAATCAGAACATATAGAGGGAAGCATGTAAGATTTTTCCTCCCCCCGATTAAAAACTCAAAAATAACTCAGCTGTTTCTATTCAGTGTTCCCCCACCCACACACAAGATATTTGTTTGAGAAAATCATGAGCAACTGAAGGAGGCACATATAGAAGCTAGAGACCAATCTAGACTATAGTGTGCTCAACTTGCGGCCATTCTAGCAATACCATATGCTCTTTCACCTCCAAGATAATGAATCCTGTCATGAAATCACAGATTAATCCAAATCAGTAGGTGGTTAAACCAATCAAATATTACATAAACAAAAATAGAAAATCATAGCACTATTTATATGTAATTTAAAGGGCACAATATATAAACACTAACCAGATCAACTGTAGGATTTTTTTACAACAGCTAACTTAGTAATGATTAAGAACTTGACTGCACTGTTAAAAAGCTTAAAAAGTGTAATTAAAAAGGGTTATCACACAATTTAAAAGTTTAACTCACCCAATGTAGTCGTGCGAGTGACATTTATAGCTAAAAGGAAGAAAAAATAAATAATTCCAAGAATGCTTAGACATAAAAATCAAGGGTTTTTTGGTATTAAAATGCATTACAAAACCGCAGTTACCTATTGCTTACATCTTGTTTTGACTTGCAGATGGCAGAGTGCCTGGCTGCAGCGCCTTCTGCCACATAATTAATCCATGGTGAAACACTGGTTTAGAATCTACACTTGATGTCTTTGTGCAAGTCCCATTAACAGAAATTGGAGCTCTGGGTGTGTCCTAATGTCCTGATCCAACGCTCACTGAATGAATAGAAGGACTCCCACGGACTCCGATGGGCTTTGGATCAGGTGCTAAGGGAAGAAAATACCCCCCAGATGCTGATTTTAATTCAATACCCACAAATAAACCTCTCCCCAACACATGCCGCCACCTCAACTACTCCACTCTGGCTATGTCTCCTATACGATGTGCAGGCTGCACTCTTGAACCCCAACTCTGGGGAGAGCAAGACGATGCTGGCTGGCAATGCAGATTGTCCTTCTTTGAAAGAGCCATGTAGCTCCTTTTCAAATGAATGACCTCTTTACTGAATTCTGGGGTTGAACTGGAGCAGTGTCTCCTAACTGGCTCCTTGTTACATGAAGGTTTCAGATATCCACCTAGAAAGATCTTCCGACATGGAGAATTGTATCAAACATCAATGCTAACTGCTCTCCTACTCCAAAAGATAAAACCTGAACAAAACAGGAGTCTATTCAAAAACAAGGAAAATCCCAGTGAAAGGGTTTCAAGTCTTAGGTTTTTATTTTTAAAATGTCCATCACTTCCAAACAGACTGTGTAGTAATATATATATATATATATATATATATATATATATATATATATATATATNAGTGTGTAGTAATATATATATATATATATATATATATATATATATATATATATATATATGGTTCTGTGGGTCTGCTCATGGCCCAGGAACTCTATTTATCTATCTGTGTAATCCTATAGATATATACACCTCTACCTCGATATAACGCTGTACTCTGAAGCCAAAAAATCTTACCGCATTATAGGTGAAACCGCATTACATTGAACTTGCTTTGATCCACCGGAGTGCGCAGCTCCGCCCCCCCGGAGCACTGCTTTACCACGTTATATCCAAATTCGTGTTATATCAGGTCACGTTATATCGATGTAGAGGAGTACATGATTACACATGTGGTTCCTAGGCAATGAGCAGACACACTGAACCACGATATACAAACCTTGAGTCACCCCCAAAAACGTCTTTGCTCTCTTATTCAAAGGGATTTTGATAAAGTTCCTCAGCACGTTTGCACTCGCAGTCCCATTCTGAACTATCTTTTTTTTCTTATTGTACTAAGACTATAGTGCTCAGTGACACAGTAAGCCTTTTCTTTACAGAAAAGAGGTATATTTTCTATACACCGGCCTCTTGCAGTTTATTTAGTTTCAATAATTTCCAACATGAAGGGTGAGCTTTTCACAGGCACAAAAAGGAATTAGTGAAAGCCAGTGTGAGCTGGGCACCCAATTCCTCTTTTGTGTCTTTGAAGAAGAAAAAAAAAAAAAATCTTACCCTTCATATTTTACCAGCCAATCCAAGATGAAAGAACATCAGATAGCAACAGAAGAAAAACATCTGTCCTTTTATCTTTCTACTTCGCCTATTAATTTTCCCCTAGAAGACCAGCTGTACTCGGATATGCATAATGCTAAACATACCTAGATTGCATTATTTCATATTTATTACTTAAAAAGGGAAAACTAATAATGCAATTAAATGTCATATGTTTTTGTGTTATTTTTAAAAGATAAATCACAATTCTTATGCTGGTATGAGCATGATAAATTACCTGTGTTTAAAGATATACTGGACACTTTCAGTCAAATATTTAGGGTGCATAAAGAAGGCATCAGTTCCGAATACTAATTTTTAGTGCATATTCCGACTCACCACAAGTGTAAAAAGATCTAGTGTCACATCCAAATGCATCCATAATTTTACGCACCACAGTATGGCATGTTTAACGATTATCACTGTGATTGCCTCTTAAAATAAAACAAATCCTATTTTCTCTAGAGGAAACGGGATTCTTCTACTTACTGCTAACAAATAGAGAAATTTTTCACCAATACTGTAAAAAACTTTTTCTAGCAAAAAACTAAACGACAAGATTTGGAGTTGAATCACTAATTAATTCAGGCAAGTTCTATGGCCTATGTTATGCAGGAGGTCAGACTAGAGGATGACAGTGGTCCCTTCTGTCCTTAAAATTGACGAATCTGTTTCAAATGGGTGTGTGTGTTAGGGCAGGTCTACACTATGGGGCTCAGTTGACCTAAGTTATGCAACTCCAGCTATGTGAATAACGTATCTGGTGTCGACGTAGCTTAGGTCGACCTTTTGCAGTGTCTACACCATGTTGGGTCAATGGGAGAAACTCTCCCATCAACTTACCTTATGCTTCTCGTTTCGGTGGAGTACCAGAGTTGCCGGGAGAGCGATCGGCAGTCGATTTAGCGGGTCTTCACTAGACCTGCTAAATCGACCCCCAATGGATTGATTGTCACGCATCGATCCCCCGTGGAGACATGCCCTTAAAGTTTACTTATATTGTAAGCTGTTTAAGCAGAAACAGTCTTTTTGTTAGGTTTGTACAGTGCTTAGCACAATGGGACTTCGGCCTTTACTTGCTACCACAATACAAATAATAATAAAGCTAGTACCTCTACAGGAAACCTGGATTTAAGAACCATCTTCAGTGTGAACACAATCCACATTTGACAATGGTTTAAAATGTGACATCAAATTCTGTTGAGGACAGGGTAACTGTAAAATACTAATCTCTCTGTTCCCTCTTTCATTCATGCCTATGCTTGCATGCCTGAGTAGGGACTCTGCAAACAGTTAAATTAAGACGTGCACCATTTCCACCGCTACCCAAGGCTACCAGGCTTTGGTAAGATTATGTTCTGTTTTTTTTTTGTACCCACTATTGAATCCTTAAGTCAAAATGCTAACGGCTATTGAGAGTGCAGATGGAGTTTCGTCTGTATGAATCACCACATTCTTCAGGGCAATATTCAAGACCCAACAGGAATTTCTAGGAATGAGCCAAGTGAGAATGTTCACAGCCCACTGGCTCACCTCCCTGATTGCTGCAGGTCTCCAGGCTACTTGGTAATCACCAAAACCCACAGAAATAGGAGTACTGGGTACTTATTAACTGATGTAGAAGTAGCTCTTACCAAAGATATAGCAACCACTTGATTTACACAGAGCACTCTGAGGCAGAGACTGTTTTTTTGTTCCATGTTTGTACAGCACCTCACTCGTGAAGGTGTCCTGGTCCATGACTGGGCCCCTACATGCTACTGCAATCCAAATAATAAACAAGTAGTATTCTACTTGTGATATTAAAGCAAATAATACGTTACAAAATAGACATGAGTGGAAGAAACTAGATTTCCTTCTCTTCCCTCTTTCAAGTGGGAAATTTCAGAGGGCCATGACAACGGATTATTTTCTAATGCTTGTTCAACACACACTGGGCAGTGGTATGACGTGCTAGCTCTCAACCAACCTTTTACTGACATGGTGAAACATGTCTGTGCCAAGCTCCCACAAGAAACAACTTTTGAGTTTCTCAGTTCTCTTGCCATGATTTGTTCTCTTTTAATAATGTCACATTGCAACAACCCGAGGCTGGAATGTTGCAAATCAAATTAGATGGATAATTTGTTTTAGTAGTAGATTAAAAATTGCATAGAAAATTCATATCTTCAGCCCTGCTAAGGATGGAGCAGGGGTCTAGGGTAGGGGAGCATAGTTTTACAGGGTTCTACGTCTACAGCTCCCACACATTAATTATACACATTGACTTCTTTCACCATAATACACCTGGCAATATGAACCCTCTTGCTCCCTCTAATGGTAGAGCATTAAAGTCTGAATAACTTGTATTATAAATAAGGATTTGGAGGCTTTCAAGTATTAAGGCTCTTTCCCCAAGGAATGGGGGACGGAAACTGGTGGCATATCTTTAATAGAGTGACTCGCTCTTACTGCCAATATCTTGTTTGAACTGCAGTGTTGTGACATAAGCTCCAAGGAGACAGAGCACATTTCCATGGCACAGCTACCCTGGAGCCTCATCCAAACAGAAATTCCTCTCTCTTTCCCTGCCCCATGACACATGGATTCCCACCTGTTGGTTACATTCACAGGATACTACAGAGCAGGAAAATTCAAACAAATATCCACTCCTTGCATGGCAGCCTATTCACTGTTCTACTGCACTAAAATGGAGTGTGTTTGCTAAAGTTCAGAACGACCAAGAAGAAAATTAATCAAGGAGCTTTAGATTTTGCTTTCTTGACTCTTCTCTTCCTATGGCATTGGGGAGCTCATGGCTTGTGGCCAGCAAGTTACCTGGAATGGTGTCACCTTTCATTTTACCAATAAAATAAAAATCTATCTTGGGAGGTCTCTTAGTGGTGCCATCCCATTGCAGAAAATGTTAATACCTCCATAAAATGCACTGTTTCAATCGCGGTCTATGGAGTGTTGTCTAATTTTTCTGTTTGGGTATTTTTGGTGCTTGCCTATATAGTACCAGCAGGAAAAGGGTTATCAGACACTTACCACTTGCTGAAGTATTTGAAGTGGATTGTGTGATTGTGGTTGGAATGGATGTATTTGTAGTCCCTTCAAAGAAAAAAGAAAATAGTGAAAGAATGAACTCGTCTAGCATTAAAAACAAGCCACTTTTGCACAATCATAATGTATTGCAATTGAATGAGCAAGTCCCAAGGGCATGCACATCTTTTCTTCATGACATCCAACTGCAGGCCACAACTAGGGTCAGGGCAGAAAGCACAGTCACACAAAGGGTGGGTCTTGTCCTATTGCAGGCAATGACAATTTTGCCATTGATTTCCCTTTCAGCAGGATCAGGGCCACATTCCTTAAGTCCAGTGATCCCTGTCCTTCCTGGGTTGGAGCCCTGCTCACCTGCCTTTTTACTAATTGCCTCCCCCTTCTCCCTTCACTTCATGGTCTGTCACAGCTGCTGCATGTGGCCACATTCTGACTGCCCGGGTCTGGATTTTTGCATTTTGGATTTTTCCCTGTTTCCCCTCCCTCAACCCCCCAGTTTTGCTTATGAGTATTTTGGTTTTGTTTTCTCTCATGGCCCCCCATCACATTCTCTCCTCTCCTGCATTTGATTTAGACCACGCCTACAGTAAAAATAGTAATGTTAATTAGGGGTGTGATTTTTAATGACATTTCTATATTAGCAAAAGCCTTAGTGTAAACAGTTATACTGGCATAAAAGAGTTTGTGCAATTACCATAGAGTTTATTTTGCTCAGGGAACTGGTATAGTTTATTACTTTTTGGCCATCAGAAGCTGAGTCTACATTGGAAAAGTTTGCTGAGATAGCAGTGCAAACCTTTTCTGATGCAGATTAGGTCTTACATCTCCATTTTCTCCTTACCTTCCTAGTCCCATTTTTAAAATTGATTTATTGTTTGTAGTACTGTAGCATCTAGGAGCCCTAGTAATGGATCAGGACCCCACTGTGCTAGGCACTATACAAACACAGAACAATAAGACAGTCCTATTCTTTCAGTTTTTCTCTTCCTCTCTCCCAACTTTCTCTGCTAACCCCTTCTCTTCAGTTCTCCCGCTCTCTATATGATCTTTCCCATGGTCTCTCCAGCCCCCACTGTGGTGTGTTCCCTCTCCAGTCCTTATATCTTAATGGGGCTGTTACTCCCCATCTATGTTTGGGGCTGTTCCTTCCCTACCTTTCCCGACACCAGTTTTGGGCTGTCCCCCTCTCCTCATTTAAGGATCTCTGAAGTTGTGGCTACCACATGTTTTTTCTCTCTTCTCCCATGTTGCTGGTGTTACCCAACCACTGCCCTCCACCTCCTTCCATAATGATTGTAGTGAGAGAGCATATTGTAAAGAGCTGCCTAGGGGGGAGGGAGGGCTAGAGGTGGCAGGAGCAGGACAGAGAACCAAACATGTCCCCCTTAAAAGATCCTGATGTTCCTAAGGTTTGGAATCTCTGCTCTAAACCTCTCCCTTCCAAGTGATTCTGTAACAGCTGCACACAGGCAATTAGCATGTTAAGGTTTAAAAACAGATTAAGTAAATTACACACAAGCAAGCCTATGAACATGCACACACAGTTTGCTGTGTAATTTTCATAAGACTGACTTCCAGGCATCCTGTTTGGCACATACAGAGCAATAAACAATGCTACAAAAATGCCACATGGGTATCTAATACTCAGAAAAATGATATTAGTTACTTGTCTAGTCTATGGCATTTGAGAAATAGTGTGTGATCATTAATAATTAAACATACAGGGCCTGATTAGTCTTTTGGCTACAATGATTTTATACTTGTGTAATTCCACTGACATTAGTGAAACCACCCCTCACTATCACAAGCCCTGTACTGGGGGGGCCGAGGAATGGGTGAGTGTGCATGCTCACTTGTGGAATTTCTTGATTTCTGAGTGCTTAACCTGTGCCACCTCGGTGCAATGTTCTGACATGGGCTACATGCCCATGCATGGGAGTGAGAATCACTGACACCACCCTACATTGCCTGCCTGGAACATGGACCTGGGAGAGCCACTGTAACTAGAGTAGGTGGGTAGGGAGTGGTTGGGAAGAGCAAGGAAGCAGAGCCTTGGCTACACCGCCCTCCTTGTTGGCCAGCAATAAATTACAGCAGCAAGGAAACAGGGGAGGAACTGATTTTAGGGTGTGCCTCTGAGTCAAAATGCTGTGTGGGGTGGTGCAGCACATACACCACCCATTAGGGTGGATAAAAGTCAATGCTCTTAAAAAAAAAACAAAAAAACAAAAAAACCAAACAAGCCATGAATTTTATTTAATTTGTATTTTTTAAATTTAAATTAAATACAGGTTTATTTAAAAACAATTTATTTAACATTATCTTCAAGTTAACAACTTACGTTAAGGCTTACATTTATTATAATCTATTCACATTATTTAATTAAATAAAAAAGAAAATTAAGCAGTAAACTACACTCCTGTTTATCCAGAACCCTATTATCCAAACCTCTGCATTATCTGAACCCCTTCCTGGTCCCCCAACATGAGACACATGCTATCGAGAGCATGCATCTCATGCTGGGGGACCAGCAAGGGATAGAGATAACATGGATGTTCGGATAATAGAGCAGAGATCCCTGTCCAGGATTGCAAGGAGGAGCAGGACAATGAGTCCCTGGCCACAGCATGGCTCCTGCCCTCTCAATTATCTAAACTCCCAATTAGTCAAATGAAATCCGTGATCCCCATGCTACTCGGATAATTGGCAATATACTGTACACGTTTGCTGCCAAGTTTTACAGGAAGTCAGACCACTGAATCGGTGGAAGTCACTGGCTAAGCACCTGGAACCAGGATCTGTTGATGTGCTAAAACCAGCTTTTGACTGCAGTAGCCTCGTCTAAAGTGCGGAGAGAATATTTTCTTCATTTCAGTTTATTTAACCAGTTCTGTTCAATGACTAGTTCAGTCAAAGTTAAGAAACCAAGTACTCAGGAAAGTTAAGACAAATCAACTAGCGCTGTGAAGTTAATGAGCATAAATTAAATCCTAAAGAGGATTAAGCTTCACGAACTAAAACCAGTTCTGAATCAGAGCACCCACACAAGAGTTTAACTCACTTTAACTTCAAAGCTTTCATTGATTCGTTTTAACTTTTCTGAGCCTCTTCTCTGCAGCAGGGTCAGCCTAGTGCTAGTACATGGGCTACATACAACTGTTAAGAGAAAAGAGGTGAGAGAAAACAGACATGCATGCAATAGAAACTACTAAATTTGCACAAGTGACTTGGAGACTTGTGGTTACTGATTTTTGTGACTTAGCAAGAAAACAAGCACAATAGAAGAGATCAGTGATTCTGCATGGGAAAACATACTGTTTATTACTCTGACAAGGATAGTTTAGTTCTGATTATATATATAAAACAATATATCATAAAATATAAGTCAATGTCCTGTAATCTACTTCAGAAATACAATACAGCCTTAGTAATAATGAAACCTCCATTCTTACTTCCCAGTAAAGATCTCAGAATGATCAGGCTTGCAAATCAGTGAGGTGAACTAGCTCCCACTGTATTTTAAACCTAAGGTGCCCCTACAGAGTGCAGTGTAGCAAGAGACTTTGATATTATGATGGGACTGATGTAATGGGTAGAATACTTGTTTACAATAACAGTGAAATTTCCCAGACTGGTAACGTTAACAGCAGCATGGGAACAGAGTTAAAAAATTTTCCCCTAGAAAGGACCCAATCCTGCAGTTCTTACTCAGAGTATAAGGGGGTGGGGAGTTCGCCTGAGAGGCCAGAAGGATCAAGCTTCTCTTCCCCTGGCAGTCCAAAGAATGGATTTTAATTCTGTTAAAAGTTAATTTATTGCAATGGTTTGTGTCTCAGCTAATGTAATAACCACAATTTATAAGTTCTAGTGATGATATTTTATATGCGAATTCAATCGTGCTTTTTGAATGACCTACTTTTAATTCTGTTAAAAGTGTATGCATTATCTGATCGACCAGCTATTTTATCAGTCACTCTTCTGTTTCCCTTTGCTAGTGTCATCTGTAGATACATCTTGAAACATGACTGTTTGTGGTCTGCTCTGCTGAAGTGGATCAGCTGTATCAAGCTGGCTTAGCCTGAACGAAAGCACGTTTCCTGTGGGGATCTAAGATGGTGTCTGTCATGATGATTTATTCCCGTCTCCTGAAAACACTTGTGGTCTATACCACATGCAGTGTCAAATCTCTGATACCAGCTAAATTGGATAGACCAGAAACAAAAACTTTCATACACAGAGAATCAGTCAGTTGTTCCAGTTTTATGTGGAAAGGGTCTCAGAGTCATTTCCAACGGCTATTTCTATGAGTGTATTGATGAAATTGAGTGTGATAGCGTATATATCAGGGGTTGGCAACGTTTGGCACGCGGCTTGCCAGGCTAAGCACCCTAGCGGGCCAGGCCAGTTTATTTACCTGCTGACCCGGCAGGTTCGGCCGATCGCAGCCCCCACTCGCCGCGGTTCACCGTCCCGAGCCAATGGGGGTGGCGGGAAGTGGCGCGGGCGAAGGATGTGCTGGCCGCGGCTTCCCGCCACCCCCATTGGCCCAGGACGGCAAACCACGGTGAGTGGGGGCCGCGATCGGCCGAATCTGCCGCGTCAGCAGGTAAATAAACTGCTTACCCTGGCGAGCTGCGTGCCAAACGTAGCCAACCCCTGGTATATATAGAAAGTGGGTGTGTTAAACCTATGCATAACTAGAGGGTTGTGCACTTTGTTGCTTCTGTAGGCTAAGCTCACAGCACACGCCTGGCTCCTGGCATTCTTCCATCCCCGTCACAACCTCCCTGTGTGTCAATCTGCCATCCCCCTCTATTTCAGGGACTCCCTGTAACCCCAACACCTCTCCCTTATACAGTAGAATTTTAGAGTTACAAACACCAGAGTTTCAAAATGACCAAGCAATCAACCATCCACCTCATTTGGAACCGGAAGTACGCAACAGCAGAGAGAGACACAGCAAATACAGTATAGTACTTTGTTAAACATAAGCTACTAAAAAATAAAGGGAAAGTTTTAAAAAAGATTTGATAGGTAAGGAAACAGTTTCTGTGTTTGTTTCATTTAAATTAAGACAGTTAAAAGTAGCATTTTTCTTCTGCACAGTAAAGTTTCAAAGCTGCATTAAGTCAATGTTCAACTGTAAACTTTTGAAAGAACAACCATAACATTTTGTTCAGAGTTATGAACAACCTCCACTCCCGAGGTTTTTTTGTAACTCTGAGGTTCTACTGTACCACAGGGTCTGGTAGACAGACAGACAAAATGCAACGGAATTGCTTTGCTGGGCCAAAAAGGTCTGAGATACGCAGTTCTGTCACTTGCATAAAACAAAGAGGAGCAAAATTTACAATGTATTTTATTCTGCATATTAAAAAAGGCCCTGATCCTAAACTGTGACAGCCGCTATCTTGGCTGATACATGGGGATTGAACCTAGGACTTCGAGTTACAAGCATGAGCTGCTCAAACTAAGGCCTGGTCTACACTGGGGGTGGGAGCGTTGATCTAAGTTACGCAACTTCAGCTACGTGAATAACCTAGCTGAAGTTGATGTACTTAGATCAACTCACCATGGTGAGTCGACTGCTGCTACTCCCCCATCGACTCTGCCTGCGCCTCTCGCGGTGGTGGAGTACAGAAGTTGACGGGAGAGCGCTCAGGGTCGATTTATCATGTCTAGACTAGACACCATAAATCGACCCCTGCTGGATCGATCACTGCCTGCCGATCCGGCAGGTAGCGTAGACATACCTTGAGAGTGAGCTAAAGCTATGCAGTTGGGGCTATAATAGACTCCTTTCCACTTCAGATCACTCATCAGCACTTTGTGATAGAAGTTATGATTGAAATGATGACTGAAGGACTACTCCTGCGCTTAAAGTTAAGCATATATAGAAGTGTTTGCAGGATCAGGGTGAAAGTCTGTAGGCGTAATCCAAGTGTTGTATAGAGCTTGTGCTATATGTAATCTCACACTATGGGTAGTGAGGATGAAGTTAGCTTTCATCAGAATCCCAATCTAACTTTACCAAAACTAAAGCAATTGGTAGGAGAGACAATGGACAAGGTAGGCTAGGTTCAGCCCTGAGTCACTCAACTTCTACCAACATAACTCAGAATGCAAGGACCTGGTGCTCCAAAGTCTAACCAGAACAACTTTGGATACTGTGACACCATGTAACAACAGAAAAAAAAGATATATTAGAATTGGAAAAGGTACAGAGAAGGACAACAAAAATGATTAGGGGCATGGAACAGCTTCTGTATGAAAAGAGATTTAAAAGACTGGGACTTTTCAGCTTGGAAAAAAAGAAGACTAAGAGGCGATATGATAGAAGTCAATAAAATCTTTACTGGTGTGGAGAAAGTGAGTAATGAAGTGCTATTCACTCCTTCCCCTAACACAAGAACCAGAGGACACCCAATGAAATTAATAGGCAACAGGTTTAAAACAAACTAAAGAAAGTGCTTCACACAACACACAGTCAACCTGTGGAACTTGTTGCCAGGGAATGATGTGAAGGTTAAAACTATAACAAGGTTAAAAAAAGTAATAGATAAGTTCATGGATGACAGGTCCATCAATGGCTATTAGTCAAGAAGGTCAGGGATGCAACCCCATGTGCTGGGTGTCCCTAGCCTCTGTTTGCCAGAAGCTGGGAGTGGATAACAGGGGATGGATCACTAGGTAATCGCTGCGACGTTGTGCAGTCTATATGGTTTTATAAAAACATAATAAGAAGTGAATATAATGTAACTGGAATTTGCTTCATGCAAAAGGTCTCTTGTAAGGTATCATTACAAAGCTTATAATCTACTGAGTGTGATCATCCCATTTGTATAAATGTACCACTCTTGTAACTAAAACTAGAAATATGAAATATAACTCTGAGGGCCTATTGTAATTATGTAAAGTGTGGGCCATTAATGATGGCTTGGAATCTTGATGACTCCCATTAACAAGGACCATTGTCTGCAGATGGCTGTGTTTACCTGTTAGTCTTCCTGTATATGTGTGGGCTGGCAAGTGGGCAATGAAGTCTTACAGTGACATGTGATCATGTCACCTGAACTGGATTCCATCTTTAATCTGGTGCTTTTCCAGTGAGGGGGGGTGGTGGAAACCCAGAGGGACAAAGAGTTCCCGTCTTATGCAAAAGATATATAAAGGGGTGGAAGAGAACAAAGGGAGAGAGGAGCCATCATGAAGAATCCCCTAGCTATCACCTGAGCTGGAACAAGAGCTGTACCAGGGGAAAGAATTGTGCCCAGGCCTGGAAGGTGTCCAGTCTGAGAAAAACTTACTGAAGCATCTCTGAGGGTGAGATTATCTGTATTCAGTTTGATTAGACATAGATTTGCGCATTTTATTTTATTTTGCTTGGTGACTTACTTTGGTCTGTCTGTTACTATTTGGAACCACTTAAATCCTATTTTCTGTATTTAATAAAATCACTTTTTATTTAGTAATTTATTCAGAGTATGTATTAATACCTGGGAGCAAACAACTGTGCATATCTCTCTATCAGTGTTATAGAGTGCGAACAATTTATGAGTTTGTCCTGCATAAGCTTTATACAGGGTAAAACGGATTTATCTGCGTTTAGACCCCATTGGGAGTTGGGCATCTGAGTGCTAAAGACAAGCACAATTCTGGGAGCTGTTTTCAGGTAAACTTGCAGCTTTGGGGCAAGTGATTCAGACCCTGGGTTGGTGTTGCAGCAGACTGGAGTGTCTGGCTCAGCAAGACAGGGTGCCGGAGTCCTGAGCTGGCAGGGAAAACAGGAGCAGGGGTAGTCTTTTGCACATCGGGTGGCAGCTCCCAAGGGGGTTTCTGTGATCCAACCCATCACAATCGCCCTGTTGTGTTCATTCCCTCTGAAGCACCTGGCACTAGCCACTGTCAGAAGACAAGATACTAGGATAGCTGGACCACTGGTCTGACTCAGTATGGCCGCTCTTATGTATAAAAATATTGAGGGGAGGGGGGACACCTATTTCTCACTCCCATGTAGAGATAAAGAAAGGAAAGGTGGTAGTGACCACTCTGGGGCCCTGAGCTCCCAAGTTGAGACTCCACGATCACAGGAGTGATCACAGGGCTTGGTACCAGCAACTCATGAGCAAGTGCACATGTCCATATGTCAAGCACAGCATTATACTGTAGGGGTATGTGGCTGGTATTGCCAATATTGAACATTTATAATGTGTCAATGTCCAGTTATCTATCTTTGGATGTACGGTGGATGAGGACACAAACACAGAGTAGAGTTTTGTCTGATATAACTTAACTCTGCATTTCCACTTTTTTGTTTTTAAATGTAACCATACCTCTGAATCTCTGGGATTTCACACATTCATGAATTGATTTTTTAATTTTTAAACCATAATTTTCTAATAAAGCTTTCCCTTAAATATTTGATGCATATTCATAACTTAGTAGCAAATTAAAAAAACAACAACCCACTATCAACTTGAAATTACAATTCTGTCTGAAAATTTTGTACCCACTATAGTTACACCTATTTCTCTCTATTTTCTCCTAGCTCATTTACTTTGTGTATTTGACAACATTTTGAGTGTCAGTTTCACACTTTCCAGTGTATTGTCAATTACTGAATCATTTTCATCCTTGCTGAAATAGACAAACATCAACAAGGGAGCAGAAAAACCCTCAACATTTTTTAATAGAATTTAGTTTTTTAAAAAGTCAGAACATAATATTTAAGGGGTACTCTATTAGCAACTGGCCATGTTTTAAAATTACTTAATATAAAAATACCCCTTTAAATTGAGAGTGTCTTGGAACAGAACTTGTAATTTCATCACTATATCATACTAACGGCTTGATCCCAAGCCCACTGAAGTCATCTGAATCTTTCCAATGTCTTTAGATCAGCTCTAACAGCTTATTTTCTACAGTCAGTGAAGCACAGCTCATAAATATCACATTTCTCAAAAAAGAAAATGCTACTTTACAGTGCCTGGAAAATACAGATAATAAAAACAGAATTATCTTCTTACAACATTTAACCAATATTTGCCAGTCAGCTTGCTTACCAGGGTCTTGTATTGGTTTACAAAGACAAACCATGCTGTTCCTTACATAAAACAGAACCTCCTGCAGTGTTTCATTGTATGACAGGGTCATAATGCATTAAACAAGACAATAGACAGGATACAGCATATGTTCCTTCAAAAGAGCATTTTTTTATCCAAGGGAGAGTGGTTTTCTACTGAAACTGAGACTTTAAAGCTTGTCACGTTCCTCCACCTGCTTTTTGAATTCTATTTTTCACTGCAGGTTCACCAAAGTAAACTCAGTGTAAAATCTTTTACTAACTGTGTATCTGTAACCTGAGAAACAACTCAGGATTACTAGACTAAATGATATTTCACTTTAGTTTCTGATGTCAGGTTGCTTCTTTGCAGATTATTTTGGTTACTTATTTAAACAAAATTGTTGTGTTTGTGTGGGACTCCTTGAAAGTAATTTTTCTGGCATTCTGTCTAGCTTTTTACAGTCATCCTTGCGGTTTGAGTGTTTTCAGATGGTCATCAGTGTGGACTAAATCTGGTACCTTCACCGCTTGAGTTAAAGAACTCATCTGATGCGAGAAAGCAGCAATCTGTATTCTTGACAGATCAGCCACTAAAAGGAAACATTATCATAAGCACCAGATCAGTGCATGACAAAAAGGGGCCCTTCCTTGCATTAAAGAGTAATCCCACAACAGCAGAAAGAGCAGCAGATACCAGACTTGCCATAAATGTAGCACTGCCTTAAGGCATTTGCTGACCTTCAGCTGGGATCAGGAAAACTATTTCCCCCCCTCTCCCAATTTATGACACTATACTACACAACTGGCCAGGAGTATTATGGCTGCCTCCTCTCCTTTCTCTGACATCTAGTGTAGGCCCCTAGGACAGTTCACCAGAAGGACCTTGATCTATGTGCCTTGTTCCATTGTTCCTGTTGCTTCTATCAGCTATGGTTTTGGTTGTACTGATCTCATATATAAGTATCATCTCTCCCTATTTTGTATCCAGATATATTAGTATTTTTCTTTGTTGAAGGGAAGAGGGGATAGTGGAATTCAAAGTTGAACAAGAAAAAGTAAATCTAGGGGAATTGTTGCCTTTTCTGCTTTCTTGCAATGTACAAGAAGGTTTATGAGGATGAGAAGGGGGGGAGGGCTCTACTTGTTTTTTCATTTTAGAAGTATCAAGAATACCAAGTCTTGTCTTCCCTAGTTTGTTGGAGGTCTCCTTTAGAGGAATCAGAGTTATGGATTGGGAGCTTTCAGCTATAAATTGAAGGGGTTAGGAGTTGATTCTTTAACAAGCGATTGGAAGAGAAAGGTCTTTTGTTAGACAATTGAATCAAATGCATCTTAAAAGAAACCAAAAAGAAAGTTTTAAACACTGTAATTAAGAGGGGAAGTGATTTTTATTCGGTCATGTTTCACTTCCTTGGTATCTGTGAAATCAAAGCCTACTAGTCATCCACAGGATCCTCCAAGAAAAACTGGGAAGATCTGACCTGAATTTCCATTGTAAAGAAAGCAGCAGACTTTAAAAAAAAAAAAAAAAAAAAAACAAACCACATACTTTGGGCCTTTTTATACATCAAAACCAATTTTCTTTTCCTTTGCAAGCCACCCTTAAAACAGATAGATGCCTATTCTCTCCAATATAATAATTTTTTGGTCTGGTTTTCTGAGATTTTGCTTCTTCACTAACCCAATGACTAATGAAATTTTATTTTGATTTCAATTCCTACCCTAGATAAACATGTTAAATTATGAGATTATTTCTGCAATCTCAGTGCCATGGTCCAGATTTTATTAGGAAAAAAGTTTACAATGTAACCAAACAGTAAACATGATAAACCAAAGGTAAACTGTGTGTTTGAAATGAGGGTCATTTTGGAAGTGTGCACAACAGATTCTCAGACTCTGTACTTGGCAAACCTGGTCCACTCCCTACATCCCTCCCTAAGGGAGGGAAACTTATATTGGGACATAGCTTGGCATGTCATCACTTACAGGGTGGATAAGATGTACACAACTAAGCCAATAAATATGATACCATTGCTCAGTAATTGCAGATCACAAACCTTTCTGCACACTGTAAAACTGTAATCCTGATTGCAAAGTGTGATTCTGACATAAAGTAGCCATTTACGGATTAGATTAGATTCAGGGGGTCTCAAACTTTTTTTTAATGATGACCCCTTTCACATCGCAAGCCTCTGAGTGCGATCCCCATAATAAAATTAAACACCCTTTTAAATATATGTAACATTATAAATGCTGGAGGCAAGCAGGGTTTGGTGTGGAAGTTGATAGCTCACAACCCCCTGAGGGGTCCTGACCCCCCACTTTGAGAACCCCTGGATTAGATCATCCTAGAAGGGTGAAAAGCATCTTTTGCAAGTGTCTTTGAAAGGCACAACACATTTCTGCTAGACCTGTATTTGATCCCTTATCTTAAAAAGCCCTAGTGCAAAACAAACGAAGATGATGACTGCTCTACTTAGAGACTAACACCCCGATTAGTATCCCTGAGGTATCCCTGAGGTACGGAAACATGCTTTTATAAGCCTGCATGACCAGCAGCTCCCAGGACTCTCATGAAAGCGGGATTTACATCTCACCAAGCTATGGAATTAAAAGACAGTTCTTAACTGGGACCTCAGGACAGCGATACCTGAACAGCAGCGTGGCAATTGTGCCAGGGCAATACACTAGATTTCTTAGCAACCGGCCCCTGGCATCTCTGACACAGTTTAGAAAGAACAGGAGTACTTGTGGCACCTTAGAGACTAACAAATTTATTAGAGCATAAGCTTTCGTGGACTACAGCCCACTTCTTCGGATGCATTTGTTAGTCTCTAAGGTGCCACAAGTACTCCTGTTCTTTTTGCGGATACAGACTAACACGGCTGCTACTCTGAAACAGTTTAGAAAGGCAGCAAGCCGGTCCCTGGTATAAAAAAGGTGGAGAAACACTGAGCTAGGTGACCTAAGTCCACTTCCAATGTCCGGGCAGCCCCGACAAGGAGCACTCGCCAGCCCGCTAGGTCTCCCCTGTGATTTGCTCTGCCAGGGGCCCTTCACCCATGTGGGAGGGGAGCGCCGGTCAGAGGCCAGGGGCCGGATCGGGTCCCCACTTGGGGCAAGGCGCAGGCACACAGGGCAAAGCCTTTTCTGGGCGCCCCATTACCCACGGCTCTGACTTACCGGACGCGGAGAGACAGGCGGCGGCGAGCAGCAGCAGCGCCGCAGCGTGCACAGGGCTGGCAGCCCCCGCGGAGAGTCTCATGGTCCCGGGAGGAAATGGGAGGCTTTGCCCCGTGTCTAGCCCGAGACACCCCCAGGGCAGGAGGCGAGGGCCGAGCGCTGCTGCTACCTAGACCCTGGCCGGCTGCGCCCTCCCCAGCTCCGCGCCTCTCTGGAGCGGCCAGGCGGAGAGCAGGGCCCCGGGGCAGGGAGCTCACGTGGAGGGGCGGAGCGGGCTGTAGCGGCGGCTTCCTTTGCGGCAGGGGGAGGAGGAAGCTGCTCCGCCCTAGCGGTTCCCTCCCGGCAGGGCCGTCCTTACCCACGGGCCGCTGCGTGGGGCACCAAGTTTCCTAGTGTCCCGCACAGCTCCGGCTCCTCGCCAGCCCCGCCCCCGCTCCCCGGAAGATTGCAACCAGGCCCGACCCTGCACTCACCGCAGGGTAAGTGGAGCGACCCGGCCCCAGCCAGCTCCGCTCCCCTGGCTCGGGGGAACTATCCCCCTGCACTCGCCGGTGGCGCGGCTGGGAGCCCGGGGAGCGGAGCAGGGTGGGGCCGGGTCATAGAATCATAGAATCATAGAATATCAGAGTTGGAAGGGACCTCAAGAGGTCATCTAGTCCAACCCCCTGCTCAAAGCAGGACCAATTCCCAGCTAAATCATCCCAGCCAGGGCTTTGTCAAGCCGGGCCTTAAAAACCTCCAAGGAAGGAGACTCCACCACCTCCCTAGGTAACGCATTCCAGTGTTTCACCACCCTCCTAGTGAAATAGTTTTTCCTGATATCCAACCTGGACCTCCCCCACTGCAACTTGAGACCATTGCTCCTTGTTCTGTCATCTGCCACCACTGAGAACAGCCGAGCTCCATCCTCTTTGGAACCCCCCTTCAGGTAGTTGAAGGCTGCTATCAAATCCCCCCTCATTCTTCTCTTCTGGAGACTAAACAATCCCAGTTCTCTCAGCCTCTCCTCATAAGTCATGTGCTCCAGACCCCTAATCATTTTTGTTGCCTTCCGCTGGACTCTTTCCAATTTTTCCACATCCTTCTTGTAGTGTGGGGCCCAAAACTGGACACAGTATTCCAGATGAGGCCTCACCAATGTCGAATAAAGGGGAACGATCACGTTCCTCGATCTGCTGGCAATGCCCCTACTTATACAGCCCAAAATGCCGTTAGCCTTCTTGGCAACAAGAGCACACTGTTGACTCATATCCAGCTTCTCGTCCACTGTGACCCCTAGGTCCTTTTCAGCAGAACTGCTACCTAGCCATTCGGTCCCTAGTCTGTAGCAGTGCATGGGATTCTTCCGTCCTAAGTGCAGGACTCTGCACTTGTCCTTGTTGAACCTCATCAGGTTTTTTTCTGCCCAATCCTCTAATTTGTCTAGGTCCCTCTGTATCCGATCCCTACCCTCTAGTGTATCTACCACGCCTCCTAGTTTAGTGTCATCTGCAAACTTGCTGAGAGTGCAGTCCACACCATCCTCCAGATCATTAATAAAGATATTAAACAAAACCGGCCCCAGGACCGACCCTTGGGGCACTCCACTTGAAACCGGCTGCCAACTAGACATGGAGCCATTGATCACTACCCGTTGAGCCCGACGATCTAGCCAGCTTTCTATCCACCTTACAGTCCATTCATCCAGCCCATACTTCTTTAACTTGGTGGCAAGAATACTGTGGGAGACCGTATCAAAAGCTTTGCTAAAGTCAAGAAATAACACATCCACTGCTTTCCCCTCATCCACAGAGCCAGTTATCTCATCATAGAAGGCAATTAGGTTAGTCAGGCACGACTTCCCCTTCGTGAATCCATGCTGACTGTTCCTGATCACTTTCCTCTCCTCTAAATGTTTCATAATTGATTCCTTGAGGACCTGCTCCATAATTTTTCCAGGGACTGAGGTGAGGCTGACTGGCCTGTAGTTCCCCGGATCCTCCTTCTTCCCTTTTTTAAAGATGGGCACTACATTAGCCTTTTTCCAGTCATCTGGGACCTCCCCCGATCGCCATGAGTTTTCAAAAATAATGGCTAATGGCTCTGCAATCTCACCCACCAACTCCTTTAGCACCCTCGGATGCAGCGCATCCGGCCCCATGGACTTGTGCACGTCCAGTTTTTCTAAATAGTCCCGAACCACTTCTTTCTCCACAGAGGGCTGGTCACCTTCTCCCCATGCTGTACTGCCCAGTGCAGCAATCTGGGAGCTGACCTTGTGCGTGAAGACAGAGGCAAAAAAATCATTGAGTACATTAGCTTTTTCCACATCGTCGGTCACTAGGTTGCCTCCCTCATTCAGTAAGGGGCCCACACTTTCCTTGATTTTCTTCTTGTTGCTAACATACCTGAAGAAACCTTTCTTGTTACTCTTAACATCTCTTGCTAACTGCAACTCCAAGTGTGATTTGGCCTTCCTGATTTCACTCCTGCACGCCTGAGCAATATTTTTATACTCCTCCCTGGTCATTTGTCCAATCTTCCACTTCTTATAAGCCTCTTTTTTGCATTTAAGATCAGCAAGGATTTCACTGTTTAGCCAAGCTGGTCGCCTGCCATATTTACTATTCTTTCTACACATCGGGATGGTTTGTTCCTGCAACCTCAATAAGGATTCTTTAAAATACAGCCAGCTCTCCTGGACCCCTTTGCCCTTCATGTTATTCTCCCAGGGGATCCTGCCCATCTGTTCCCTGAGGGAGTCAAAGTCTGCTTTTCTGAAGTCCAGGGTCCATATTCTGCTGCTCTCCTTTCTTCCTTGTGTCAGGATCCTGAACTCGACCATCTCATGGTCACTGCCTCCCAGGTTCCCATCCACTTTTGCTTCCCCTACTAGTTCTTCCCTGTTTGTGAGCAGCAGGTCAAGAAAAGCTTTGCCCCTAGTTGGTTCCTCCAGCACTTGCACCAGGAAATTGTCCCCTACGCTTTCCAAAAATTTCCTGGATTGCCTGTGCACCGCTGTATTGCTCTCCCAGCAGATATCAGGGTGATTAAAGTCTCCCATGAGAACCAGGGCCTGTGATCTAGCAACTTCTGCTAGTTGCCAGAAGAAAGCCTCGTCCACCTCATCCCCCTGGTCTGGTGGTCTATAGCAGACTCCAACCACGACATCACCCTTGTTGCTCACACTTCTCAACTTTATCCAGAGACTCTCAGGTTTTTCTGCAGTATCATACCGGAGCTCTGAGCAGTCATACTCCTCTCTTACATACAACGCAACTCCCCCACCTTTTCTGCCCTGCCTGTCCTTCCTGAACAGTTTATATCCATCCATGACAGTACTCCAGTCATGTGAGTTATCCCACCAAGTTTCTGTTATTCCAATCACATCATAGTTCCCTGACTGTGCCAGGACTTCCAGTTCTCCCTGCTTGTTTCCCAGGCTTCTTGCATTTGTGTATAGGCACTTAAGATAACTCAATGATCGTCCCTCTTTCTCAGCATGAGACAGGAGTCCTCCCCTCTTGCGCTCTCCTGCTTGTGCTTCCTCCCAGGATCCCATTTCCCCACTTACCTCAGGGCTTTGGTCTCCTTCCCCCGGTGAACCTAGTTTAAAGCCCTCCTCACTAGGTTAGCCAGCCTGCTGGCGAAGATGCTCTTCCCTCT